>NW_015642746.1:1853-3224 GCF_001515625.1 Sinocyclocheilus rhinocerous
TTTGAAAAGGTCACAAGATAGCTTCATTTAATGCATGTATGATCGAATCCTAAATGATGGAGGATTCATCCTAAAAGTGAGGAACAAATTGGGATTTTCAAAGAAATAAATGATGTGAAATGATGTGAAAATATTTTTATCTGTACAAAAGAGCATTCATACAAACCTTTGTACACATATATACCATCAAAATAATTCAACATTGTTTATGAAATAGTTAAGATAAAAAAAAAGGTCAAAATAGACAATCACAATATTCATTAATATTATGCTTTGTGAAAATTACATCACAGGTATTAATGATTTCCTGAATATGAACACATTTGGATTTTCTTGTTCATGTTGATGAATGTTGAACTTCTTCTGAACCATAAAGTCATATTTGTGGCCGTTCTGTAGGTTGATGTGTTTGATTCAGTCACATTGTGCTTGTATTTAAAATGAACTGAGATTTATAAAGATTAATGCATTTAGAAAAAAAACTATTTTGTGCATTTTAGATTTAAAATAATGGATTTAGAAACTTTTTTTTTTTTTTGGTTTTATTGATCGCTCATAGAGAATTTCAGAAAATTATATGCACATCTTTATAAATGAGGCCCCAGAACTCAAGCTAATATTTTATAAGCAAATGTCACTCACTGAACCATAAAAACACCTGCAGAAGAAGGAAATTATGAAACTATTCTGTGTAGTCAAATAATGAACCTCAAACACTGAAACAGATCACTATTGGTTCTCTGTGTGTTGACTCTGTGTAGTTTGACTGTATCATGAAGCTCCTGTGAGGACGCTGAACATCTGCTGATGGAGCTGCTCTATTCTGAGAGGAACAGAATCACTCAAATATGAGTTTGACTGTTTGACTCTTTATTCTCTGAAATGAGTCAGTAGAGTTGAACTAATGGAGAGATGAGGTTTGTTCACACTGAGACTCTCAGCAGTCATACTGACCTTCTGAATGATTCAATCAACTGTTGACAGTCATACTGACCTTCTGAATGATTGAATCAACTGTTGATCTGTGATGAGATGCAGTGAATGATTCATCATGAAAATCAGATGAGAGAATGAAGAATCAGATTAGCCAGACGATAAGTTACTGGCTTGACTTGATCATGAGTCAATAAGTCTGTTATAGTAATGTGCTTGTTCACGACTGATGCAAAACTTCAAATCCAGACATCAAAATATTATAAAGACAAGGGAAATCTTGGAAAATTGTTTACATTGTGATGGCAAGTTTTGATTGAACAAGCACCACACATTTATTTTTCTTCTAGACAATGTGAAATCTAGTAAGTGTTATACAGTAGAATTTTATTTTATTTCTTTGGTATTGTCACACGTTTGTCACTTCTTAACTCCACC
>NW_015642747.1:0-808 GCF_001515625.1 Sinocyclocheilus rhinocerous
ATCCATACAACTGCAGCAGTGGAGGACTATTATTCTGCTGCATGACACTGCGGAAGAACTGATGACGGCACGGTTTGATCTTCGACTGACCAATCAGCAGAAAGGGGCGTTTAATTCCCGCCCACGTGTAGAAATTGAGTATTCAAGCTGTTTATTCATTTTTCCACCCCTGAGCGAAACAAATAAAATTTAAGATGAATTCTCGTTTTTTGGAAAAAAAACGAAAAAGGAGCCGTTTTCTCATTTTTCTACTTTCAATATTAAATCAAAAAACGAATGATCGAATGATACACTTTCAATATTAAATAAAAAAAGAATGATCGAATGATACACGGATTGCCATGTGACATTATTTTCTTTTTACTTTCTGAAGTTTCCAGCTGTTTTGTTATGTCTAGATCACGAGAACTTATGACCAGATCTAAAACAAACAGGGAAGCTGTGTGTTTTTCTCCGGTGCACAGGCGTACACATATATTACATTCAGATTCAAATTAGAATTCATTTAGATACGATTTAACGCATTTGCTTAAAGAGCTTTTGTGTTTGATTAGAAATAAAAGCAAAAGCTGCAGATGTTTTGTGGTGTATCTTTGTAAATCTACACGATCACTAAAACTGATGGAGATTAAGCTCATTCTTTTGTCTCTATACATAAAGAGACATTTGTGTTGACGGACGAACACAATCGCCTGAGTTTGTAAATGTGGACAATTACATTTGCATTAAGCACCCAGTTTGTGTTTGTCTGTCATTTAAATTAATAGCTTACATTTACTAAATGAGCCTTTTTAATGAAAGTAAAGTC
>NW_015642748.1:0-144 GCF_001515625.1 Sinocyclocheilus rhinocerous
AGCCATGCAAAGTTAAAACAGTTTAAACTTTTAGAAAACATGTCATGAATTTGTGGAGGTTTATTACTTTTCACTGCGTCTCATGTGTTTTTAAATGCAGTCTGTGTGAATGGCGCTTCGGCTCTTTGGATTAAGCAATGCATA
>NW_015642748.1:181-534 GCF_001515625.1 Sinocyclocheilus rhinocerous
AAGCAATGCATAAATACGTGATGCTGTTTTGTTCATAATTGTTAATGCAATTTACGCAATTATATTTGATTTATATGAGTTAATTTAGACGTAATGCACGGTTTTTATAGACAGTTATTTCCTTGAGTTGACTATTTAAATGCGCTGCATTATTTTGCTCATTGCGCCCTCCTGTGGCTTCGGGAGACAAGCCAAAAGATTCCTTCAAACCTGTTTAATCTGCATATAAAACATCAGAAATTAGATATTTGTTTAATTTTTATTGTGTGTTTGACTGTTAAAACTTATTTTAAAACAGTTAAAACTGTTAAAAATATTTGTTGTTTGTCTCAATAAATTGGGTTAATTTAAAA
>NW_015642749.1:0-572 GCF_001515625.1 Sinocyclocheilus rhinocerous
CCAGGAAGCTATAAAAGCACGTGCGGTGGAACCAGCGTCAGCTTTTTGTCATTCAGCAAGCTCTGTTTGTGTGTCAGTCGCTATCTGTTTGTGAGTCTTATTTAGTGTTGTGTGTTCACTTATAAGCTCCATTATGCCAAGCTTCAACAAAAAGAACAGCAAAAAGAAGCATTTGGGCGAGAGCAGACAGCATTCAGGCTGTGTGTTCCTCCCTGCCCGTGCTATATTTCGGGTGGGGACACACACAGTTTGTGTTGTCTGCTTGGAAGCGAAGCATGCAGAGTCAGCTCTCGAGGGAAAATTAAGTATTTCTTCTGACTATGAGAAGTTAGATATACAGGAGCTCTTGGGAATAAATAAATAAATTTTCTCGAGTGAGAGCACGCGTTTAAGTTAGATATGAGCTCTTGGGAATAAATAAATAAATTTTCTCGAGTGAGAGCACGCGTTTACATTTCTACTCACACATTTTGAAAATGTCTAAGTGTTTTTTGTCCATACTATCCCTTTAAGTAGTTTAACCAGTATTCCTTGGTCAAGTAGAACCTTTGTAAACAACAGTAAAATCTTAA
>NW_015642750.1:0-762 GCF_001515625.1 Sinocyclocheilus rhinocerous
TGCCAGTTAATTGTGAAAATGAAAGCAGAGCTTAAATGGGACAAAACAAAACTAACAAAGGAATGCTGAAACACACAAAGTGACAATTTTTTTATGCTTTTCATCTGCCCACATTTATCAATTTACGTCTCCTTTCAAGTGAGCAAACAGTAACCTCATAAAAGACTCAATCACAAAAGCAATAAATGCTATTGTTTCCCATCAAGTGAACCAGGGCTGATCAAAATTTAGAATTTTTTAGAATTAGAAGTATTTGCTCCCATTCAATTTATGAGCTAACACTTGAAATGCACTTAAAATGGCTAGGATTATAAACAGAAGGTCTGTTTATTTAGGTTGACAGCTGACAGCAACAACTATGCCAAAGTTTACAGACATACTGTACAGCATTATTTGTTTAATTTAATGTGTCCTTGCTGAATAAAACTATTAATTTCTTTAAAAAACAACAAACAAACAAAAACCCCTTATTGGCTCCAATCTTTTGAATGGTATTGTGTATGTGCTTTATGACAAACTGGAGTCTTATAAATGTGACTCTTTTTGCAAGAGTTGTGTTAAACAGCAAACATAAATAATAAGTGGTGTGTGTGTGCGTGCGTGTGTGTGTGTGTATGTGTGTGTGCGTGTGCGTTTTTGTGCCATATGAGGACACAAATTTGTATAATGACAAGGGTATGACATAGGTATTACAAGGAGAAGGTGACTAATGAGGACATTGCCCCATGTCCCCATTTTTCAAAATGCTTATAAATCACACAG
>NW_015642751.1:0-644 GCF_001515625.1 Sinocyclocheilus rhinocerous
CAAATTAGCATTTCAGATGTACACATTCTTTATTGTTATGAAAATGCCCCAAATCTCAAGAAAATAACATACAAACCATATACTATCGTAATCATGTGTTTATTATTTGGATATTTCGTGGGTAAAAACGTTTCTCTGTGTTCACTGTGGTCAGATATCAACACGGAAGAGCAGGGGAGCTCGTGACAGGATGAGAAGGGGCTTGTTGCTGTAGGTTGCCAAGTTGAGGGGACAAATGGGTTGCAATTTGTATGTGTCGATCGTGTGAGAAAGATGCGTCTCATACAAAATCTGGCAACTGGACAACCTTGGAATAATATGTTGACGTGATTATTCATATAAAGAGTAGTGATGGGAAGTCCGGTTCTTTTCCCGCGAACCGGTTCTTTCGGACAGTTCGTTTCAATGAACAGGTTAAAAAAAAAAAACGGTTCATCGGTTCTTTTACACCCTAACGTGATGACGTCATTTGCAATGACGTAATGATATCGTATATCGTCCTGGGCCGGGTGTCCTGACATTTTATCCTACCTGTCAGATTTTCCTACCAGGGCTTACTGCGCATGCGCACATCAATATTGCATCCTTTTTCTCATGCTGAACAACAATATTTAATGTATCTGCATTACTGTAAGGGTAGGTTT
>NW_015642751.1:907-1009 GCF_001515625.1 Sinocyclocheilus rhinocerous
ATACCTACTGTTTTAATAGGAGGTAGCAAAATCTGACAAGGTAGCACAAATCGACAGAACACCGGGATGAAAATACACATTCAAATATATAAAGTCAGTAAT
>NW_015642752.1:0-360 GCF_001515625.1 Sinocyclocheilus rhinocerous
GTTGTGATTGGCGAACAGCTTAGACGGTGTTTCAGTACTGCCCCCGCCCCTCGCCAAAGCAGCAAGTTCCATCTGCTCCAGTTTAGTTAAGGATGGCATCAATATTGCCATATCAATTTGAGCCGTATTCAGACCCAGAGAATATTGAACAAGAGGATCACGCAGAACCTTTGCATGCACGGATATTGCAAGACATATTAGAGAGGTAACGTTATTGTTGTTTTTTTTGCCTAAATCACGATTTAGATAGGATGTCAACAACCGCTTAAAAATAACTGCATTTACTATGTACAGATAAGTGCATTGTATTATGTTTATTGTTCTTTAATTCTAACATTATAACATGAATTGCAGTGAAAC
>NW_015642752.1:461-620 GCF_001515625.1 Sinocyclocheilus rhinocerous
ATATATGCAAACTCATTCTCTGCCAGCAGGAGGCGCTGTTGGAGTGGTAGAGATCAAGGCTTCCCCAGTAACGGCTGTACACAAAGCAGCGCTCCGCTCCAAAAAAACACTGCGTTATCAGACATTACATGCAAGATTAAATGAAAATGACATCCAATT
>NW_015642753.1:0-984 GCF_001515625.1 Sinocyclocheilus rhinocerous
AAGGCACGTAAGCATCGCCACGTGACCTTGATCATGCGAAGCGGACTCCCCCTTGGGGAAAATCCCTTGGTTCTGAGTCACCACTGCAAGGGTCTCATGTACAGCAGGCCAAAAGGTATCACGTTGGACGCTGCTGCCATCAGGCCCAAGAGCCTTTGAAACTGTTTGACAGTGAGTGACTGGCCTTCTCTTACTCTCGCGACTGTCGTGAGGATTGACTCGATTCGAGCAGGAGACAGACGTGCCTGCATCGAGGTTGAGTCCCACACCACGCCTAAATAAGTGGTTCTCTGTAGTGGAGAAAGAACACTAACCCCAGCTCTCTCATATGGGCGAGGACGACATCTCGATGCCGAGCCGCCATCTGCTCCGATTGAGCTAGTTTCTCATATGGGTGAGGACGACATCTCGATGCCGAGCCGCCATCTGCTCCGATTGAGCTAATATCAACCAATCGTCGATGTAATTGAGTATGCGGATGCCCTGGAGTCGCAGAGGAGCCAGAGCAGCATCCACACACTTCGTGAATGTGCGGGGTGAGAGTGACTGGCCAAAGGGAAAAACTCGATATCGGTATGCTTTGCCCCCGAAAGCAAACCTCAGGAACTTCCTGTGTTGAGGAAGGATGGAAACATGGAAGTATGCGTCTTTGAGATTGTAGTAATTTCAAGCTCAAAAGGGAAATATTTATGACGAATTATAACTGGTTATGATTCATAATAAATATTTAGATTAGATCTTTGAATTAACTGTAGCAGAATCAATATTACCATTACTTGATCTGTCCGTCCACCGAGCAGACAAAATAATCATTTATCAATTCAGAGAAAAATTATTTTCCTGGCCAAGGAAGAATAATCTGTCCTTCTTTGTGCAGTGCTAGCAGTAATTTAGCAAAATGTAGTATCAGTGAATCTCCGTGAGGTCACTGAGGAGGATCAGGCACCGTATACTGAGGTGTTATCCTTTCCTCCCCAGGTGGGG
>NW_015642754.1:0-734 GCF_001515625.1 Sinocyclocheilus rhinocerous
GTGTGCATTCACAATATCAACAAAACGTTGTGCTTTTATAAAATAGGAAAACAGAGGATGCGCTTTCTGTCTCGTCTTGAACAGGAGGCTTCACAATGATGAACCGAAACTCAACGAATTGAGTCACAGATATGATAAATATATATGATAAATATATCTATAGAAAGCTTTAAATTACTACTTTAAAACAAAATAATTAAAATCGAAAACAAAAACTCTTTCATTATGTAAACCGTAAAGATGCATTTCTCTCTAAAGGCACGTCCAGTGAGGAGATGGCGAGTCATTTTTTCATCACCATCTAAACTATAAAAATAAGGAAAAGCCTTAAACAGGCCCGATTATATTTATTCTGATTTTTATGTTGCTCTGCTCTAAATACCTGAAATTTTAAAGGAATTGCTGCAACGCAATTTTGTCTGATATGTGAATTATTTATTAGATCCCCGATCCTGTTTAAGTGAGGAAATAGCGAGGAGAAAAATAGTCTTGAGCATGAGAAACTTGACTGGAACTTCTTCTATGGGTTCAAAGGGGGCATTGCACAAGCCCTCCAGAACCACTGCAAGGTCCCATGAGGGCACCTTAGTGCGCTGTACTGGCCTCAGCCTCAGGGTGCCACGGAGGAAACGAGTGACAAGTGGGTGTCTTCCCAATGATTGACCACCCAGAAGGGCGTGGTAAGCAGCTAAGGCCGCCACGTATACCTTCAGAGTGGAGGGAGATAACCCTGC
>NW_015642754.1:794-945 GCF_001515625.1 Sinocyclocheilus rhinocerous
CTGCAGAAACTCCAGAACTGTACCAATTGGGCAGTTGACTGGGTCCTGCAGTCGCTGTCTGCACCAGGAAGTGATAAGCTTCCACTTCAAGGCATACTGTTTCCTTGTGGCGGGAGCTCTGGACTGGAGTATAGTCTCAACAACCTCAGTT
>NW_015642755.1:0-542 GCF_001515625.1 Sinocyclocheilus rhinocerous
CCTAAGCGGAGCTCCGGGGAGCGGAGGCTTCAGCAAGACGACTCTTAAACGAGAGGAAACCTAACAACACTCAACCCTGGTAGGGGGACTCTTAAGAGTGGAGGTCTCAGCATAACGACTCTCTAAAGGGAGAGGAGACCTAGCTACACTCAACGCCATAGGCAGTTAGTGAGGCTCAAAAAGAAAGAGCCTACTAACTCTTATTACTGCCAAAGACGGAGCTCTGAAGAGCGGAGGCTTCAGCAGGATGACTCTCTTAAACGAGAGGAAGCCTAACAACACTCAGCCCTAGTAGAGAAGCTCCTAGATCTCAGCATGACGACCCTCTAAAACGAGAGGAGGCCTGACTATACTCCGTGCTAGAGACAGTTAGCGAGGCTCACATAAGAACCTACAAGTAATGGAACTGCCTAAGCAGAGCTCTGGAGAGCGAAGGCTTCAGCAGAATGACTCTTAAACGAGAGGAAGCTTAACAACACTCAATCCTAGTTTAGGAGCTCTTAACCCTCTGGGGTCCGAGGGTGTTTTGGGGCCTGGAAAAG
>NW_015642756.1:0-208 GCF_001515625.1 Sinocyclocheilus rhinocerous
GAATATGTTCTTTTCATTTATGAAGAATTATAAGCATGTGTATGACGTGATTTAGCCTATGCACACTTGTCCGAAAGCCTGGCAGAGTGATCACAAGATGCTAGGCTAAAGTTTTGTATTGTTTACAGAAAGGATGCGCGTTCTCATCTTTTTTTCTGTTAATTATCACGTTGCGCTGCGTGTCTGTTTTTCTTCAAAAGCACCAACT
>NW_015642756.1:304-555 GCF_001515625.1 Sinocyclocheilus rhinocerous
AAATAATTTTGCCTACCTGATGTAATAGATTTAATGCAGATGCGGTTCAGGTCGCGACTCGCTGTCTTTATTATGTCAAACGGTTCTGGTCTGGTACAGAATTAAATTAGTGCTGCTGTCAGATAACGGGTCGAGTGTTCTGTTAAGTACTGCTGGTGCGCGTTTACCAAACAGGACCCATGCAGGACTCTGCTTTAAACTGCTTCGTGTCTCTCCGTCAGATAACCCCATGTGCGCGATGCGCCATTTAC
>NW_015642757.1:0-663 GCF_001515625.1 Sinocyclocheilus rhinocerous
AAAAATGTAAATATATAGACATTAAAAAAAACAACTAATAAACACAAAATTGCTGAAAATATAAAATATTAAAAAAAACCTCTTATGGTTTCTCAATGATACTTTGTCATTGATATATTTATCAGTGTCCTGTAATGTTACTGAATTGATGGTAAATGTCTTTGTTGTGTGTTTTCTGCAGGTCGAAAGCTCCGAGGGAAAGCCTTTTACTATGTTTGTGGGAAAGTGTTTTGTGAAGAGGACTTCCTGGTATGCTGTCTTCCCCTCTTCTTTTTATGGGGTTTTCATGGCTGAACATGTCTTGAGACATGTCTTACAGTCATAGCTCATAGTTATGTCAGAAGAATTTGTCAACTCATCTAAAGCATGTCTTTAAAGACATGAGGTGTCAGGTTTCAAAACATGAACCTGGCTATGAGTTCACCTTAGCTCAACTTGGCTCAATCGTTTAAAAAGTAGACCAGTGGGTTTCAGCGGTCTGAGATGTTTTTATTTTGGATTTAATATAGGGCTGCACGATATATCGCATGCGATATTTAACGCGCATCTTGTCAGTAAAGCCATTCTGTAATCAGCGGTAAATCTCCATCACGTGCGGGCTTTCACATCGAGCAGCATCAACTACACAGAGCCGTTGTTCACTGACAAGCTGCGCAAAACCAC
>NW_015642757.1:688-1334 GCF_001515625.1 Sinocyclocheilus rhinocerous
ACATGGAGCAGCATTAACTACACAGAGCCGTTGTTCGCCGACAAGCTGCGCAAAATATGATTGTGGTTTTGCGCAGCTTGTCAGTGAACAACGGCTCTGTGTAGTTAATGCTGCTCCATGTGAAAGCCCGCAGGTGATGGAGATTTACCGCTGATTAAAGAACTGGCTTTACTGACAAGATGCGCGTTAAATATCGCATGCAATTTATCGTGCAGCCCTAATTTAATACAAGAAATTGATTATCAGCAAAGTAATTTGAGTAAAATTCACACGACTTGAAGAATGTCTCAGTATTTGAGAATCTTGAGCTTCAGTGGAAGCAAGAAAATCTGACAGTTTCTACATAATCAGTGTCACGGATTTGTTCATTTCATTTGATCAGTAATCTGGAAATAAATGACATTTCTTCAATAAATGCGATAGCTTTTCTCTTTGTTTTAAAATGTTCAGAATCCTAAGCCTTTATTTCAATGGAAAAAAATAGACTTTCACATTCAGCTGTTAAATGTTTTGTGCATATAATTGTGTAGTGTAGAGAGGTGGTTAGGTTTGCCACATTCATGTATGTATTGTGTAGCTGTTTGAAAATAAAATTACTGCTGCATTTTCCTTAGACAAGCAAAAAAAAAAAAAAAAAAAAAGCTTT
>NW_015642758.1:0-505 GCF_001515625.1 Sinocyclocheilus rhinocerous
TGTTAAATGAGTCCTGGTAGGGATGCACTTGTCTTCACAGAAACTAAAAAGATTCCAATTATTAACAAAGCAGTTTCTGTTCTTTACACCATGACAATAACCATTCATTTAAAGCAAAAAGTCCACCGAACCTTTCGTGTCCTCGTCGATACGAGGGAAGCGGTCCTGACACGATGATCGTCGTCGAGGGCGATGTGCAGCGCACCGTCTCGATCAGGCTCCTGAAGTCCCTCTTCAGTGTCTCCGTCTACCGCAGCTTGGTGTCGTTAACCCCCGCATGAAGCACGACCGCTCCGGTGCTCTCGTCGTCCTTCAGGATCGTGGGTATCTGTGCAGAAACATCGAGAACACGAGCAGCAGGGAAACAGTGAGTGTGCACATTACCTTCAGCTAAACCAGGGAAACAGTGAGTGTGCACTTTATCTTCAGCTAACGTAGCACAGACGTGCCGGACGATGGCGTCTCCGATGATCACAGCGTCGCGTTCCGTCTCGCGGAGGGGAGC
>NW_015642759.1:0-1196 GCF_001515625.1 Sinocyclocheilus rhinocerous
TTTCTCTCCAGTATGAACTCTCATGTGAAGATCAAGAGTACGTTTACATGTGAAACTCTTTCCACGCTGAGTGCAGGTGAAAGATTTCTTGGGTCTTCTTTTCTTTAAATCTTTCTGTTTGGGTTTTTCTCCACTTTTGACATGATTTTTCTCCTCAACTTCACTCAATTCTGCAAATCAACTCTGAAACAAAAGTAAAAACAGTAAATTTTCATTAACTCGTTAAAAAAAAAACAGAAAAGTGAAAGGACATGAAAATGAACAGCAGAAAGTAGACAATTGCATTACAAAATTTTGATCATTTTAATGTAATTTTATAAATTATACTTCTCTGAAACTTTCCATGGATGATTGATCTACAAATTATTATTTTAAAAATATAATAGGCACAAATCTCATGTTTTATAGGGAGAACTATTTAATGTTTGTTCAACAACATGAAGGATCTGAGGATCCTCAAATACAAACTGTGTGTTGCATCAAGAGAGCGACCATACATTTGTGTTGTTTTTATTTTCTTGTTTTTATTAATTTATAATCATTTATTCGTTTACTCGTTTATAATCATTAGCCATTTATGTAATTTATTGTTAGATTTTTTTTTTATCAAACAATACATTATCATTTACCATTTATATCATTTTATTTTGATTATTTATAAATTTTAAATTTGATAATTATATGAGTGGTTATGATATATGCTTTTTAGTGGTTATGAGCTCTCTTTGCAAGCTTTCTAGTCAGGGGCGTGTCCAGGATTTTATACTTGGGGTGGCAAAGAGGGGGCAAGAGCAGAATGAGGGGTGGCAACTATAGATCAGTGTTTGTACTCCCCATATATTCTGTATATTCAACACCAGTGTTGGGGAGTAACTAATTACATGTAACGGAATTACGTAATTTAATTACAAAATAAATGTAAGTGCAATCTGTTACAGTTACTGAGAAAAAAAAGTGTAATTAAATTAGCCTACAGTTACTTATGAAAATGTTAACAATTACAAAGGGGGTTTTCACACAAACACGCACAGTCAGATTTGATTCATTTATTTCTTAATTGCAGTGACTGCTCTAAAATACGAAGCACCAATGTTTCAGGAGTTTAGAACACAGAATGAGATGCATGCTTATTCGATAACTGTTTAATTTCTTATTTGGGTTTATGCATATGCTTTAAGATTAACTGATTTTTTCCC
>NW_015642760.1:0-425 GCF_001515625.1 Sinocyclocheilus rhinocerous
CACATGGATCCGCACGTCTCACGTCTCGTCAGCCCCGTAACAGTTACAGGCTGACACTAGGCCTGTCAAGTTAACAACTTTTTGTTGTGCGATATATTGCCCCAGAAATAATTGCGATAAGCGATATTATTGTCATTTTAAGACCATTTTATGCCACTGAATATATCATCATAATGTAACAGCATAATAATGCAAGAAGGCCTACACACTTCCAAATGACAACAAACTTTTAATTTTTAAGAATATTTAGATCATGGAAAATAAGTATAAAAATATTAGATACCTTAAACATTTTTTATAAATAGTAAATAAAAATTTTCTAACAAAAAGTGCAAAGTAACAAGTACAAAAAAAAAGAAAAATGCACAAAGAACTTGTATGGAGATTCTTTCATCTATAGATTTTCCCCTGACCTTCTTTTCTCT
>NW_015642760.1:746-1005 GCF_001515625.1 Sinocyclocheilus rhinocerous
TACTGTAAATAAAATGCACTATATTAATATTATTTTATTATAAATATTTTACATAACAGGTTTTACTCTAAAATTGGTATAAAATGAAAGCCTTATGTCTAAATAAGTTATGTTCCAAATTTGAAGTTGATATGAAAAAATTTGAGGTTCCTGTGACATTTTATTTAGGGCGTCATACGACAAACAGCCACCGGGTGCCATCCAAACTCCATTACATTTTTTAAATGCATTTTTCTGTCACAAATGTCTAGATTTCTCT
>NW_015642761.1:0-1297 GCF_001515625.1 Sinocyclocheilus rhinocerous
AAAAAAAATCAATATCGGTCGATCACTAGTGTAGACACGATGTAAGTTAATGTAGCTTTCTGATGCGGCGTTTGAATTTTCATGCCACATTATTTGAAATTAGTGTGGGCCAAACTTTTTTCTCTCACGGGCCGGATGTGGCCCGCTGGCCACCTATTGAGGAACCCTGACTTAAAGTGTATGGAAAGTAGGGTTGTAGCGGTGAGGAAATTTTCCCACCGGTTAATCGACGTGTGATAACACTGGTAATACGGTATCACCGTTGGGGTGGGGGGTGTTAGTTCGTTTGAGTTTCCCTCTTTTCTTCGCTTTCAAATGGCTTGTAAAAGTGCCGTGTGCATTTTACGTTCACTTTCAAATTAGCGCCAAATGAATTGCCACAATTCGACGTCAAGCAATTGTTTGTTTGAGTTTTCCCTCAGATTTCTTTACTTTCAAATAGCTTGAAAAAGCACCGTGCACATTTTACTTTCACTTTCAAATTAGCAATTTAGCATTGATTCAATTCAAGCAACAACAACGTCAAACTGATAGAACTTTTATTAACAAAACGAATAAAAATACACTACATATGCCTAATAAAATATCAAATTACTTAGGCTACACAAAGTTTAAATAGGTAAATAAAATCAGCAAACACTGTGCAACCAGATAAATAAGAAACATAGAACGTTTATTAGCAAAACGAATAAGGAAGATTGGAGGCACAGCCTATACACCTTGATGTAAAATAAAATAAATAAAATACACAAAGTTTAAATAAAGTAATCAGTACTCCTGCTCCGTGGTGCACCAACATTCGCACACGGTTCGGCACGCTGCATTGAGCGTTTAGTTCTTAACAGTGTCTGTTCCCTAACTGAACTAAGTTAAATGATTTTTGTTACTATATAAAAAAAAAAACGTCAGTGGGGGGCGGTGTTGCGGTAGGCAAATGACGTAACCGGTGTTGTGGCTTAACACCGGTATAACCGAAAACACAGTCTATCGCAGCAAGCCTAGTGTGTGTGTGTGTGTTTACATATACATATATGATTTATACTATGTGTTTGAGTAAATAACTTATTTAACACAAAAGTTACACAAGTTACATTAGTTATAAAAACCTGGGCCTGTATTCACAAAACATCTTAATGCTAAAAGTAGCTCATAACTCGCCGATTTAGGAGAAAATCTTAAAAATAATGGGCGTGTCAATCCTAAATTTAGGACTCCTAAATTTTTGCACTTTTTATGAACACTGATGGTCACTTTTTTAGAAGTTGTAGTGATTCTTTCTTTTCCAAGAAAGAATGTG
>NW_015642762.1:0-217 GCF_001515625.1 Sinocyclocheilus rhinocerous
AAAAAAAAACAATAATGACCAAAATTTTGTTTAGCAATTGTCTGCATAATTTTTTTTGTTTACATCAAAGTTCATCAGGGTTACTGAAAATCAACCAATTTTTACTTTTATTTTAGAGTTGATTGAAGAAAACGAAGAGAATGAAGAATTGAGTGAAGTTGATACGAATAATCATGTCAAAACTGGATAACTGAGCTGCTCTCAAACCAAACAGAAA
>NW_015642762.1:444-610 GCF_001515625.1 Sinocyclocheilus rhinocerous
CCACACTAGAGAGAAACCTTACAAGTGTTCACACTGTGACAAGAGATTCAGTTGGTCAAGAGGCCTGAAAAAACACAAGGTAGTCCACACAGGAGAGAAACCGCACACATGTGTAGTTTTGCTCTAAAACAACACTTTACGGCACATGTGAGAGTTCATACTGGAG
>NW_015642763.1:0-1355 GCF_001515625.1 Sinocyclocheilus rhinocerous
AGTCAGCATCATAGACTGTATAGGGTCAGCATGCGCGCCGAAGGGAAACAGGGGAACTAATTTCACGGGAACACCGGCATTGTAGGCTACTCTCCCAGGAAACAGTCCTCGTCCTCAGTAAAATGCGTTGCACACATCTGAATTGTTGGTTTGAACTGTTCTGGAACAGTGTTGTAAATTCAGCTTAACCACTGATTTGTAGTTGTGTCCTCTTTTGGAAGGCCAAACGAAGTAGTTTCGCTTTCACATCATATGACCCCTTTAAAATTTCGATTCCGCCTGTCGATTCCTATGCACTTTTTTTTTTCTTCTTCTTCTTCATCTGTGAGGACCGGACCTAGCGATTTGCCAGGACCTTGCTCGCTAATCTAAGCACTCCAAACTTTGGCTACATTTTTGCGATTAGAAGCCAAAAAAAGCTAAGTAATATCTGTGATAGCTAAACATGTTGCAAGAGAGGTGTCACCACCAACATTACAAAGCACTTTAATTTAATAGATCGTTAAATTCCCAAACACTATTCAAACACCAACATGATTCTATTCCTAAATTACAATGATTCGTCTCTTTCATTCCTCAACCTTTGACTTGTGCGATCAATGTTGTGATCACTTGGTTTGTTCGTGCAGTGTACGATCACACCAGTGTGATTTGAACATTTAAATTGTCACCACCAACATTACAAAGCACTTTAATTTAATAGATCGTTAAATTCGCGAACACTATTCAAACACCAACATGATTCTATTCCTAAATTATAATGATTCGTCTGTTTCATTCTTCAAACTTTGACGTGTGCGATCAATGTTGTGATCATTTGGTTCATCCATGCAGCGTACGATCACACCAGTGTGATCTGAACATTTAAATCTACGTTCTCGCTGCCATTGACCTAAAGAGACCAGCTGTCTGTCATGAATGAAACCGCTTCACAGTTTTTTCAGCCACACAGTATCATTATTTCTGTGTTACAAACATTCAAATCACAGAAGTAGGGCTGGGCGATATAGCTAAAAAATGTATCAACGATATAATGTTTTATAACCTTTTTTAAAACAAAGAGCAATAGAATTTTTTTTTTTTAATTTAACCACTGTATTTTTAAAATAACCCAATTTGAGACAAACAACAATTTTTTTTTGTTTTAACAGTCAAACACACAATAAAAATTTAACAAATATAATTTATAATGTTTTATGTCGATTAAATAGGTCTTAAGGAAACTTTTGACTTGTCTCCCGAGGCCACAGGAGGGCGCCATTCACTCTGTATTTAAAAACATATGAGACGCAGTGAAAGGGAATAAACCGCCACAAGTTCGCGACGTGTTTTCTAAAAGTTTAAACTGTTTTAAC
>NW_015642764.1:0-1457 GCF_001515625.1 Sinocyclocheilus rhinocerous
AATCGCATCATATGACCCCTTTAAGATAAACTTTCTACCCTGACTAAGCAGTTACACAGTTTTATGGTGGTATAACATTGTGACAGCACTAGGGCTGCACGATAAATCGCATGCGATATTAAACGTGCCTCTTGTCAGAAAGCCAGTTCTGTAATCAGCGGTAATTCTCCATCACCTGCATGCTTTCACATTGAGCAGCATTAACTACACAGAGCCGTTGTTCACTGACGAGCTGCGCAAAAAATCGCGCGAATATGAACGTGGTTTTGCGCAGCTCGTCAGTGAACAACGGCTCTGTGTAGTTAATGCTGCTCAATGTGAAAGCCCGCAGGTGATGGAGATTTACCGCTGATTACAGAACCGGCTTTACTGATAAGATGCGCGTTAAATATCGCATGCGATTTATCGTGCAGCCCTAGACAGCACTATATTACTCATCGCTAAACAGACTCAAGTTAGTTGTGTCCATGTAATTGAAACTTTATTATGATTGTGGCCATCTAGCTAGCAGAGCTGTCATCAAAAGTGTTTTAAGCACTTGGTTGTACAATGTTGAGGTTGCAGCCATGATTATGTTTATATAATTTTAGATACACACTTGAGGCCATTGGATGCATCAGAGCCAAACTGGAGGACGCAGAGAGAAGAGGGGGTAAAGGCATTGTGTTCTGGTAATCAGGAGTGATTTTGACTTCCTCCTTCCCCTGTTGTATCCTGCATGAATGGCATGGCCTGAGAGAGTCCCAGCCCTCACTTTCAGGCCAGAGAAAGAGAAATAGGAGGGTCTGGCATGAAAGGCACTTTGAAGTGTGCTCCTCATCAGTCTTTGTCTCTCTTCTTTGCTTTGTTGAATACTGAGCAAACCGAAGCAACAAAAGAATGCTTCACAGGCCTATAGGATAGTTAGCGAATATCCCACAAGACTAATGTTAGTCTAGTCACATTTTAGGCTTTCTTACAGAAAATATTGTTTTACATGAATTTTCCAAGTTGAATATAAGTTAAGCTCAATCAACAATGTTTGTGGCCTAATGTTGACTACCATGAATAATTTCATTCATCGTTTTGTTAATATGGTGGGGTATATTGTAGTATCGTAAAAGCACTTACATTAATTATTCTTTTAAAGCTTAAACTCTCTTAAAAGCTGTAAAAGCTGGGGGGTTTTTCAGTGCTAAAATCATGTTACACACAGGCTACACTGTCTTATGGCTATATTATTAAAACGATACATTTTATTGGCTTTTATTGGCCCAGTTCACTTCCATTGTACATGCCTTATTGTAAACCAAGTTTATTTTTTTATTTTATTTTGAGGAACAAACTTGTACTTACCATGGAATATTACATTATTACTAAATAATAATACATTTTATAGATGTTATGTATGATGGTATATATAAATTATAGATCCTATGTATGATATTTTATGTTAATTAAATAACTTTTACAAGAAT
>NW_015642765.1:0-493 GCF_001515625.1 Sinocyclocheilus rhinocerous
ATGGTTTGATCTTTGGCTGACCAATCAGCAGAAAGGGGCGTTTAAATTCCGCCCACATGTAGAAATATTTTTGGAAAAAAACAAAAAAACGAAAAAGGAGCCGTTTTCTCATTTTTCTACTTTCAATATTAAATAAAAAAACGAATGATCGAATGATACACGGATTTTAATGTTGCACTTTATTCCTTTTTGCGTTTGGAACTGTTATTGGATGTCTGTCTGTATAGGGAAAGAGGCTCCACCCCCTGGGGTGTGTAAGGGGAAACTGAGAGAAGGGGGTCAGAAGAGTGCCTCGCTGGTACAAGTGCGGTTCTCTCTCAAGTCGGGGTGTGTACGGCGTGGGTTGTGGCCGACAGCAGCCCAAATAAACACCCCTTTTGCATCAAAAACGCCTCGTCCTTGTCTGAGAACGCTACAATATTTTCTATATTTTCTCCATCTGCTTATATCAGCATGAGAAAACGTCTGTTTTCCGTCTTTTAGTTTTAAAACA
>NW_015642766.1:0-489 GCF_001515625.1 Sinocyclocheilus rhinocerous
TCCGACTCCAAAGGAGGAGATGGCGGGCGAGTTGCGACATGCGACTGGAGCGCAGACCACCTTGTCTGTTGATGTACGCAACGGTCGCTGTGTTGTCCATTCGGACCAGTACGTGCTTGCCTCGTAAGCGCCCTTTGAGACGGTTCAAGGCAAGGCGCACTGCAAACAACTCAAGCAATTGATGTGCCAATTGCAGCTGCGGGCCCGTCAAACCCCTGAGACTGCATGCCCGTTGTACGTGGCACCCCACCCGGTGGTGGAGGCATCCGTGTAGACCACAGCATGCCTGGAGATCTGCTCTAGGGGCACCCCTGCCCGGAGGAACGCAAGATCTGACCACGGGGTGAAGGTTCACCCCTGCCGGAACGCAAGATCTGACCAAGGGGTGAAGGTTTGGCGACAGGCAGGTGTAACTTGGACCCGGTGAGTGCCGCGCTTCCACGACCCCCTCGGGACTCGGCCATAAAGCCAGTGCTGGAGCGGCCTCAT
>NW_015642767.1:0-1675 GCF_001515625.1 Sinocyclocheilus rhinocerous
GAACTTTACTAGGTAACACTTTATAATAATTATACAACAACAAAGCACTAATAACTCATTTTAAAACTATTGTAGTTCATTAATAATTTATAAACTGTAGTTAATACATTAATAGACTATATACAAATAGTGAGTTAATTCATTCATTATCACTGTAATTAACAAAGTGTTGCTGTTTAATTAGCTCATATGCAAAGAATTATATAATGCTTTATTAACAACATATTGACCATAAATAGTACTCACTTTAGACTAGATCATGGAAAATCAGAAAATATCATTAAGTGCTTTAAACCAACATTTATTGGCCATTAATTGCATTCATTTTCAGTTTGTATACTGTACAAACTGTAGCCTAACTCTACCTCTAATCCTAATTGATGTATTTTAACAATGTGATCTAATGAGTATTTGTATATATTTCATATTGTCAGCATGATGTAATTTCATTTTTTAAGTGGTTATGTTTAGGTTTGGGGATAGACTTCATTTTTTGTAAACAATTTAAGCAACTTTGTTAACATTATAATAAGTACAGACTAATAAAGTACTTACAAATAATTTACAAACTGTTAATTTACAGTTAATTATTAGTTTATAAATTGTAGTTTCTATGTTGTTTACACATAAACAAGTTATAAACAAATAGTGAGTTTTTCGATTATCATTACTGTAATTAACATTAATTGTAATTGAATTAAGTGTTAAAGACTTGCATAACATTTTTTCATCCTTTATTAACAACTTGTTAACTATACCTAAGTGATATATTTTACACCAGTATTAAATGAGTTGTTAATGGTTGGACATCGCTTAACCTTCTTTTGTAAGGATCAAAGCAGACACAACACAGGTCATACCGAAAACATAACACATTTATTTTTATTAACATGGCTTGACATGACGAAGAAAAGATGGCCTGACAGATAAAAACATCACACCACCATTGGAGTACCACACACACACACACACACACACACACTTACTTATACAGTTTTGAAATGTCATGAATTATTCTACCAAAGGCCCCATCACGGTGTTTTCTAGCAAGCCATTCATGCCACTCAATTACAGTGAGGTGATCAGATAGCAAGCTTTCAGTCCGGTTCCTCACAAGGAGCAGATCTGGAGACTTAGATGTTCTCCAGGCTCTTTCAATATGCTGGGTGTGTGCACCTGAATGTGGGTCTACTGTACATACCACTTGCTGTGGTTAACAGTATGATGATCAGACCCTAGAACCGACAGTATGCAGTGGGCACGCCACTCGTCACTGATGACAGAGGACCCAGGACTTACATGATGGGCGATCAAGGGGACCAAGATGTCTTTGAGACCTTTTTTCCACAAGCTCTAGATTAGGTTTCCCACTTCCACTTCATTCCTGACACTCAACATCCTAAATACCCACTTCTTTCTCTTGCATCCTCCAGTCATTCTTCCTTCACTTATTACACACACTTCTTTCTCTTGCATTCTCCAGTCATTCTTCCTTCACTCATTACACAACATTTCAACACATAAATAATTAACGTGATAAAAGATATTGATTTAAGATGAAAATGTTATCAAATCTTACCAGTTTGTTAGTTACATCTTATAATCCATTACAGTTTACAAAACAATCAATGCAGCTGTGTTTGTATGAAACGAGAGCGAGTCCGTGATACCAGGA
>NW_015642768.1:0-330 GCF_001515625.1 Sinocyclocheilus rhinocerous
TAATATAGATCATTGGACCTTATTTTGTAAAAATGTGTCAAAATGGTCATAATTTTGTGTAGCCGTGGTCTGCTTTTACTTCACATTTTTTATGATTTATTTATATTGTAATTTTTTTTAACCTTAAATTTCAGATCTAATGGAGAAACCACATGATGTCAAAACTAGAGAAAAAACTCGCTCACAGACTGAAAGAGTTTCTTTACTGAAGAGAAAAGTCAAGAAAAGTTTCACCTGCACTCAGTGTGGAAAGAGTTTGGCATGCAAACAGAGTCTCGAGTTTCACATGAGGATCCACACTGGAGAGAAACCTTTCACTTGTGATCAGTG
>NW_015642768.1:849-1040 GCF_001515625.1 Sinocyclocheilus rhinocerous
ACTGAGACATAAAATAAACAATCACATTAAGTAGTTTAGCTTCAGGTCCACTGCTTTCAAGTGTTACATCTCTTCCATATTAATCTGTCATAAGAAACATCATTTGAATTAGTCACAGTGAATAAAGATCATCTTCAAGACTACCAGTTTCTGTGAGATTCAGATCAACTCAAAGATAGAGTTCCTCCCCT
>NW_015642769.1:0-1360 GCF_001515625.1 Sinocyclocheilus rhinocerous
ACAGTATACCACAAATAAAAAGAGGGTTGAGTCCCCTTTAAAGTTTAGGTACAAGTCAATTCACTGACTTTTTCTGACTTGAGTTTTCTTAGTTAAGAACATGGGTTGGAGCTCTTAATTTTGAACTCTCAAAGTTCATTAGAATACTTTAACTTTAAAATGTACAAAATGTAAATTTTTTCCAATTCTTTGGAAAAAATCTTTTTTTAATTTTTTTATATTGCAATAAATATCATATTGTGGACCCTTATATCGCAATATTATCATATCGTGAGATTTTGATATTGTTACATAATATCATGATATTATAGTATCGTGAGATTTTGACATCATTACATCCCTACTAGTTGGTCTAATAAACGTCCTGTAAATTCATACATTTGAGTTGTGTACATTTAAGAATTTGTAAAAATGACGCTCATGTTGTCATATTTATTAATTTATTATCTTTGTTTTAAAATATATTTCAAATGCAAACTTATATCAAATCTTTCAAAATGCATGGCCTGCATACACCTATCAAGCATGTTTTTAATTTTGCATTTTTTTCAAATTATTTGGAATATATTATCATAATGAAGAAAAAATATATATTAAAATAATGAAATTTTTAAGTAGTTTGGCATAAGCTTTTATTGTTTTAGAGAAATAGTATTTTTTTATATTAATAACAATTATTATTCAGAGCTAACATGGAATGCTTTCAGAACTTTGACTATCGTTCTGGAAAGGTTCTTTCAACGTTATGAACAAATGTTCTACCATTAATGTTAATAGAACATTTGTTTAAATTCATATGGTCCTTAATAATGTCCTTAAAACAATATTAGTACAAAAAACTTAATAAATCATTCATGGAACCTTTTTTTGTGAAAAATTTAGTTGGACATTCATGTGACATCTTTAAAATGTGGCAACTTGTTTCAGAATGTTTAGAGAACATTCAAAAGTAACATTCCCATAATGTTTGCAAAATGACAAAATGGAATGTACATTTAACGTTTTAAAACATTTTAAAAACTGGACTAACGTTTTCATAACTTAACAGGAACATTAGTTGGGTTCATGCTCATGGTGGTTGGGGGGCTTTTATGAAATCTCAGTGGAAGTAGTAGGTCTTCCAGGTATCAGTTCGGAAATACTACTCTTTTGGCATACTGTTATTCAGACACAGCGATAGTTATGGTCTTTGATGTGAATGGCCTTAATAGAGGAAATGATGTCACAGAGGACCCCTGCAGACCCTCATGATAGGTCTCTCTGAATAGATCATTTTACCTAATTATCATTAGACAAGGTTGTTTTTTCACGCATCTGTCAATTCTGTGATTTTGAGCTTTTTGTTTTTTCATAAAGTATT
>NW_015642770.1:0-860 GCF_001515625.1 Sinocyclocheilus rhinocerous
ATCAAGACTTTGTAAAAGAGCATAATAGGACCCCTTTAATAAAAGGTCTGACAGCTGATAATGCATGTCAGAGCAAAAACCAAGCTCTGAGGTCAAAAGAACTGCCTGTAGAGCTCAGAAACCGGTTTGTGTCAAGCCACACATCTGGGGAAGAGTTCAGAACAAATTCTGCTGCATTGAAGGTGCACCAAAGCAGAAACAATTCTGCTTCATTGAAGGGTCACAGAAGCTTGTAGTCTCTGCTACCCTTAATAGAAGAAGTTTGAAACAACCAGGACTCTTCCTAGAGCTGGCCTCATGGACAAACTGAGCAACTAATGGAGAAGGGCTTTGGTTAGAGTGGTGACCAAGAAGCTGATGGTCACTCTAGTTGAGCTCCATGATTATATGTACAGATGGGAGAAACCTACAGAAGGACAAACATCACTGCAACACTCCACCGATCTGGGCTTTATGCTGGTGTGGCCAAACTCAATCCTCTCTTCAGTGAAGACGCATGAAAACACACTTAGAATTTGCAAAAAAGCAGCTAAAGGACCCTCAGACTGTGAGAAACAAGAGTCTCTGGTCTGATGAACCTCAATTCTGAGCATCATGTCTGAAGGAAAGCAGCACTGCTCTTCACCTGCAGAGTACATCCCAAAGTGTGCTGGTAGCAGCCTCATGCTGTGGGGCTGTTTTTCAGCGGCAGGGACTGAGGAACTTGTCAGAATAGAAGAAAAGCTCAATGCACCAAAATATAGAGATAGCCTTAATAAAAACCTAGTCCAGAGCATTCAGAACCTCAGACTGGGCAGAAGGTTCACCTTCCAACAGGACAATGAACCTAAGCACACAGCAAGAGTGGCTTATAGACAACT
>NW_015642770.1:871-969 GCF_001515625.1 Sinocyclocheilus rhinocerous
CGCAGCAAGAGTGGCTTATAGACGACTCAGACGACTCTCTTGAGTGACCCAGACACAGCCTGAGCTTGAACCCAATCAAATAATTCTGGAGAAACCTG
>NW_015642771.1:0-529 GCF_001515625.1 Sinocyclocheilus rhinocerous
AATTGAACGGGTATATGCTGTCTTTTTTTCTTTAAGTGTTATTATTGATTTTTTTTTCTTTTTTTGCTTTCTTCTATGTAATGTAAACCCATTCCTTTAATTGTGTTATCTTTTTGGATGTCTTGTTAAAGTTGTAAATGTTGCATGTTATGTCTTTAATGTCTAATAACTATATATAAAAAAAAGGTATTATGTGCTCGAAGAAACATTTCAACAGTAAAAGAATAATGAACAAGCGATGTAAGGTGACAATTTGGACAACAAAGATGGTAAATAAAACTATAGTGGTTAATAAAATGTAGATTTACATCAACTTTACGAATGCATGTTTTTTTTTATTATTCTTAAATAATGATTCTCATGACTGCAATGCATGTTTTCTTTTTTCATTTTTAGAGTTTTTAATAATTTGTATAACTATAAAAAAAAATGTGTTTTTAAATTAAAAATCATTCGTTTTAAATTGCATTTAAGTCATTGATGTGCTTTAAAAAGTTTTTTTCTAATTATTTCTGCTCATTTTAATGTT
>NW_015642772.1:0-813 GCF_001515625.1 Sinocyclocheilus rhinocerous
AATCAGTCCCTATATCTTTATTATTTTTGCTTATTTAATATTTTTTTATTTATTTGCTTAACTACATTTTGTTTTTCTTATTTCTTCACCCGCTCCCATTTTTATGTATGTATGTATGTACAGTGGGTATCGAAATAATCACCCCCTTTAATATATTCACAAATGAAGATGGACAGTTTTTGTTTTGTTTATTCACTGCAACTTATAACATCCAAGTGAAAGATATAAAACCAACAAGTCAGGAAAAAAAAATAAAAATCAGAATCACAAAGTTCGAAAAAGGATCACCCCCTTGTTTTGTTTTTTTTGTCTCTTTAATTACAGCTTTTAGTTTGTTGGGATATGTCTCTACATCTACTTCAATATTTGTCCACTCTTCTTTGCAGAATTGCTCAAGTTCAGTTAAATTTCATGGTTACCATTTGTGGACTGCAGTCTTAAAATCATTCCACAAATTTTCAATGGGATTTCAGTCCTCCAACCACTGTGTGATCAGTTTTGCTGTGTGATTTGGGTCGTTGTCATATTGGAAGGTAAACCTTCTTCCCATAGACAACTTTATGGCGGAGGGCAGCAGATTTTCCTCAAGAATTTGACAGTATTTTTCCTCATCCATTTTTCTTCTATCCTGACAAGTGCTCCAGTCCCTGCTGCAGAGAAATCATAGCAGAAAATTACCACCTCAGCTGACCCAAACTGACCTCTGAAAGTTTTCACAGATCAGAATAGTGATGTACATGACCCAGGGAAGGGTCAGCTGACCCAAACCGAACTGTGAAAGTTTTCACAGATCAGAATAGTGATGTACATGAC
>NW_015642772.1:823-1143 GCF_001515625.1 Sinocyclocheilus rhinocerous
CAGCTGACCCGTACTTACCTGTGAAAGTTTTCACAGATCAGAATAGTTATGTAGATGAACCAGGGAAGGGTCAGCTGAACCAAACTGAACTGTAAATGTTTTCACAGATCAGAATGGTGATGTTAGTGACCCAGGGAAGGTTCAGCTGACCCAAACTGAACTGTAAAATTTTTCACAGATCAGAATAGTGATGTAGATGACCCAGGGAAGGGTCAGCTGACTCGTAATTACCTCTGAAAGTTTTCACAGATCAGAATAGTGATGTAGATGACCATGGGAAGGGTCAGCTGACCCAAACTGAACTGTAAAAGTTTTCACAG
>NW_015642773.1:0-1674 GCF_001515625.1 Sinocyclocheilus rhinocerous
ATTTCTTTATGCAGTTTCTTACTTTTATCTTTTAATATTGGGTGAAAAGTGATCTGGAACACATTCTTGACAGGATTCATAAAAAGGAATAACGGTTTCAGAATCATTTAGTAAACCCAGATATCCCATGATCCTCTGGGCTCTCATTTACAGTATAAACAGCAAAGAGAGACGCTGAGCAACTCTTTCTGGAATATTCACGACCCTGGAAAACAAAATCAGTGTTAAGCCCCTTAATTACAGGATTACGATTTCTTTTGAACTATAATTATAAACAGGACGTCTATTATTGTACAGTACACTACTAATGCATAATGAATATTTAAATGTCTAGTCTGCTGAGGCTGTATTGTGAGCGTGATTTATATTCGTGACATTTAGAAGCAGCAGACCCGTGTTAATGTCATCTTCATCAGTGCCTCATGTAAATGAACCTGCAGGTTGGAGAATCAAACACTGTCAGTCGACTAGTTAAACCTGCATGAAGCCAATAACCGGCTGTCATCTGTTATTTCCTGATGAGCCAAGACGACTGCTGTCAAGACTTAAACACTGACTGTTGATTCAGACACAGAAGAGCGGCGCTGTGAGGTTTTGCTGTAATTCTGCACCGCTGTGACGTCCAGCAGTGGAAACACGGAGATCTGGTGTCTGAACACGCATGACGATTCTGACCGCATCTGATGGACAGAACCAGACCCGTGTGAGCCGGACACACAACACCGACACCGACGGAAATACAGTCTCAGGACACATACTAAAAACTAAGCATCTTAAACATGGTGCTTATGGCGCAAGA
The DNA here is from genome assembly GCF_001515625.1 of Sinocyclocheilus rhinocerous. NCBI lineage: Eukaryota > Metazoa > Chordata > Actinopteri > Cypriniformes > Cyprinidae > Sinocyclocheilus > Sinocyclocheilus rhinocerous. Next base: position 800 of record NW_015642773.1, read on the forward strand.
TGCTGAAAAATCTGAGACAATATGGCCAAAAACATCTATTTTACATGTGTGTGCATTAAAATATTTAAAAACAGTGCAAAAGAACTTAAGAAACGACCTCTTAAAGACCCAGTTATGTGTTGTTTTTGTTTTTTTCATTTTTATGATACATACAAGGGGTGCAAAAACTAAACTAAAAATTTATTTAAAATAAAAATGTAAATAAATAAATGGGAGGAAATTAAAACGGGAGGACATTAAAAACAGAAACAGAATTTAAAAATTAAATAATCCGTTTATTTACAAACTAACTAGAATAAATCAAAATAAATTACAATTAAAATGAATTAAATTACAACAAATTTAAATAAATACATACATCTAAGTAACTTTTTTAATAAAAATAAAAACTGAAATAATCATTATTAAAAAAAACAGACAAATTACAATACATTGAGATAAATTAAAATAAATTAAGATAAATAAAGTACAAATGTAAATATAAATAAATATTTTTTTATAAAGGGGAGTTAAGTTTAAAACTAAACAATATAAAAAGAACTGAAATTATTAGTTTATTTAAATGTATATTTTAATGCACAAAATAACAATAATAAAATAAATAAATAAACATAAAAATGTAAATGCACCAAGTACAAACTAATTTCTACGTAACAAACTGTTCAGATGGTGGTAGGGCTGGACGATATGGCCAAAATTGATATCACAATATATTTCTTAATTTCGGTCGATACGATATAATTCCGATATCGATATGAAAACTATTTATCTGAAATATAAATCTTTTGTAACATTATAAATGCCTTTATCATCACTTTTGATCAATTTTAAGCATCCTTGCTAAATAAAAGTATAATTTCTATAATTTCTTTCCC
>NW_015642773.1:1794-1896 GCF_001515625.1 Sinocyclocheilus rhinocerous
AAATGCTGATCTTTGGATCTTTCTATTCATCAAATATCAAAGAATAAAGATTTACTGAACTGTTTTAAATATTGATAATCAGAAAATCAGCATATTAGAATG
>NW_015642774.1:0-202 GCF_001515625.1 Sinocyclocheilus rhinocerous
AATGAAGTTTTAAAAATAAAGTTACAATTACATAATAATATTTCTTCTTCAATTTTTATTTTTTTTTCAAATATAAACATAATGGTGGCTGTCATAAAAACTTGATGGATTTATTCAAACATAAATTAAACATTGAAGAACAGTAAAATTTATAATGAATATGTTATATGGTGCATATATTTAGCAAAATGCCCCTCTCTAC
>NW_015642774.1:454-551 GCF_001515625.1 Sinocyclocheilus rhinocerous
TTTGTGCTGAAACTGGTATTAATGTGGAGGAGATGATCAGTTCACGTGCCTTGCGCTGCCGCGTCTGTTGAACCGAGGCGCTACAGCGATCTGTCAC
>NW_015642775.1:0-241 GCF_001515625.1 Sinocyclocheilus rhinocerous
AACCAGCCTAAGCTGATTGACTGATTTGACTGGTCTCCCAAGCTGTTTTTTTTGTGGTTTTGGCCACTTTTTTTTAGCAGGTCAGGCTGGTCTTAGCTGTTTTTTAGCTGTTTTTTACTGAATCAACTGGTTTTAGCTGGATTAGCGTAGAAACATGCTAACAACATGCGAATAACTTGCTAATCATGCTAGAAACATGCTAGTAACTTGCTAATCATGCTAACAAAATGTTAACACCATG
>NW_015642775.1:320-3398 GCF_001515625.1 Sinocyclocheilus rhinocerous
ATGCTAGAAACATGCTAACAAAATGCTAGTAACTTGCTAATCATGCTAGAAACATGCTAACAAAATGCTAATAACTTGCTAATCATGCTATAAACATGCTAGCAACTTGCTTAACATGCTAGAATCATGCTAGTGACATGCTAGTAACTTGCTAATCATGCTAACAGCATGCTAGTAATTTGTTAATCATGCTAGAAACATGTTAACAACATGCTTGTAACTTGTTAATCATGTTACCAACATGCTAGTAACATGCTAATCATGCTAGAGACATGCTGGCAACTTGCTAATCATGCTAACAACATGCTAGTAACACCCTAGCAACCACCCTGAGTACCCTAGCAACCACATAGCAACACCCTAGCAACCACTCTGGGTACCATAGCAACCACCTAACAACACCTTTGCAACCACCCAGGGTACCATAGCAACCGCATAGTAACACCCTAGCAACCACCTTGACTACCGTAGCAACCGCATAGAAACACCCTAGCAACCACCGTGAGTACCCTAGCAACCACCCTAGAAACCACCCTAGGTATCCTAGCAATCTGTTTTTCTATGTTTGTTCTTCTATGTCTTCTGATAGACTGTTTCTTTAATCTTTAAAACTATTTTAAGTATTTCAAACTACTTCAAACTGAAAACCTTCAAACTTCAAGCTTTTAAAACTTTTACAAACTTTCTGGCAAGGCTTTTTCAAGCCAACTTAAAGTTTGTCAACGAACTTTACTATCTAGTTATTAATATTTTATATTTATGCCTTCTTAATGTATACCAAAGTGATCATTTCCGATTTTTTCATTCGATAATAAATCGTTAATAAATTGGTTAGTATCGCTGCGCTATACGAATCAGCTCACGTGTGTTCCTTGCTTCCGTCAAGCGATTCCGAACAGAACCGATGCGTGGGGCTTGATGAAAGAGAGGAAGCGGACAGAAGAAGCAGTGAAATGTAGCAACATCCCTGACCTGTTCAGGGCTTCAAGTGCAGGTCAGTTTCATCTGTAAATACGCTAGATAGTTTTGTCTTTATTAACATAGTTGAGTATTAAACTGCTAGTATCTGTTAGGCTATCAGGAGCACCCCATTATTATAATCATTTAGAATACTGTGCTAAAGGACATCAATATCGGTTGTAAAGTTACATTAAAAAATGTAGCAGAGATATATTCACATGGATTTATTGTACAGGAAGGGAGGGAGCTAGAGACAGCAACACAAAAACAATAAAACAATTTTAAATAGTAAAAATATTTCACAATATTACTGCTCTTGCTGTACTTTGGATCAAATAAATGCAGGCTTGGTGAGCATAATAACATAAATAATGTATACAGAAAAAAAGGGACCAAAATTGCACCTTTTGGGGTACAACAGCTTGTCACTGGAACAGTGCCCTTAAAAGGAAATATTTGTTTATTTATTTATTTTTTTTACCTCTAATAGGTAGGCCTATATTAGTACCTTTAGGGTACGGATTACTACTCTTAAGGTACTAATATGTATCTATTAGGAGTAAAAAGGTACAAAGATGTCTTTTTAAGAGTACTGCTCCAGTGACAAGCTGTTGTACCCCAAAAGGTACAATTTTGACCTCTTTTTTCTGTGTGGCTTGGATGAGTGTGAGATTTCCCGGCCTGAAATTGCGTCCCAGTCCGGCCCTGCTGAAGAACCTTCTTTCACCACAAAGTACCTTATTTGTGAAACAAAAAGGTTCTTCAGATGTTAAAGGTTCTTTAGACAAAAAGGTTCTTCTATGGCATTGTGAAGTACCTTTATTTTTAAGAGTGTAATCACATTCATCTGGAAAAAAGAAAAAGCATAAATCAAGAAAAAACTTCCCTGCTGAGCTAGAAAAAGTATGGAAAATGACTGAGCAATGCTGATCATCTTTCGTCATGTTGGGTCAATATCAAATAACACATCATGAGAAAAAAAGTACCAAAATTAAACATGATGAAGTAATATAACTTTGCTCAGTTATTAAAACACAAGTGAAGATTTTACCCTTGTCTACTGTAATAATTCTCAGATTACTGTGTTAAACTACAGGGCTGCAAACCTGCAAAGATACAAATGATTTTGTGGGAAGGGTCAGTGTCTCCCAGACTCCTGAAAGACTTTGTTATAAGCTGAACTTTCAGTCAGTGCATGTGTCCAGTGACTAAAACAACTGCAGTGTAACCTATAACTGTTTTACCATTAGTTCTATATTACTGTTTTAATTTCATTGTTCTAAATCATCTAACATGATTTGTTCCATGTTTTTCAGCTGTTAGTGCTCAGTCTTTGACCTCCACAGATTCTGTGGTGAAAAAGCCTGGAGAATCAGTGACTCTGTCCTGCACTGTGTCTGGATTCTCAATGAGCAGCTCTTACATGCACTGGATCCGTCAGAAATCAGGGAAAGCACTGGAGTGGATTGGATATATAGATACCGGCTCTAGTGCATATTATGCTCAGTCTCTACAGGGACAGTTCTCCATCACCAAAGACACCAGCAAAAACATGCTGTATTTACAGCTGAAAAGCCTGAAGACTGAAGACAGCTGTTTATTACTGTGCTAGAGATTCACAGTAAGACAAAAAAGCAGGGCTGCACAAATAATATTTTTACTAGTTGTGCGGGTGGCCGTATTTGTCTTATACAATCTGCGATCTCCGGCTCTCTCTATCTCCTGTGTGTCTGTGTGTGTTTGTGTGAAAGTGATATGTGTGGGTTTGTGTGCATCAATTAAAGCAGCACATTAATATAGAACATTGATTAAACTGACTTGGAACTACCTGTGCATTAAAGAGCTTTAATGCATACCTGCCAGCCAATCAGAATCGAGAATTCAGGCAGACCATGGTATAAATGAAAATATAACACTAATCTTGTGTTTACAGTCTCAACTGTAAAGTTTTTACTCCCAGGGCATAGTATTAAATTATGAAAAGTTTCTGTCCTTCTGTCTGTCCTTAAATTATATCATCTCCAAAGACTTGTCACAATATAATAATTTTGAATTCATTCATTTTGCTTAATAAAGAAAATTTGAGAGAAATTAAGCATAGGCCTGCCTTTAACCCTA
>NW_015642776.1:0-582 GCF_001515625.1 Sinocyclocheilus rhinocerous
TCTCGCGAGAGGTCACGGAAACCTTTCCAATGCAAGTTAAATATTCATATAATAATTAGATATTACATATAATTTGGTAGAAAAACAGTGCTTTTACGTTTTATTGGTGCAAAGATGAGTAGTGGTGATATTTATTTTGTACAACATTTGCAACTGCTTTTTATCACTTAATTAGAAGCACCACAAATTAAAATTATGTCATGTTAGGGACTACTGAACAGACATTTAGAAGTTGATTCTAAAATGCAAAGTATTTAAAATTAAAATAAAGCTATGTAAACACTTGCAACACTATAAGTGTGTCCCATCAGGCAATGAAAAGTTTGACACACACTTGTGGTCTTCATCCTCACTTGAACACTTCGGCCAAATACAGGAAATACGTCATTTAAGTAATCAAGTGGTCAAGTGCAAAGACTGCAAGTGTGGGTATTTGGACAAAGCTAAGTGTTCAAGTGGTCAAGTGCAAAGACCGCAAGTGTGGGTATTTGGACAAGGCACTTATATATGAATGCTTAGATAGGTGTCGTATTCCCTTAGGTTGATGGGGATCAGCTGAGAGTCAGCTGATGCGAGCTTGAC
>NW_015642777.1:0-982 GCF_001515625.1 Sinocyclocheilus rhinocerous
GACACAATCTGTATTGTTAAAAGTGCTATATAAATAAAGGTGATTGACTTGACTTGACTACACAGCCGTTCCCCATACAGATAGCTTAACACCTCTGTACCTACTTGAATTTGCCTTGTGCCTCTCTCTCTCTGGTGTTCCCACAAGTGTGCCAGTATGTTGCAGACATTCCACAGACATCCAGCCCTGCCAGCTCACCAGGACTACCTGGAAACCCAGCAGAGCACTGTGATGGACATCCTTCAGCCCAAAGCAGCCAACGACCTGCAATGGCAGAGAAAGGAACAGCGAGACTGCGACACAAGTGGACACCTGACACCCAGCCTGAACCACCAGGACCTGACCAGCATCATCCTCTCCTCGGCCCACACCCTCAAGGGCCTCAGACACCAGCATCATCCTCTCCTTGGCCCACACCCTCAAGGGCCTCAGACGGAAGGTAAATGAACTGAACCTGCAAGTCACAGAGTTCTACAGGGTTCTACCTGCTCAACGAGAGAAAGCACCGAACAGATGCAAGGAACCTTACAGAATGGTGCAACAGAAGGAAATCACCAGTCTTCAGGAGGCGCTAACAGCTGCTGGACACCGAGAGCAGCTTGAAAAAGCCACCAGACAGGACTTGGAAAAAGAACTGTTTCACACAAAATCACTGTTAAAAACAGCATATGTGGAACTTAATGAGAGAGACACTAGAGTTAAGGCCTTAGAAGGCCATCTGCATGCAGCCAGAGCTGAATTCCAACCCCTGACTCAGCAATTCTGCAACAGTAAAGAGGAGCTTAACATGGCTCAGAGAGAACTGAAACAGTCCTGCCGACTGCGCATGGACTCACGCAAAAGACAGCCTGCTGAACATCACACCACCAGCAGTGCAAGCCCCTCCACAGCTACGAAAGCCTTCTGCTTTGTGCTTGACACTTCACAAGTCAGCTCCCTGAAAACCTCTGCAGCTGCAGAAGAAAAAAAAAAAAAAAAAAAA
>NW_015642777.1:1054-1247 GCF_001515625.1 Sinocyclocheilus rhinocerous
AACGGCACACGGAGGGACACTCAAAGACCTCAACCGAATGGCCAGAAACATCCCTGCATTCACACCAGAACTTGCAGGAGACCACGACCTACGTCTATGCCTGCGAGACATTAACTTTTACCTGCAGTCTTGGACCAGTGTGAACCGTCAAGATAGACTCTATCTGCTCTGGATCACCTCTAGCCCAGAGGTG
>NW_015642778.1:0-853 GCF_001515625.1 Sinocyclocheilus rhinocerous
GGTCATTTAACTAATTTTGGTTACTCTGTTATCAATTAGTTTGGCGCAATAAGGTGTGCAATCGATTAATTGTGTCTTGTTAAACAATAGGGGGAGAACTCTGTGTTTCTCCATTACACATTAAGCTTGCGTTTCGTTGAGTGTGACTGTTTAATCTTCTCCCATTTTTCAGAGGGACAATATAAATGGTTTATGTAAATCCACTTTGAAAACGTTTGTGTGCTTACTGGATTTCCCTTGTTAACTATATATAATAAAAGCTGTTATTACAGCAAAATTACAAATATACTATACTGTCTAACATCTTTACCCATTCAACAATTCTACATAATATTCATAATATTCGTTCACCTACTGTTTTTTGCCTACTATATAGTAGGGAAGTATGCGGTTTCAGACGCATCCTCCGTGTGTGTGTGTGTGTGTGTAGAATATCATATGCATATTGAAAATTCTTGTGGATTTACACTCTATTGCTAGTATGGGTTTAGATTGCAGCTTGTCTGGTCAGAACAATTATGTCTCACTCAGATAATCCAAATTGTCTTTATTGAATGTGCATAGCTGTGTGGTTCTAAAAATATAAAATACATAAGTAAGGATATAAATATATAGAAAACACAACGTTAATAAAGCTTATTTGAAAATGACTGTTCAATGGAGATAAAATGTAACATACAATATCACAATCAATGTCTAAAACTACTTAAATAAGTGGAAATGAGTGTCCAGTACAAACATAAAGTACAACTGCTACAACTCTAGAGTGCATGCGCGCTACCTGAGATGTGACTGTGCATCCGTGTTCAAAGTGACGTGACGTGTGGCCAAGTATGGTGTCCCATACTCAGAA
>NW_015642779.1:0-754 GCF_001515625.1 Sinocyclocheilus rhinocerous
CATCTTTAAATGCTAATGAGCTCTGCTCGCCGGGGTATGCAGAATACAGAACGTTATAAAGCTTCAAGCAGTTTAAGATTTGTTGAAATGGGTAGTAATAATAATAAGATAATTGTGTAGTTGATCAAACATTTGATAGTTATCCTTATAGAAACATGGGATTTTTATAATGTTTTAAAAATAATAAATTTAAGATCAATGTACCACATTTATGGAAAGTTTCAGGGATGTATAATTTAAAAAAAATGCATCAAAATGACCAAAATTAAAAACTAAGAAACCCTGATGAATTATGATGAACCCTGAATCTTCATTAATAATGCTGACAGTTATAAAGCTTCCCAACAAGAGTAAAATCTTTCCTTGCCACGGGCAGCTGTCACCATTTAGAGGCAGCTGCCACCGCTATATGCGCCGTCACCGGACTCAACGCGACTATACGCGTCTGCCACTGGACTCCTCACGGTTAAACACGCTGGCCTCGCGACCCGTCACAGCTGTATAAGCTGGTCACGGGACTCATTATGGCTATATATAAATGCTCTGAATAATACATGTTCTGTTGTTGTGTCTTCAATCCTTGTCATTTGACCAAACTTGCTGGAATATCACGTGATGCCTATAATGCGTAAATAATGGTGACCGGTCGACTGCCAGGTAGTGGTGACATGTCTAGTGGCAGCTGCCCCTGGCACGGAAAGATTTTATACCCTCTCCAGCTTCAAGCAGATTTAGATTTACTTTACTGAAAATA
>NW_015642780.1:0-488 GCF_001515625.1 Sinocyclocheilus rhinocerous
TGAAGTTCAGGATGCTCACACTCAAACAAATCGTGTCTCAGATCAAGTACGAGGACTGATTTGTCACGATCGATCTAAACCACGCATACTTCCATATCTCCATCCTTCCTCATCACAGGAAGGTCCTGAGGTTCGCTTTGGGGGCAAAGCTTACCAATATCTGGTTCTTCCTTTCGGCCTTGCACTCTCGCCCCACACTTTCACCAAGTGTGTGGATGCTGCTCTGGCTCCTCTGCGACTCCAGGGCATCCGCATACTCAACTACATCAACGATTTGTTGATAGTAGCTCATTCAGAGCAGACAGCGGTTCGGCATCGAGATGTCGTTCTCGCTCACATGAAAGAGTTGGGGTTGAGACTAAACGCCAAGAAAAGTGTGCTTTCTCCATTACAGAGGACCACTTATCTGGGCGTAGTGTGGGATTTGACCTCGATGCAGGTATGTCTGTCCCCTGCTCGGATCGAGTCGATCCTCACGGCAGTCAAGA
>NW_015642781.1:0-160 GCF_001515625.1 Sinocyclocheilus rhinocerous
TCATTCGAACGGCTGATTCATTCAGGAATGAAGCAAGTGACTGTTGCCTTGTCCAAATAGACACTTGTGGTCTTTGCACTTGACCACTTGACTACTTATATGACGCATTTCCTGTATTTGGCCCAAGTGTTCAAGTGAGCATGAAGACCACAAGTGTGTG
>NW_015642781.1:253-544 GCF_001515625.1 Sinocyclocheilus rhinocerous
TATTATTATTTTCAATACTTTGCATTCTAAAATCAACTTCTAAATGTCTGTTCAGTAGTCCCTATAATAGATGACACAATTTAATTAAGTGATAAAAAGCAGTTGCAAATGTTGTACAAAAATAAATATACTAATCTTTGCAGCAATAAAATGTGTAGAGCTTTGTTTTACTACCAAATTATATGTAATTTATTATTATTCATATTTAACTTACATTGGAAAGGTTTCCGTGACCTCTCGAGCCATCTTGGCAAAAAGTCTCACGATTTATTTCCAGAACATGATGCATGA
>NW_015642781.1:697-842 GCF_001515625.1 Sinocyclocheilus rhinocerous
CTTACTTCCTGTCGCGCGCACGCGCTCTCAAGTGGCCAAGACCGCAAGTGTGGGCATTTGGACAAGGGGTGCCTTTATGAATGGGTAATCATGAATCAACCTCCTTGTCCAAATACCCACACTTGCGGTCTTGGCCACTTGAGAG
>NW_015642782.1:0-1286 GCF_001515625.1 Sinocyclocheilus rhinocerous
ATGTTGACAACTTCATGTGTGCTGCACTTGGAATAGAGTTTTCTTTAACTAGAGGGTTAATAAAGAGCAAGTAACTTGAATCATGTTGTAGTTACATTTTCAAGTTGACTAGTTAAAAATCGTAAAAAATCGAGAATCGGTCAAACATTCTGGAAAAATCGAGATTTAAATTTTTTGCTAAATCGCCCAGCCCTAGCTCAAAGCTTATGAGTCGGAATCGAATTGAATTGGGAGATGTGCATGAATACCCAGCAATATTTACGGTTATGAAACTCCTGCCATAGCTGATAGCTGTTCTCGTTCTCGTGTAGCAATGCTCTTTGATGTTTGGGATGCCGCTCAATGACTGTGATTAAACTGGTGTTGTAGTCTTACCCCTCAGTGGGCTCTGCTGCAGCTGTAGTGGGAGTTGTAGTTGTAGTTGTTGAGATCGGCTGAGGTGTGGAAGCAACTCTAAGGAACAAACAGAAATGTTGTTTAGAAGGGTAAAGGTGTACATGTGCAGATGTGGCCATTAAGAATGCACATGGAAAGTGTTCGCGCAGGACCGCGAGGAACGCTCTGCTACAGGAAACACATGACCAGTAGGGGGCAGTCAAGCAGAGCACATTAAACATGGGCGAGCTGGAGCCTCTATAGTTTTAATGTGTGTGTTCTGCGCACATGCCGATAAAATAGTATTATTACATGTTTATCATGCAGGTTTGATCACTGATAAATCATCTCACATTTGCGTACATACAAAAGTTTTCAGATTTATAAAGCCATGCGTACGCCAGAACCTGCGCAAAATTCCCTTTGTAATACCCAGTCAGCGGAAGATTGTGCGTATGTGCATCTCCACCCCGTCTCCTCCCCGAAATAGCCATATATGGAGCTTACAACGCCTGGTTTTAATATGCACGACGTCATCTGCATATCATTTCCATGCATATTCCATCCACGTGACACCATGTTTAACGCAGTTAAGGGTAGGAATACGTTAGGAATATTCCGTCCACGTGACACCATGTTTAACGCAGTTAAGGGTGCAATACGTCAGGAAAATATGAGATACGGACTATAAATGCTTTTTGAGACATCACTATTCTAATTTATGCAATTTGCCTAAAAGGTAAACATATATTTTAGAATGTTTATAGCCTATATTTTTATGGAAAGAGATAGGCCTTATTTTGTTGCAGCTGTCTGACTCACCGCGTCAATAACAAAACATTTTAAAAGTAAACCGCGCATATCTGACAGTTTCCTTCAAATTCTATCTTTTAACTATGGTGTTTGTCACA
>NW_015642783.1:0-530 GCF_001515625.1 Sinocyclocheilus rhinocerous
ATTATCACGATACTTGTGTCACGATACAATATTATTGCGATTTTCAATATATTGCGATATTCTGCGATTTATATTGCAATTTATTACCTTTTTCCAACTTCAAATTATGTCCCCAAAGGAAAATTGACAACATCTGTTTTAACAAAAAAGAAACATTTCTCAGTTTCTCACTTCAGTTTCAAACGGAAACCGAAAATTCTGGATGCACTTGGTAGAAAACCGAAACTGCTTTGTAATGATTATTTATTATTTTATTAAATAATATAAAGTAATTTTGTAAGACTTTTTAAGTTTAACTCAATTTTAATGATACTGAATTGACAAAAACACAAGCCAATAAAATAACCACACTTTTACGGAAAGTAACACAATAAAACTGGACAGAATTTATATTAATATTGGTAGCACTTTACAATAAGGTTCATTAGTTAACTACTTTAGATAATGAACAATATAGTTAACTACTTAAGTTAACATGAACTAATAATGAACAATAGTTCTTCAGCATTTATTAATCTTAGCTCATGTTA
>NW_015642784.1:0-1672 GCF_001515625.1 Sinocyclocheilus rhinocerous
GAGACACATTTGAGATGCATGTTACTACAAGGTGTAAACAGCAATGTGTCTCAGCTGACTACTTGTGATCTTATCACGGAATCACAGAGACAGATCTTAAAAGCAGGTGTAAACGGGCCCTTGATGCTCATAGCTTAGTCTGACTCTCTTGAGCAATGGGATGCAAATGCATTTACGATGAAGTTTAATCTCAGGACCAATGGAAACCTTTTTAAAATATTGCTATTTCAGTTGTCCAGGTGTCATGTATAGCCACATAAATGTTATTGCTCTGGTTATTGTTCTGATTAATGCTGTCTAAAAAACAAGACGTCAGTTTTTTGCATTGTCAGGATGCAAGGTGACATCAAGCAGTTATTGGAATTGTGTTTGGATGCATATGTGTTTTTGTTTGAGTATGTCTGTCCCTGATTCTTCCTGTGATCAAGCTCGCAGGAATGCTTTTTTGGGCTGTCATCCAAAATGCTTTGCGTCATGTCTTTCTGACATGTGGCGCAGATGCCTTTAGTTACGTGTCATTGACAAACAGAAACACCCCACTCATCCTTCATCTCCCATGATACTCATTCATCAGACTCAGCTGCATGTTTCTCTGGGTTTAATGAGGAAGGGATTCTCGGTATTAAACTGACAGCACAGTAATGAAGCATCAACATATGGTCAGACTTTCTAAACCCGTAGTGTGTGTTGATCAGTGCCTCCCTCCAGAATTCTCCAAAACATCTGCTGTCTCTGTGTACATAAAACAGTCTGTCAGTCAAATTGAAAGTCTACAAGAGAAGATGATCAGTGGCCATTCTTCATTCAAGTGTACAGTCTTCAGCTCTGTTCCAAAGCCTAGTGAGCTGTCTTGCTATCACAGACAGTTGCTTTTTGAGGAGCCATTCACACAGAATAGGTTTTTGCATTTAAAAACTGATCACACAAATATTATGTGAAATAAAACATTTTTAATTAAACTGAATTATTTTTATTCAATTAATTGTAAGTATATGTATAATTAACAATTCACTTGCTTTATCCATCATGTTGGATTGATACTTATGCTGCCTACCATTGTGTCAAGAGCACCACTTATAATGCCTGAAAATGCTGTTTAGGGTAGGCAACTCAGAAGATTTTGGAACAGAGCTTTTATCTGAGAAACTAGATTCTGATATGATTAGCTGAATGTATCACTTTTGATTGACTTTTTTATTACTTTGGTGAGATTTGCAATGCAAAAAGTCCTTCTCAAACTCTGTGTACTTGCTGAGACAAGTTTACTCAAATTAAATGCACAGTTAGCTACAGCAATGCTCTCCTCCAAATCTTAAATCGTTCAAAGGAAACAGTGAGAATGACTTGGATGTTTCCAGGATAACCTGGAGAGTCTCATTTGGAACTGTAGTGTGACCTCCAGGATAATCTCCTATTTTAATACACACTTTTATCTGCACCCAGATTAAACACACCTCCTGCCGCGCAACAATAACCTTGGAACTGAGATTATAATTTCACATTTGCCAAAACATTTTATTCCCCTCCAGATGACACATTCTGCAGAGGTCTCTATGTTCCCATCTGAGCAGATGTAAAGCTGTTAAACTATCAGTTTAATTTCTCAATGAAAGAGACATCATGCAGTTAACAATCCTATGTCACTGTGATGGTCACATGTTAGACACAACCC
>NW_015642785.1:0-892 GCF_001515625.1 Sinocyclocheilus rhinocerous
AGATCAGCTTTGTTTACCCTCCGTGAGAATGGTTCGTCGGAAATACATCAGCGTTTGCTTCAGCCCTAAATACTATCCACTTTCCAATCGGAGGATATATTGGCATGGCCGAATGATACGAGGATGTCGGGGAAGTTGGAAGACTCGCCGGTGGAGGCGAGGTTAAACCTCTGTGTTGTGGAGAGCGTGTGGCTGGTCGAGCAGAGCGGCGGCCGCGATGAAGCCTGGTGCTCGGCGGCGGTGACTGGCGGAAAAGGAGTGAGCCTATTGCAACGGAGGATACGAAAAATCCCCAGTACAGGTCTCGTCGTAGTACGGAACAAACGGAGGATACGAAAGATCCCCGGTACAGGTCTCGTCGTAGTACGGAAAAAGTTGAGTCTGTGATATAATGGCTAAATGAAAAAAAAAACGAATGCTGGGAAATTGTCGTGGAACTGAGGTAAGTTCGCTGTATATATATTCGTATTGTGCTTGTTAAGGTGATTAGCTGACGAGCTCCACCTGCGCCAGACTGATTGATTATCTGATCGTGCTCCTCCCGAACCTTGTTAATAAAACATCATATAGAGAGATACAACCACGATCAGATGATAAAAGCAGGTAATTTGTAACTCTAATGAGGGCAGTCTCAGTACTATGATAGGGTCTAAATCCTGACTGGAAATCCTCACAGATACCATGTTTTCTCTAAGAAGGAATATAATTGTGAGGATACTACCTCTTCTAGTATCTTGGACAGAAAAGGGAGATTGGAGATCGGTCTGAAATTAACTAGTTCTTTGGGGTCAAGTTGTGTTTTTTTTGATGAGAGGCTTAATAACAGCCAGTTTGAAGGTTTTGGGGACATATCCTAATGACAATGATGAATTAATAATAGTCAGAAGAGGAT
>NW_015642785.1:1112-1240 GCF_001515625.1 Sinocyclocheilus rhinocerous
GCTGACGGCTGCATGGTTACAATTTTATCTCTAAAAGTATCGATCTTGGAAGTAAAGTATTTCATAAAGTCATTGCTGCTGTACTGTTGGGAAATGTCAACACTTGTTGATGCTTTATTTTTCATTAA
>NW_015642786.1:0-592 GCF_001515625.1 Sinocyclocheilus rhinocerous
CCTTTCTGTGGAATCACCCCCATGAAGTCATGTGATTTCAGTCACGTTACATCCATGCTAAAATTATAGTCCTGTATAAATCCTGTTGACTAAATTTAGTTAGAACAGGAAATAAACACACTGGAGCTTAGGTGTCCCAGATTACCCGAATTCACCCTACTATGGGCTATCTACAACAGTAAGAGAACCAAAACACCAGAAGACCTAAAGCAAATAAATATAACAAACAATAGGGTAAAAAATGACAAACTATTTCCATGTTTTCCACCTTTTTTATGTACGGAAATCACGCTTTCTTTCTCCCGTTCTCTCCCACAGACACACACACACACACAATGCAGACACGCACTCGCGCACACACGCGGAGACACAAACAGAAACTTGGCATCAACGCTGCCCCGTGAATTTACCAGTAAAATAGTTTCGCAGCTGAAAGGCTAGATGACATTTCTCAGTAGCGAGGTTCTTGAAGCAGTTCAACTTATACATTCGCTATTAGTAGACGCTGCTGAACACTGCTGAGAGACGCACAGACACACGTATTTACACGCGCTTAATCTCTCTCTCTCTCTCTAATAACTGCATTAGCCTG
>NW_015642787.1:0-980 GCF_001515625.1 Sinocyclocheilus rhinocerous
CAAATTGTTCTATACATTACTGAAAGTACTTTTTACAACTATTTAGAACATTTTTTTAACATCAGTTTAACATCAGAAAAAAAAACATAAATTTTGAGCCCAGCCCTGCCTCCATGTGTTCTGGGGTCTTCAGGAGGTGAGTAAATGATTACAGAATTTTCATTTTTGGGTGAACTATCCTTTAAGTAAAAGTATTATTAAAAGAATAAGGACAGATGACTGACAAGACCATGCTTGAGTATTTGCTGCTCAACAGATCCTGAGCTCATTGACAAATATCTTATCTTGTAAGATGTGCTTCCCTTTACACAGAGTGCGTGTGATCGTGAAAGATGTGCTCCCTTTACACAGAGTGCGTGTGATCGTGAAATCGAAAGTGAAAGTTAACAGCGTGAGCGCTCATTCAAAAGAGATTTAAATACTCCGCATACTGAGAGCGGCTCCCTGATGCTCAAAAATTATATACAATATTAGAATGTTTAATGTTTAAACATTGTGTTTTGTTTAATCGCGGGGGCGAAACACATTTTGCGGGAGCAGGCGGCAATGGTCAGAGATTCAGTGGGAGCAGGATTAAGAAAACAGCCGAATCCCGGACATTTTGGGCTATTAAGAAATCCCGACCGGATGCATTTTTGTAGGTCCAAAAAGTCCGGGGAAAAGAGGACGTATGGTCACCCTAATTTATTGAATGTGAAAACAACATCTCATTACTACAAAGATGTGTTGGATTTGTATTATTAGAGCTTTCCGACTTGAGTTCACGTGCATTTTTCTCCTGGTCTTGGCTAAGCCTGAGGTACATCACAGTCTCCTCCATTATGACGTAAAACATAAAAACATAAATGAGCAATTCTGGCTCCACCTATCCTGGCAGGATTGTCCTCTCGTCAGCCCTCCTCTCACACCGTTGCTATGCGATAGAGCACTAATCGGTATGGGATTACATCTCTGCCACAATTCTGCGAGCGAAAGATCAT
>NW_015642788.1:0-485 GCF_001515625.1 Sinocyclocheilus rhinocerous
TCTCCGCATGCTCAACTCTATCAAGCACATGCTGCATCTCAAATATGCACCTCACATATGTCCCTGAACCCCTCACTGCGCCAAAGCTCGTAGTCCCTCAGGGTCAAAGGGGGATAATGCTGACACACGCCCACGATTCACCATGCGCTGGACACCATGGCACCAAGGCCACCTACGAAATGCTCAAGCAAGTAGCATACTGGCCTGGCATGCAGCAAGACGTGGCGGAGTACGTAAAAGGATGCCTGGTGTGTTGCCAGTTCCAACCGGCAAACCCAAACCACCGAGCACCACTGCAACGGAAAGGAATGACCTTCCCATGGTCGGACCTCCAAATAGATTGGGTGGGACCCCTACCACGGTCAACACGGGGTAACAAATACTTCCTCACCGTGGTTTGCGAATTCACAAAATGGGTAGAGTGTCTCCCAGCTCCCAATGATACAGCAAAAACGACAGCCTGCCTTTTGATGAACCACATCTTC
>NW_015642789.1:0-846 GCF_001515625.1 Sinocyclocheilus rhinocerous
TGACTGTCTTTAGAAAAGTTTAGATGATATTTTCTTTTCATCTCGACTCTGTATAATTCATATTAAAGCAGCGTTCATAACAAGCGCTGCGCTGCTTTGTTTACAGCGGTAACCAAGGAAATGCTGTATCGCTGCTGTTCTATAAGCGCCACCTGCTATCAGAACGTGAATCTGCATCTCATTCAGAGCTTTTGCTCTTTGTTTCGTGCAGATGTTTTATGTAGTATAGTTTCACAAAACTAAAGTCAGAGCATTCTGTTTTTGTTTTTGCAATCTAATTTTAAAAAACTGCTCATGCTGCATGTATTCAGATTCTTTGTTTGGATTGTGATTCAAATGCAGTGGTTGCCTCTAATTTTGAATGGAAAGAGCACAGGTAGCCTTTGTTTATATGAAGAGATTTTTTGTCTTATTTGATTAGATTTAGGGTTTGTTTTAAAATTTCAATTTAGTTTTGTTATTTGATATATTTCTGTTTCACAAAAAAATGTGCAGCATTTTGTCCAAGCAATAATAAAAACACACCTTTTCATTTATAATTTGTCTTAAATCTAATTTTGTTTAGAAAAAATCATGAGAAAATCGTGAATCGAATCGTGAATTGAGTGAATAGTTACATCTCTAGTCATAAATTATACTAGAAGATTAGGTGAATTAAACTGAATGTGAGGGCTGTGCTACGACATCTAACAAACACACACTTAGGCCCAATCCCAATTCTACCCCTTAGCCCTTCCCCGTTCACGTGAAGGGGTAGGGGTGTCTCAATTCTCTTTTGGTTGGAGGCATAGGGGTAGGGGAAGGGCCAGACAGCCCTTCAAACGAAGATTTTTCGGGACCACACTT
>NW_015642789.1:1593-1884 GCF_001515625.1 Sinocyclocheilus rhinocerous
ATTGCGCATTAAATTATTTAATGCATACATTAAGTATTTTCGTCGTGAAGGCAAAGAACCAGCCGACGCGCAGCGGAGATCTAGCATTCTGCCCACTTTAAATCAGACACAGAGACGTAGTGCGGTGAGATCACATGTATTTGAATGCATGAATTATATTATTGATTAGAGAGAGAGAGAGAGAGAGAGAGAGAGAGATGAAAGTTGAGATGAAAGTTGCGTGTATGCGCGACTGTGCGTTTCTCTTTTTAGAGTGAGTTTACTTAAAAAACAGCGATTATATCCACTCGT
>NW_015642789.1:2101-2298 GCF_001515625.1 Sinocyclocheilus rhinocerous
CAGCATATTAGAATGATTTCTGAAGATCATGTGAAACTGAAGACTGGAGTAATGAAGTTTTGCCATCATTGCCATCACTGACATTTTAAATATATTAAATAGAAACCTGTTATTTTAAATTCTAATAATATTTCACAAATTTCACAATATTAAATTTTTTTCTGTATTTTTGATCAAATAAATGCAGACTTGATGAG
>NW_015642789.1:2410-2535 GCF_001515625.1 Sinocyclocheilus rhinocerous
AAAGGAGATTATAATGCTATTTTACCCAACGCTGATGTACAGAACGTACAGAACTTATGAGGAAGACATATATTGCT
Source organism: Sinocyclocheilus rhinocerous (assembly GCF_001515625.1). Taxonomy (NCBI): domain Eukaryota; kingdom Metazoa; phylum Chordata; class Actinopteri; order Cypriniformes; family Cyprinidae; genus Sinocyclocheilus; species Sinocyclocheilus rhinocerous. The sequence continues at coordinate 2,488 of NW_015642789.1, forward strand.
TTCGGTTGCTTAGTTTCCTTTACTTGTATCATGGCTTGCATGGCTTGT
>NW_015642789.1:9280-13143 GCF_001515625.1 Sinocyclocheilus rhinocerous
GTGTTCACTTAAACACAGTTTATGTCTTAAGTGGAGGAGAACAGTTGGGAGAAAATCCGATGTGTGTCAATAGATTGTCTTAAATTGACAGACTGGCGCTTGGGCCATCAAAATGCAAAGAGAAAATCACTCACAGCTCTTAATCTGAATTACATAGCTTTAATAAGCATTAATCTATCAATTCATACAGTGAAAACTATGCAATGTTCATTTACATTTGATTACTTTATTAGATTTCTTTTGTAGGCTATATTACTTACCTGAACAGTAATGATAGTTGACCTTCATGGAAAAATTAAATCACTTTTTATTTTTTATTTGTATCTTTGTTTTATTGTATTTGTCAGTTTGTTTTACTTTATTTCTTTATTCATGTTCTGACTGTATCTTATGTATATAGAAAATGCCTGCACACTGGTACATTTACAAATTGATGTTTTATATTCATTTCATTAAATATTTATTTTACATTTCAGAATATAAAGCAATGTTAATTCAGCTCTTAATTTGTCATATATATATATATTATATATATTAGGGCTGCACAATATTGGAAAAAACTCAGATTGCGGAAAAAAATTTCTGCAATATATATTGCGATATGAAAAAAAAACAGATGATTTCAATAGCTCTATTTGGAAAAAACAAATCAGTGATTGGGGTGATTTTGTAGGCGAGTAAATCAGCATAGGAAATAAACAAATTACAAGCATAGATAAATAACAGAACAAAGATACAAATGAAATAAGCAGTGCTTTATATTTTTCAGGCAAGTCTAACAGTATTCAGGTACAGAAATTGAATAATCAAATGTAAAATAACTGCATAGTTTTCACTATAAATTAAATCTAATAAATCTGTGTTAAAGCTACAAAAGTTAGTTTTCTTTGTGTTTTGTTGTTTGATTAACGTTCATGACACAGAAAGCAACAGGAACATTAAACTGCTGTGAACCAATATACTGTTACACATCCATTTTCTTTCTCAATTGTTTACCTTCACCTAAGTCATAAGCATCTGTGTTTACAAGGATACTTGCAGAGCACAGTATCTCAAGCACAAATAGACGTGGAAGTGAACGGAATTAGGTGTTCACGTGCATCTGCGTGGCTCTCACCGTGTCTACACCGGACGCGAGCGGCACGGTGCAACGCGACAAAATACAATGAACCCATTTTAATCAGTGATGCTATGTGACTGACTACACTGGATGGCGCGTGACATGACAAATCCCCGACAGTAAACTGATGCCTCGTTTATGACGTACTGACACAAAGTTCAAATGATATGCAACGGTCGCTTTGTCGTGTCCAGTGTAGTCAGACTTTGGGGCCGTTCACATGTCGCGCCTAAAACACGTGGAAAACGCCAGCCTCACCGCTCCAAAGCGCTCATATTGCAGGGAAAGACATGAATATTCAATATATCAACCAGTCCTAGTTGCTAAGTGCTTTCATACTGGCCAAGTCTCATATTCTGATCTATTCTAGATATCTCTACCCAACAATCTGCACTATTTGAAGCATCATTTATTCTTGTAGTACAAATAGTGTGGGGCAAGTTGCATGTGAAATTTCAAAAGTTACCCATTTTAATAGTTAAAAATGGGTAACACACACACACAAATCACTCCTTGTAAATTGTAATGATTCCTTTGAAAAACCATGTGATTCAATGATAGAAGCATCACCTTTATCAAATTTATATTGACATGAATAAAATCGTTTTCCCTCAATTACCATCATCTCACTCTCAAACCCATAACAATCCAAGTCATGCTAAAGCAAATAATCTATATTTCAGATTAAAAATTGAACATTAAAACTAAAACTTGAAACCTCATCTGAGGTCATAGCGGACTTTCATCAGCAAGGGAAATACAGTTAGAATGTTAGAGTACAGTATATCTATAAAAAATTTAAAAAATCTTCTCAATCTGAAGATGCAGCTTTATGCTTTATCCAGTCTGGGTCAACCGAATCACTCTCCAAAATTCCACTCTCTCTTGTCTATCACTGGTTGAAAGGTGGGGGAAAGTCTTTTTTTTCTTTACACTGCTTCATTTGGGTCAGGTTCACACTTACTGCTCTTTCATTGCTTCAACGGTCAAAAACTACAGACAGCTGAAATGTGATCCAGCCCAAAAAAACTGGAGCACAGCACAGGTGAGGATGTGAGTGTGCAGCAGAGACAAAGCAATTCCAGCCCCATTAAACATGAGCTAATCATCAAGACAAATTACACTTCAGTGGGATATGTAAATTCCAAATGAGATGCAAGTCATCAAAAGATATGCACAATTATATTTGGTAACTTCAAATGGAAGGAGTCTACTTTCAAACCTAGTTTCCAGACAATGGCACAAGCCTCCCTGATTGTATTAATGGGCTTTCTGCACATCAGCCATGACACGTACCTTCGCCCCCAATCTATTTCTTCTTCGATGGATTATTCTCCCCATCAGATGAAATGCAGTTAGTTTAAAATGGAGAAGCACGCAGACACAATTACCCATTCTATAGGGACTCACTAAAGAGCTGATCGATACACATAGTATAGCAGGTTCAATTCCTTTCCTTTGCCCAAAATATTTATTCAGAGGATGTTCCGCAGGGATCAAAACTATTAGATTCAAACAAAGTGTGCCCACGAATATTGTCTTTAGAGAGTGAGAGAGAAAGAGAGTGAGCGCATGAAAGAGTGACAAAGCAACAAAGATAGAGAGAAAAAGAGAGATGCAATGAAATGCACATTCCTGTGTTCATTCCCAGTCTATCAATAACAGAAGTGACACTATATGTGCTGTGAGGAAAGTATATTGCACAAAATTGCAAGTGCAGTGATAGGAGAACAAATTAGAGAGAATGAGAGTTTAGTGAAGGTCAGAACTCTAAGGGAAAACAGCAATGTTGGCACAGCACCTCGAGAGATACGACTGATGACTCACCTTCGACTCTGAGACACATGCACCCTTACATCATTGTTCTTAAAAGCACTGTTCAGTTTATAATATCAGTCAGACGCCTTACAGGGGTCAGTTTTCCCATGATATTTCATCCAGTTGGAGTTATTATATACCATTTGAGGTCAAGCTGATAGATTTAAGATTCCTTAGATCAGTGGTCACCAACCTTTTTAGGCCCAAGATCCCTGACCTCGGCCTTTATGAAAGAAAAGATCTACCTATTGAAGAATTGATAGAAAAAGACATCCCAGATTGTACTTCAAATTTGAGGCCTTTTACTTAGTATTTTAATTAGTGATGCACCGATCATAGCTGATTCAGAATTCTCTTCCAGTAAAATTCACATTCCAGGGACTAAAAATCACGTTATTGGGGTCGCTTCAACCCGCGAACATGAACAACAACCGCGGCAACAGTGTTAAAGTAGCCCAATTCCGCGGGAAAACCGCGGACTTGGCAACACTGCTTATGAACCGATATAGCGTTTCCTTGTTTACCGCTGTAAACAAAGCAGAGTTGCAGTGCTACGCTTTATACGAATGCCATTGCCATCGAAACTTTTCTCAAGACAGTTCCCTTCAGTGATACATTAATATAACCCCAGAAATGTAATGCATTTTTGTACTTATTTTACTGTTATTTTCGGGATCTACTGGGACAGTGATAAAGATCTACCAGTCGATCGCGATCCACGGGTTGGCGACCACTGCTTTAGAGAAAAGTATTATCTTTCCTATTTTTACCCAAAATAGGGTGTTGTGAGCATTACTGAGTACACACGTAATGTAATGACTGTTTAATTCATACTGGAAGCCGGAGGGCGCCCTTGCGCAGAAACTCCACATATGCATAGTAGAAGTAATGCTCCAGGAAGAAGTATCCAGTGATCGCTGTAGCT
>NW_015642789.1:14965-27291 GCF_001515625.1 Sinocyclocheilus rhinocerous
TGGTCTTAAAAACAATATGCAAACAATCAGAATATTGTACCTGGTGGGGAGTGCCCAATGTAAACATGAAACATATGCCATTACCGATATTGTACTGTGGTACAGTTATGGAGGTCCTTCATAATGCAGAGGTCAACTGCCTGCTCTGCCAATAGTTAGAAATGGCACTATAGTGTTTAATAAACAGCTGTTTTACTAAATTCTGCTGAGGTGAAATTCAGTGCAGTCATGTATTGTGATACGTATCGTATCGTGGCCTCTGTATCGTGATACGTATCGTATTGTGACTTTGCTGGTGATACACAGCCGTAGCGACCACTGCCTTAGATGAATACTTCTAACCTAAAAGCTATTTGATGCCTCTTCCCTCATCCACCACCATCACCACACACAGCCGCAATCCCCTAAAAACATGATGGGGCTTATCAAGGGAGAACAGCATGCAGATATCATCAGACATGCTTTCAAGTAATCCTTATTAAAGAACTAAGATTTTAACGCCAAAACAGTCCCTCTCCCTCTCCTTCCCACTGGGACTCGCAAGGGTGCCCATGTGCCTTTGTGGGTTCTATCGATCTCTTTGGGCATTTGCTGCTTTTAAATCAAAGGCTAGGTGTATCATATTACTACCCTGCTTTAAATCACTCACTCTGGATGTTCCTGTGGAGATGACTAGAGGCGCTTCCATCCAGCCATGTTTAGAAAGGTCAGAGGTATCAAAGAGGTCTGCATTCTGAAGCTTAGCTTTTGACACGCAAAGCCATCTATCAAATAGAGGTATTTGGTACAAGATTTTCATTTCTATATGTCAAAAAAAGGCAGGTGAATTCAAATTCTCATTCAGCAGCTGAAACGCCTGCATAAAAACGTGCTCAGACACTTCTGTCTGTTCTGAAGAAAGCAAATGAGTGCCAACCTGAAGGCCGGAGGCTGATTATTAGTTATTAAATATGTACAGAAACAGTTCTTTATGCATAAAATCTATTGGGTGTTGGTGTCCTTGATAATTTAACATTCTTGAAATCGAGTCTTTTGTCCATACAAGCGCCAGCAAAACCTTGTGTTCTCCTTAGCAAATCTGCATCACTTAAAGAAAGTTCCACATGCTTTCTATATTCAAATTAATGAGCTATACAAATATAAAAATTTGAAAGAGTGGTTCACCAGCGTATTGTAACAGATTACGAATGCTAAAATATCCCCCTTAACACCCAGTATACTGTTGCACTTATTTTGTTCCCTTTAATTTTCAATGAAATATGTAAATGTAAAATGGGGAACTATAATAATAATAATATTAGGGCTGTGTATTGGCAAGAATCTGGCGATACGATACATATCACGATACAGATGTTGCGATATGATGTGTTGCGATACATTGCGATACTGTAAGCAAGGCTATATATTGGGATATTTATTATTTTAGGAATAGGATATATTTTTAGGAAAGCTGTCATAAAGAACACACCACCATATGCAAACCTTAGCAATAAATAAATAAAATAAATAAAAATTATTTAACCAGAACACAGTGGGATCTGCATTTGCAATAATCAATCCCTGTAACATTCAACTCAACGTTATTGAACCACTTTTTGTGCAGTACGAGTAAAGGGGGAAAAATTTAAGTGCTTGCAGGATCCTTTAGTTAATGCATAATATGTATTTTATAAAAAGACCATATTATTTTTAGACCCTGCTTTAAAGGTTCACATTTTAAGTTTACAATTGTAACATACAATGTCATAACATTTTGATCTGAACAAAAGAATTACATCTGCTTAATATCAATGAAAAATAAAGCGCTTGCAGGATTTCTAAAGAAAACAAAACAATTTTAAAACAATAAAATAAATACAGATGTTAAACATTCTCAGAACCTTTCCACTTGGATTTCACAGGTTTTTCAGTTTGTATTTATGTTCCGCGTGGAATCGCCGAGACCGCGAAACGAGCACCGCCCCAATGGCACAAAATGCCCCCACCACAAGAGAAAGCTACAGCCGCGCGGCTCTTCACACGGGACACAGCAAGCGGCGGAACCGAGGCGGCGCCCACGCCACGTTCCTGTGGTGGACGTTAAAAGCCTAAATGATGCCACACTTCAGCTTTGTACACCGAAACGGAAACTGGAACAATTCTTTCATCCTCCATTACTAGCAGCAAACTATATTAACGCTAACATTAGTGGCGTGCCCTAATGCTAGTATTTCCTGTCACTGTTTAAATTCAGAGATGAAGACTGCTATCTAGCGGTCGGAATATAAACTCAAAATGAAACAACTGCCATGAATCTTGTATGATTTTTTTTTTAAATATCAATATTCCGTTTTTGAGAATCGATACAGTATCGCCAAACAAAATATCGCGATACTCGCGTGTAGGCCCTATCGATATTTTCTTACACCCCTAAATAATAATAATTTATATTTATGTTCCTCTCTTTTACATGAGAAAAAGAAATGGATGATGCAGATCCTAATAATCTGTTGCAAAAAATAAATTAAAAATTCCATATATTACAAGTGAGTTCCACTTTCTCACAGATGTTTTGATAGCCCAGCGCAGCCTCAGGAACAGAGGGGACCCCAGTAAGGGCCCTGCATAGAGCATAGTTCCTAGCCTGTATCGGAGCTGTCACATGTGTGTTTGGAGCTGGGAGGCAGACAGGCAATTTTAGCAGTGTAGTGAGAATCAATACCCTATCACAGTCCTTGTGTGGAGTGCACCATCCTTTAGAGGCAGCATAATTGATATTGTTTTTGCCCCCATGCAAACAGCCCAGAGAGGGAATACAAGCATAGCACAAGAAGATGAGCAATGTCTTCACAGAGGGTCTCATCATAGGACATGGATGAGAGTTAATGTGCAGTGTCTCTTATCAATGCAGGTCTTAAATACCCAGGATACATCACTTTATATGGAGCTAAATGCACCGCACAGCGGGGAATGCTTTGCCAGTTGGTTTTACTGATATCGGTGTTGTTCACTAAAATGCCCAGACTTGGCTTCAGTTGTCTCTTCATTGTTTTCTGCCTCTTTCACAAAACTGTAATTATTAGTGTTAGTCTCTTGTCAGGGCTTGTCTATCAGTAGACATGGATGCATTTCTATTAAGGGTATAAAATAGACTATTGTTCCATCAAAAAGTTTGTGATGCCTCTATTATGTCTGTTCAAAGGAAGGCTGGAATTTCTTTCTGCGATTTGCATATCCATTGTGAGAGGACATCTGAGCAGGAATGATAATAAATGAGATGCCGCAATGATTTAAATTGGCTTTATCTGGACATTAGCAGGGACAAAATTACAGTGTTTTCTCATGAAAGACTGCATCCACAGATGTCCAAATCTGACAGAAACAACACCTCACTCAAACGATTGATCATGCCTCTTAGAAAAGAATTTAAAAAATCTTGGGACCAATAACAATAACCCTTTTTATCGTTTATTATTATTAAAAAGGGTTATTGTTATTGGTCCCAAACAAATTAAACTGCCCCCTAAAAACTCCAAGTGAACAAAATTGTATTCTGCTTGGTCATTTACAGCCGGCATTGCACAGTTCTTATAATTGCTTTGTGGTGTTAATGAACCATGTGATCTTGCATTTGCTTGTATCAGACTACAATAGCCTCCCTGAAACCATCAAGCCAATAATTTAGTTGATTCCATCTCATCTACCAGGAATAATATTCAGACATCCAACACTAGAAATCAGCAAGACCTGAAAGGGATTAAAAAGTTACCATGGTAGCATGAGAAGCAAAGTCTCTGCTTGTTGACCCAGACCAGCAGGTGTCTCAGAATCAGATCAGGGCAAGAGACGAGGCTGTTACCGACCCAATCCCAGCATTAAGGCGGGGATCATAGTCGAGGCGGTAATGACACAGCCAATCTGCCCACAGACACAGGTTCTTCACACCACCCAGCCTCCCTCTGTCTGCTTATCAATCAGAAGACACTTTTTTTTGTCAGACTACAAGAGCCTCCCTGAAACCATCAAGCCAATAATTTAGTTGATTCCATCTCATCTACCAGGAATAATATTCAGACATCCAACACTAGAAATCAGCAAGACCTGAAAGGGATTAAAAAGTTACCATGGTAGCATGAGAAGCAAAGTCTCTGCTTGTTGACCCAGACCAGCAGGTGTCTCAGAATCAGATCAGGGCAAGAGACGAGGCTGTTACCGACCCAATCCCAGCATTAAGGCGGGGATCATAGTCGAGGCGGTAATGACACAGCCAATCTGCCCACAGACACAGGTTCTTCACACCACCCAGCCTCCCTCTGTCTGCTTATCAATCAGAAGACACTTTTTTTTGCACTCACACAATTTTTTGGACAGCGTTTGCACACTTATAAGGGTGACAACGAACTCTACAGGTGGTCCAAATATTTTAAACACACAGTGCCAAGTCAGCTGACTTAATTCTCTTTGAACACAAAACAATGCAGCCTAGACAGTAAAAATCATTTGGCTTATGATCTCATGAGCCTTTTTTTCTATCTCTTTAGTAAATAGTTCTATTAAAAATTGTGGAACATAATGTCTGGAGTTGTGTCCAAATACACTCCTTTTCGCTCACTCTTTTCTCATACAGCAATCTATGTAAAGTTTACAGTGTAGTGAATAATTGAGTTACTGAAGAAGTCAGCAGTTTTGAACACAATATATGCATGAATGTGTAAAACACCTCTCACAACAGTGGCAAGATGTCATGATAGACATGAGCAGAGGCAAAATTTCCCGTTTCCCATCCTCTCTTTCCACACTGACAGCTACTCTCAGCTGCTGTGTGAGAAAGTCTCCTTGCATCATGCTGGCACGTACATTACTATTACAGATACATTTAATATTGACTATATTGTCTGGACAATTGGATCAGATTTCATTATTTTGCAAAATGACAGTGTGGAACAGTCAGTCCTGAAGACCAGATTTAAAAACCAAATCTGATTTGTGTGCAGTATGAAGAAAGCCTATGATATTCTGGTCCATAGATACAGCTTGAATGATACAAATTAGTGATATTTGCCTTGTTTCATAAGACGTGTGCACAGTCATGCGTTGTAACTATCTCTTAGGTGAAACACTGTGCAAATCACAAGTGCACGCTTCAACAATATACACAAAACCAGTCAGGCATTTGTTCAACACTTCAGCTGGAGAGAAAACATGCACATTTACAATCATTCACATCCTCCAAACACAACAAATTTGCATCTGTCTTGAAACCACAACCTCAGAGTAAGAAACTGTCAACCTACCTCTTACCACGCTAATGACTCAGAGACCAAAGTCAACTTGAAAGCCTCAAAATAATAATCATTATTCACCATGTCAAGGAAATAAATTAAATCTGTTGACTATAAGACGTGTTGAGATTTATAAAGGAAACAAAAGGGAGTAAATAACCAAGAATTTTCTATATCCTACCCTATGTATACCATAAATTAAACACACCTTAACCTTCCATTTGCCTTTAGGGTACAGTTGATTGGCAAACCCCGCTCTCACTGAATCATATGTAATATTCAAAGAGCGGTATAAACAGCCAAAGACTAACTCTGATAAAACAGCACTTCCTCTATTCTCTCCCCTGACAATATGTCTAAAACCTGCATTTAATTCAGCAACTTGCAAGTGCTTGCCTTGTCATGTGTAAAAAGGAAAAAGAGACCGTATCAGTGTACAGATGCCAAAATATAAGATGCTACAAGATGTATAAACACAAACCAATATTTCCTTTGCTGATACAAATATACATTCCACCATCCGGTGGTGCACTGTCTAATGTCAACAGACAGAACAACCACAGAACACACAGAACAATCAATGACATCTTGCAGATGACTCTGAAACATTCATCTCACAAATACACACGCAGACCTGGATAAGAGCCAAACAAAATTGTTTAAAGGAACAGTTCAACCAAAAATGAAAACAATGCCATTTGCTCACCCTCATGCCTGTTCAAATCTGTATGACTTTAGTAATTTAGTATGATGTGAAAGCTAAACTTGCACTATAGTTTCCATGTAATGAAAGCATCATAAAAGTGGTCCATGCATGTGTACAATATTCAGACAGACAATAAGTCTTCCAAAGACAATAAGTCTTTGAAATTCATACAAAAGCTTAGTGTGCAGAACAGATCAAAATTCATGTCAATATTCACAGAACATTTTGTTAGTGAGATTTATAAATGTAGTCGAACAGTTTTGTGAAGTGATTGAAACGATTCATTGAAATAGGATGCAAAATAACTGTTCATTGTTTAGGAACATTAACATTTCTCTCATGAATAGTTCAAGGAGAATTAGTGCGAATATCAAGATGTTATTTTGTAAAAATTACAAAATTTTGGCAAACTATCGTATGACTTGGCACAAAAGCTATATAAACCTTGTAAGTTAGTTATGCCTTTTTGAAGTTTGAAAACTTCAATCTAAATTCATTGTAATTTAGTTGGGTAAACCTGTTTTGTGTGAAGATGATGCGAGTTGGCTGCTCTTATTTATGTGCGTATAGGTGGATATTTGCATGTGCACATTAATATGTGAGCAAGTGTTTGTGTGTGTGTTTGTGAACTGTCCAGATGAAGCAGGGTATCGCTGCACAGTATGAATGCCTGTGGTACGAGCTGTCATAGATAGCATGCACCTGCCCTGCACACATCAGCCGTTCCCACTTTCTCTCATTCTGGAGCCACACTGTGAGCACTTCAGCACTGGAGAAAAGTCTCAAGAGAGCCAGTTTATCCATCAACGTAAATTACACACAGCCTTATACTGAACCCTCAAACACTGCTGGATTCCAAATATAGCCTCAATAAATCACTTTAGTAGAATTAAATATATGCCACATATTAACCAAATTTTTTTGTACCTTTCAAGCCAAGTAACGGTTATCAAAGTAAAGAGGTCAAAGTAAGGTAAAAACCTACTTTTCAGTTTTTCAGTCTGTGATGTTATTCTGAATTTGTGGTTGGCGGAAGGATCAAAACAGCCTACTTGGCAGAGGACATTTTATTATGGATTAAAACATTTAAATAATTTGACATTGGTTTTACACCGGTCAGTGGTTAAACTGTAACACAAGGCCTATCGTGTTTATAATGTGGAGAAAATGCACTGAGACTGTGTTTCATAACCTAGGGAGCAGGCACATCTGAATCACCTAAAATGCACAAACATGCCGTCTAGATAGTCAACTCACTAGATTTTAAAACACAGCCACAGTGTGTGTCACACTAAATACTGGCTTGTTAATCAATGCTCAAGAGCTCCAAAATGTTACACGCTTCAACACCCTTCATAATTATCTACAGTACCTCAATCACATCAGATGTATGAATTACTCGTCCTCTTCGGAGCATTAATAATGTTAAGTATTCATATTCAAATATGTCTCCTCGCTCCTGAACCAAGACAAGATAAATGTGTGTATGTGTGTTTACATTCAAGAGCAGAAGATGTGGTCTGAGGTGACCGGGTTTCAGCGTAACTTTTCAATCTAGCCACCCCGTCTGCGTACACAGTGTTGGGTCTATCTATTGCACTTAAGTGTTCCATCACTAAATGCTATCCAGAAGGCACTGGAGGAAACAGGCCCATTACAGGTAAAAATGAAAGAAAAATCATTGTGCTGTGATTGATGGGCCCATTCCCTAAGAGATAAGCCACTGCTTCACTCTCAAGAACTGCAACTGACACAATTCTTCTCACCACCATGTGGGTTATTATATGTAATTCTCTCAAAATTACACTTTTATATTCCAAAATATATAAATAAATAAAGTGGCATCAACAAGCAGATGACAAGGGCATGCAGTGTCTCGGGGAGGAGAGAGAGAGACACAAATGTATTTTTAATTCATTGTTTGTTTTTACCTTAATACCAAGCGATGTGACAAGAATAAGAAAAATCAGTGCCTTTAATAAGACGTCTGACTGACCTTGAGAAGTCTGAAGTTCTCTGTTTGTTGGAGTCAGGAGATAAACTACCATAATAAAACTGCTACTAATTCATCTTTAATCTCTTATCCAATCACAAAGAGAGAAGAGCAGAAAAAGCAAAAGAGCAATTCTCAACTTCATCTTGGAGAGGGACCTCCTGCTGTAGTGAACCACTGTTCATTTAAGTGGAGGAATTGCTGTCAGGCTTGGCATCATTAGAACAAACTACAGCTGCTCTGTGCATCACAAATATAGGAGACAAACCAGAGACTAGCTTCATTTACCTCACATCAGCCTCCTTTGTAGTCTTCAAATTAATATTTGTCAAACTGTAAATATTCAAAGCCTGACCACAATTTTTACTGAATAAAAGATCTGGGCGTATTATGTTTTTATTTTTTTTTATCAAAATAAAAACAGTCAAGAGCTTACTCTCAAAAAATAAGCCAAAACTAGCACATCAATACTTCTTAAAATGTAAGCCCAGATAAGAACATACACAGCAGTTTGTCTCTATTTGGGCTCCACACTGGCAAAGCAGGTTTAATCAAATGTTACTTCGGAGGACTGTCACTGACAGTGAGTGACACATTTATCCCATCTGTTACATAAGACAAGCTTCCTGTGCAAAGCTCAATTCCAACCAAGAATGAAAAAAAAATCTTTCTAGGTTTCTAGGGTTTTTTCTCCTCTGCTCAAAGTTCCAGGAAACTAATTTCCTTCACAGACAAGCGCTCCATAATAGATGGAACACTTCCCACACATTAAAAGAATGGAGTTCCAAAACAACAAAGACAGGAGCCGTTTTAAACATCCAATCTTACATTTCACATTGTCACACTGCAAAACACTCTCATCAAAGGCCATTGATTTTCCATTCCAGAGCAAATAATGATTAAGGCAAATCAGGCCTTTGTTTCATAGCTCTTCATTTCGGAATTTAGTGGCACTCTGGGTATTTCCTACAACAAGGCTGCTGAGAGTATAAAAAGAGGTCTTGGAAGAAACATCAGATGCCTCTGTCAGTTTTTCAACAGCTGGCACTGATGCCAATATGAAATGTGGTCCATATAATGCAGATATCCACACACAAATAATAATAGTAATAATAATATATAGTATATTATATAACCTTTCTGGGTTGAGCTCTAATGTCTGGAAATCTCAGGATTGGTTTGTTACTGCCAGGGGAGGAACATTTAAACTACACTTGAACCTTTTGCTGCTCTTCCCTCCAGGCTGGGTGGCCTTAAGGGCTAATGCTACAAAACCACAGGACATCAGGTTGCACATACAACATCTTCTGCAGACTTCAATTATTGCAGGTCTCCCCTTTAGCCCACCTTCCTTGGTGGCTAATTATACTTCCTTTAATAAAGCTGCCTACAGACCCTGGGTTAGCCTCTGATCGGGGAACTGCCTGCTGTTCCTTTTCCTTCAGAGGAGCCCGGGAGCAAAGAAGCTCCACACGGACAAGCTCCATCCCAGGAGTTCACACAAGCTCCGTGGCCGCCATTATCATGCTACCGAAATCAAGCCATCAGACTTTGCCGTATAACCAAAATAAAAAATAAATTTGCTTCACAATTTAAACACGCAAGACCAATTGCTTTGATGAATGAGGGTCACCGTGTTACAGCTACTTGTACTAATTGCACTGTTTTATGAGTTATTACTCTCTAATTCCTCTTACAAAGTCACGTTAATGCTGCCCTGAGTATATCTCATATATGGCTGAGTAATGAGAGCAAGATTTTATGTTCATTGTAATCATTCGTCAGCTGCAATCACTTCCTCCATTGCTTGCAACATGGGTATTTTATTCCTAGATTTGTCTTTTTTTATGGGGAACAGGGTGATTTATGCTTCCGTAAATAACCATTAGGTAAACATATTATATTAGAACAGGTCACTTAAACCTTACGAAACTTTAAAGACAATAAGAACTGTATCAACATCAGATGATAATTATTAGCATCAATGAAATCAGTGCTAATCAAATTTAGGATTAGACAATGTGACAAAACTACACCAATTGACTTCATTGTTTAAACCAAGCCCAAAAGGAATCTGTAGACTTTTCACATTGTGTGTTGTTTTTGGGGAAAATCTGGGGAATTCTGTGGATTAAAAAAGTAAAAGAAGTTCAACAGAGCTGACAGTATTACTCTCTTATTGGTATAGCTGAAAGCATTTTTATATTATCCAAAATATACACACAAGTAGAGTGGAACCTTGCGAAGTTTTGCTGTAATAATAATCCCATATTTTTTTTCTGCGAGAGTTCTAAACAATCAAATTAGGAGTGCTCCTGGTTTAAAACCAAATGTTTTAAAGTTTAGATGTATTTTTGCATTCCATAAACTCTTTATAACATCAGTTTGAGAAAAAAAAATCACTTCTGTGATTCTCCAGCAAAATGGATATCAACAATATTCCAAAGATACTAGGCTTTCAGGAAGATGGCAGTTTTGTTCTTTCAGTCATAGTGATTTAGTCAAAAACCAGTGCTGTGATGTTGCCGTCAAAACTCTAGCATTTATTGTGCTAATCTAGCATACAAAAAGGGAAAAATGGAGAAGCATAGCTGTGTGGCACAGCAAGGTTCCAGTTTACAGAGGACAGAAGCACAGCTTGTTTGGAGTAAAAGTTCTCTCGATGGACAGATGGGAGGACAGCAAAGTAGTTTTGTAATCTATGTCCTACTGCTCTTATAAAAAAATAAAAATAAAATTAAAAATAAAGTAATACAATTAAATATACAGCAAATAATAATGTGAACTAATTTCAATCCAGTGTGGGAGAACAAAGTCACATGATCCAAAACTGACCATGAGTGCTGTGAAATATCACCGGCCCAGCTCGTTGTCATTCCTGTTTCGCTCCAAACACACATCTCAATTCTTCTCTCAGACAGTGATTGTCTTTTCTATTAAGAGACTCCTGTAGATATTTTTTCTTTAATCCTATCAGCTAATGTGAAGCTGCTGATCCATGACTGTCTTGAAGGTTATCTGTGTGTGATTCACACCCAAGGGTATCTATTATTTACATGGTAGGCCACCCTGTGAGGTAGTTGCACACAAACAGCCAAAATGTCCAGTCTATCGGTGAGCATCCACATCAAGATAACATGGCTGACTGGCTCAGGGAGGACATGGAGCTGAAATTCACATTTCCTCCCCGTATAACAGATTTTCATCCTTAAGAGCTGAGAAAGGATATTTGCGGTTTAAATCAGAGGTCTGCTGCCGTAACGCCTGAGGGAGCCATTTTTCGAGACCGTTGTTTGTCAACAAACAAGCAAATGCCTTTGAAAGCTATGTTTCAAGCAACAACATTTGTAACAGGAAACCCTAAGGACATTTTCACTCTGAAGTGCAGCACTTGTATGTAAGTGGAGAGAAATTTCAAACAATAATGCAGGACTTATTTTCAGACATAATATCCTGTGGTTCGACAGCCCACCATTCATAACAGTGTGTTCTTTCAAAAAACCATTCACTTGTTGCATTAGCATCTTTTACCTTTCTCTAATTATGGAGACATTAAGTGTATTCGCAGGATTAATAACAATGCACGCTTCACTGGAGTCAGAGGCCAGGTATTAAAAAGCACTAATATTTACGGAGAGACTCAGAGACCTCACAGCAAATGTGTTGATAAGCACCTCCGACAATAACACCTCTCTCCATCCACACAATCAAACATCAGTTCACACATCATTTGTGCCTATGTGTTACACAGACTAATCTACAGGCTCTGCCAGACCCTTTGGCCTTGACGGGAACGTGTGAAAAAAGCGCAGCAATTACGTCGGCTTTTAGCAGCACCAGGCCCATTTAATAGGAGTGTGATGGTGACATTTATAGAGGAATGGAGTTCTGCCTCTTCTGTGAGCTTGTTCTAATCTACACAGTATTGGCAGCTTGGCTCACTCATTCAAAAAGTCAGCATGTCAAACAGGCAGCGGGAAAACATGATGTGTTAACAGGTTGTGGAAAACCTAGAACATTCCGTTCTTTGTGGCTCACTTCACTGTGAAGTCCCGGCACACAATTACACAGGTCAACAAAATGAAAAGCCTTTATAGAATAATTATTCATGACTGTCAATCAAACAACAGTACTGGTAACTCAAATATATCAAATTACTGTGTAATGGACTTTTGTTAAAAAAAAAATTAAAAAAAAGTCTGTCTTGGGTCATTTCCCGATCACACTGTGTTACGTATCCGGTCCATGAACTTCCGTCTGCTAGCCATTAGAGGTCACCCTTTCCATTTTCATTGACTCTCGCACGACACACTGTTGCATATCACCCCGGACTACATATCCCATCATTCATTGCACTGATTGCACA
>NW_015642789.1:27420-36621 GCF_001515625.1 Sinocyclocheilus rhinocerous
CGCCGTTCGTTGACCTTCGCTAGCCCTAGGATTATTCTTGTGTCTTGCCCGCCATATACCTGTTTTGCCATTGGTCGACCCTGCCTGTGTTTCTGATCTCTCTGCTTAATAAAGCTTGCACATGGATCCGCATGTCTCACGTCTTGTCAGCCCCGTAACAGACTGCCTTTCTCAACCTATTTTTCTGTCTGCTTTCTACAGTCCTATAAAATAAAGGCAAAAAGCCCTATTATAAAAAGGTTGCATTACATCTGTATAAATAAAATTGTCTTTTAAAGAAATTGTTTAATATAGAAGTTACTTCTGACAAAAAAAAAAAATAAGTAAATAAAAAATAAATAAAATCCTTGTTGAGCACTCATGGATCTAGATCAGACCACAAAGCGTATAAAAAAAACTAGTGAGACGAGACCTCAAATGGCTTTAGATTAAAAGTTCTCAATGTACTAAATGAGGAGGCGGGCAAACAATAAATAAATTAATTAACAAACATAAATAAATGAATTAATAAACACCCTAGGCAGATGTTTATATAAAAATCTAAACAGCACTTAAAATACATTATGCATTACAATGTTCTTTTTTGCATGCTCATATTTCTCCTGCAAATTTCCAGGTGCTCCTTTGGAGTTTGGAGATAGCCAGCTTTGATCAGAATATCAGAACAATTCTGTCTTTCATCTCAGGGAGCAGAGTTTAGTTGAGGGGGAATTTTGGCTCAAGGTTTAGCCCAGACCTTGGCACGTCCTAGCTGTGTATTTCTTATTCAAGCCCACTCAATCCTCTCATGTCGGGTATTTGGTATCTACTACATCAATCTCCTGTTAATTCCCCACTGCATATATCTTGCATGAAGAAGTATTGGCTACTACCGTCCTGCTCAAGAAGTGATAATGAAAGAGACGAACAGGAATAAAGGACATAACACTCGTAAACAGCATCTCTGAATTTTCGTCTTACGACTGCTCCCAAGCAATTGCTGATTTAAAGTAGGTGAGGGAAAACATTGGGGATTTCTTTCCTAGGTATGTCGAGCACATCACACCTTTCATAAATGTCTCATGTGAAGGCCACAGGCTCTTGTTTATTATTACAGTATACATACTCCAACAATAAATCAACCCCTGTCAAAAATAAAAAGAGAACAGAATCACTGTGGTATTTTTTACATTCAATTACTCCAATTTAAAAAGCAGAAGGAAGCCTTTAGGTGCTAGTTTTTACTCTAGGAGAGCCAGAAAAAAAATCCATAGTTTGCTGCAGTAAATGAAAGCAGTTTCTTTTGCTTCTTTTACTATGCATACGCTGATTTCCTGTGTTGATTCAAGAAGTTATAACTCCAGGGCCCACGTCCACAGACAACAGCACAGGAAAAGCAGAATTACAGAGGTAAACACAAAGGCAAGAATGCTCGTTTCCTCTCCAGATGAGATCTACAATTAGAGAAGAGTTTCTGTTATTCATGCACATCTGCAACTTCAATCCATCAAAATCAGCCAAACCTCATCGCCAGCTTTGATGAGGGGAAATCTGGGAATGAAGAAGAACAAAGAGAAAGTATGGGCTGAGCTGAAAAACTAAATTATTTAACCTCAGAGACAAACTGATAAATTGCTGCACCGCAGGTCAATATATACAAGGACCTGTTGACCACACCAGTGGTAGGATTTATAATGTGCTGGGCAAGATAAAGGCCATTGATTGCCTCTCGCAAGGTCACACACAGGCGATTTTCATCTCCCAGTGTCTCTATCTGTGACAATTTTCTGGAAATGTTTGAGAAATTTCTGCAATTTGGTTAATCAAATTCACAAACTGCTAGAGCTGCAAACAGAGGGAGGAATATTTCCAGCCACTTGACAAGAAAATAAACTTGCAGCACAAACTGGTTCTGGGGCAGAAAATGGTCTGATTTTACATTATTCATGTGAGTCAGAGAAAACGTAACAAGCAATCAGCGGGGACAAATGAAACACTGACCCTTATGCAAGAGCCACGGATACAGAGAGAATCAAGGATCTACAAATAGTGCAAATTACAGCCTTCTGTGATCTGAGTTGCATGCTGTTGATCAAATATTGCATTCATTACTCTCTATTTAAATCTCTCATTTTTGGAAAGCTGATCATTACTACAATTTCAGAGAATACAAATTTGAGTAGCGACAGACATGCATATCTGCATGCACACTAGAGATCAAAGATGTATGATTAAGAATCTTTGTCTGCGAATGCTGAAATGATGGGTAAAGGCTAGACATAGAGCGGGCACAATAGTTCACCCAATATTGAAAATTTCATCATTGACTTACACTCAAATCATTCCAAAGTCATATTACATGCTTATAAAGGGGTCATATGATGTTGCTAAAAAGAACATTATTTGGTGTAATGAAATGTGTTTATGCGGTTTAAGGTTCAAAAAACACATTATTTTTCCACATACTGTACATTATTGTTTCTCCTCTATGCCCCGCCTTTCTGAAACGCGTCGATTTTTACAAAGCTCATCGGTCTGAAAAGCGAGGTGTGCTGTGATTGGCCAGCTATCCAGTGCGTTGTGATTGGCCGAGAAAGGAAAAATTTAAATCACATCATATGACCCCTTTAAATTTTGAAGAATGTACTGGCCACTATTTTTCATATAACAAAAAAGTCCTTTTGACATTCAAAGTCTTCTAAAGCCATAAGATTGATTTGTTTAACAAACAGGCTAAAACTGAAGGTAGTAATTGTAGTTAGACTGATTGTAGTCATTTGGGAGCATGACATTGTTCAAAATTTTGACTTCTGTGTTTCAATGAAGAAAGTAACAGGTTTGAAATGACATGAGGGTGAATAAACTATAGAATTTTCATTTTAAGCTTAACTCTTTAAGGTCCTGGAGCACATCTAATTTTCACAACCATACCATCTTGAAATATTTATTTTCAGTATTTAGCAAACAAACAAGTAACAGCAAAGTAGAGGTAGCCTATTCAAAAACTGTGCATCTATCTCTTACAGTTGCACTTTCATCTGTGTTAAATTAAATATGGTGTCTATCTTGACTAAGCTTTGTGGACCAAAAAAAAAAACAGAAAAAAGAGTGAAAATGGATTAATGGTTTATCAACCACATCTAATGAAGATTTGTGTGTGGATGCCGGCGTGCTTTAGCTGATTCATCTCTCAAGACAACACCAAAGGAGAGGAAGAGAGATTTACAGCCCTCATCACATTTGTAATTAAAGAGTGTTTTTTTCTATCTGTGGTGAGAAAGCTCTCCTAAGCAGACAAAATCTGAACTCTAAAAAAAAATGTGTGTTCTTTATTGTAAATTGTGCTGTACGAATTAAAATGTGACAAAAGTGTGAACTGAAAAAGTCATTCACTCCAGCACACAACTAGGCTAATATAACAGTGTCACAGCTTCTGAAGTTGGTTACATAATTAGATTAAGTGATATGGTCAAACAGGGAGTAAAGTGAGATTCAACAACATCACACTGTCCATTGCCAATCTCATATGGGCTCTACTAAAATGATTAATCCCATAATGTCTCTACATAGCCATGGGACAAAAATAACTTTAATACACACATCTCTGTCGTGAGCAACAGTGTGGACCCTCATAAATGAATGGCCACTAATTATGTTTCTTCACCGATTTGGAACATCTAATTACTGTAAGAGAAGCCATAAATGAAACAATTGCATTTCAGAGGCTGATAGCAGCGCAGAGGAATGCTGGGCAGGCTTGATAAGTAAATAATCAATTTACAATAATTAACAGTATGCCTCAGTAATTTATTTTAGGAAAAACACTGTGAGCTCATTATGTAAGCTACATGCTCATGCATACAAAAACACAAAATACTTAATCCCACGCAATAAAGTACAATACGTTAATGTAGTGCTGGGCGGTATGACCAAAAATTTATATCACGGTATTTTTCAAAATTATACTGGTTTCACGGTACAAGACGGTATTTTTTTTTCATGCATGACCGAGTGTTAACCATATTTTCTGCTGATTGAGAGAGGAAATACTGCAGTATATTGACTTAGAATGCCCTATTTTACTATCATGATGAGTGAATATTGTCAAAAAATACCACACTAAATAGTGACTAAACACGACCCCTTTTAATACATGTTAACCAGGAGTCACTCTCATTCCGAACGTTGTTTAAGTGACATATACCGGTATTGCGGTATTTTCAAAATTCATATCATAACAAAAATAAAAACCGGTATTCGGTATGAACCAGTATACCGCCCAGCACTATGTTAATGACTATAAAACATTGGTTTGAATACATATAATGTATGTGAAAAATATGCAAGCAAAGAGAAAAGAGCTGTTTTTTGTGTGTTACCGTGCTTTTTGAATGTATGCATATCTGTGTATCTTCAGCACAGTGGTCTTGGAGAGGGAGACACACCGAGTGGACTCTTAACTAGCTCCTTATATTTTTCAAAAATTGCCAAGGCTCTCTGAGAGCTCGCTAATTATGTAAACATGACTTAGAGAAATGTTCAGCAGCAGAGGGAGCAGAGAGCTATAGCAGCCCCGCATTTCCTCATCAACAGATTTTTCAAAAGAGGAAAGCTTGGTGGAATTTAAATGGAACCTCAAGGTTTCGCTAAAGGACAGGCTGCAAGGAGAAAAGGGGTTAGGAGAGGGCACGTTTTAATGAACTACCCGAACACACCCCGTCGACACCTCAACCTTTCTGGCTTTGGCGGCAGAGCATGTGCTTGTGAATCTTGCCAATGATACAGAGTGTCCCTGAGTCCCAGCAATGCCAGATTACCATACCTTTTCCACAGTCCGCTGTGCAGTCTCTATTTTCTCGAACAGACAAGAGACAGGACAGAAATGCGAGTTTTTTTAACCTATAGATATCTCTTAAGATACACATCTATCACATGGTCTGAAGTGTAAGTGAAACATAAAACAGAAATCCAAGACCTCAAACTCACAGCTAAGCATTTACAAATCATAGCTATTTTTTGGTTGAGTGGGTCATTTCTGGATTCATTTAAATGTGAAGAAGGTCCTGTGTTCAGGACTGCTACACACAATAACGTATACACGCTGCAACTGTGTACCTCTGGTTATGGGGGCTGTGTGTTCGCATCCAAAATTTGGCTCATTCAAACAGAAGGAGCATTCATAGTCTAATTTGATTTCAGCAAGAAAATCTGTATGTAAGGTGATTAAGGAGCATGGAGGCATGCTTCCCCATCTGAATAATTACTTCATTCATCAAAACAGATTTCAGGTTTAAAAAACTGTGAATAAGGTCACATGCTGGAATAAACCAAAAGAAACACTGGTGATTTTAGCTGGTGATTTAGTGCCCTTGATCAGTTCTTATGAGAGTAAGTAATGTCTTAAATGATTAGTTCATCCAAATATGAAAATGTGTGTGTTTTGTCCATACAATGGAATGGTCATCACCAATACTGTTTGGTTACCAACATTCTTCAAAATATCTTCTTTTATGTTCTGCAGAAGAAATAAATACAGGTTTAGAACAACATGAATGTGAGTAAATGATAGATCTTTCATTTGTGGGTGAATTATCCATTTAAATTCTACAAATCTATAGTATACTGGCTTCGAATATAATGAACCACTTTAATGATAATGGTGCTTTTTGGTCATGACAGTTTCATTCCTCTTTAATTATATTAAAAGAGTGGCCAGAATATTCTATAATAGTTCACCGTTTCTGTTCTACAGAAGAAACAAAGTGAGTTTGCAACAACCTGAAGAGGACTAAAAATGGCTGAAAAACTGACTTTCATTTTTGGATGAACTGTACCTTTAAGTGAGCAAAGATCCCCTCCTGAGTATGTGAAGATGTCTGGCACCTTCGATCATCTGCAATCAGACTACAATTAGAGCAGGGACATACTGTGAGAGTAAGTAGCAATCACTATGCTCTTTCATCCCATATAGCATGAGTAGCAACTGGTGGTATTAACGATTATGGCTATGTCAGCCTTTTTAGCCTGGCATTTACTGACATATGGATCTATGGTGGACACTGGCCAACATCTAGGCAGTGTAGGACAAAAACTCAAGTGCTGACCTTCATGAAGGACACCTGTCACAGGGCTTCAACACTCTGACCAATGTGGCAGAAGTAACATTTGAGAGAATAAAAACGATGAAGAGCGACCTTTCATATTGTGATTTAATGGAATGCTGGAAGCAGTAAAGGTCAGGCAGTGTCATCCATTGCTGTCCACAGACAGCTCTACAAGTAACATGAGGTCTAATGATATATGAATCCATAGATCAAAGGCTTCCTTACCCCAATAATCTTAGTACCTTGCTGAAGAGCAGATGAATTTCTGCAGGCATAAGCTGCTAAATTGTAATGTGAAGATTCTGAAAGATCTTCAGTGTTTTGTGAGAGAAAATGTGTTAGGTTATCATAAAACTAAAGTGTGAAGAATGGACAGAGGCATAGCACTCACAGCAGGAGAAATATCTTTGTTTTGCAGTCCACCTACTTTAATACAAAACAGGGATAATGTGATCTGGCAAATATCACGTTACTTTGGCAAAACCCCTGCAGATTAATGACAGTCCAGTTAGTAGTGTAATGCTTCACACTTAACCGTTCTTCACACTTAACACACTCAACAAAGCTGAATATATGTGAATTAATATATTAATACTAGACACCTTAAAGATAATGTGGACCAAAAATCTTTGTCATATCTTTATGTTAACATACTTTACTAGCCTTTCGTTTTGGAGCTTTGATGCAGCCATCATCTTCTCATGGTGCAAATGAGAATTAAACTGCTCTGGTCGTGTGACAGTTTGCACTAACCATATGTCACTGCACATATTTAATTGAGACCCTTTATTTTTCCATATTTGCAGGAAATGCACTAAAACATCAGTCAGTATGGTTTTTAGAGCTTTATAAATGAAAACCTTTTTTTCCGGTCACTATTGTGACCGGTGGGATTAAATGGGTTAAGCAATGAATGCTTGCGACCTGTTGTCACGACTCTAGGAGAGGGATTTTGCCAACAGGGGATAAGTGCATTTGTCAGCGCAAAGTGCCGCTTTGAACTTGTAAATATGATAACCTGCGACGACACAAAAAGGATAGATAAATGCAAATACATATATCATGGATCAAAACAAATGAGTGCATTGGAAGAAAGGAGATCAGGATAATGATGGGCTGAAGCGAATGTGAGGAGAGAAAAGGAGAGGGAAAGAGAGAGCGAGAAAGACAAGAAGGCCTGCTGTGTCCAGGGATGTCCGTTAGATGGAGCTGCAGATGGGCAGGAATCCAAACGAATAGAGTCCCAGCCTGCTGGCTCTTCGTTCTCAAGGACCTTTAAAGATCAAAGCCCAGCACATAACAAGAAATGGAAAAAGTGATCCTGTGAAGCAGAAGAGCTCGCGTGCCCTTCCACTGATTAAGCTAGAACTTCCCACCCTCTGATCTGAACGAAAAGCGCCAGGATGTGGGAGTCTATCGAAGTCTCTGTGAATCACCTCTGCAGTTGGCATCCTTTTTTTCCATACTGATGGAGCACAGTTCCTCTCATGGTACTACTTCTAGTGTGGATGTGAAGGCATTTCTGTGAAATGGGCGGATGGGGTCATTTTCACTGGTTAAAAAAAAAAGCATTGTACTACCTGACACACAGCGGCTGACCAGGATGAAATACAAAATAATGCACGTGACCAAACCTGAGGGACATAAGAACCAGGACACTAAGGAAGCTGAGTTAGCCTTGATACACTGCAGTTTTACGAGGTCAAAACAGACAAAAAGAAAGAAAGAAAAAAAGAAACAACAATAATGGTCAATGTCCTTCACAAACAAACTCACAAGAGCATCAAAAGAATAAAGTACACACTTTTGCTTTAACCTTTGAACTCTGAGAAGTAAATAAGAGCAACCTAATTACATCATACATTAAATTTTAAACAATATGTTATTAGGCCCTCCCAGTGATACTGTATTCAAAAATTAAGGGCGGTTTTAGGTGTACACCCATCTTCCAGGCAGCTCTTGGCAGTGTTGTATAGTCTTGTCTGTGAGAGGAAACCACTAGCTTCAATAATTAATCCTGTACAAGATCCATCAATCACTGCATCTCTGAGAGTCAGGGAGAC
The DNA here is from genome assembly GCF_001515625.1 of Sinocyclocheilus rhinocerous. Classification (NCBI taxonomy): domain Eukaryota; kingdom Metazoa; phylum Chordata; class Actinopteri; order Cypriniformes; family Cyprinidae; genus Sinocyclocheilus; species Sinocyclocheilus rhinocerous. The sequence continues at coordinate 35,567 of NW_015642789.1, forward strand.
AGATACCAATCTTATTTATTTCAAGTGGGGGCGAGTGGCAGGGGTATGGATTACAGGGGTATACGCGTGCTAGGCTGGCAGACTCCATGAAATGGAATAATACATCAGGCTTCTGTGTGCACCTTAGTTCCCCTGCCATTTGATCCAGAGAGCTGAGAACACAATGGCATTTACTTTCAAACTCTTGTAAATATTAGCTGCACAACAATACACTGAGACAAGCATGCAAATAAGCTCAATATAACAGCGTTCCTGGTCCTTTTGCCTTGTTTAAAAAAAATAAAAATAAAAAACTAATTCCTTCACAATGCAAAAAGCCAGACCTAGCAGTTCAAAACTAAAGGTAGAAATCCATTTCTCCACCCCTGAATAACTTTGCACGTCACTGAACACATGAGGGAGAGGGAAGAAAGAAGGAAGACAAGAGGAATGGGAGGGGAGGGGAGGAGGGAGAGGAGAGAAAAGAAAGGAGGTGGGGTGGCATGCAATAAAAAATGAAAGCGCAAGATGGGTTCAATTTAGATGTTCCCATAGGAGGTGAAGTGACCTGTATGTGCAACAATAGAGGTCAGGCAATTTTGAGCAGGCACCCCTGTCATCAGAGTGTGCTGGAGACCCCTGCCTCAGAGCCAGGAGAAAACTGCAAAGTCCTTGTAGCATTCAAGGCTCCAGAATGACCCACAGGTAGGTTCTCATTACAGACAAAGGCAGCTCGGCCCAGGCTACACAACTGCCCTCCTACTGCATGCCACCACGGTTACAGAAACAAAATGATGGCAAACCAAATTTCCAGCTACACTTGCCAATCATAATTTCAACTTTACTAATAAATGCAGTTCTGTCATGAACTCTCGGAGGGATTGGCATGGTAATGTACATGACAATGTTAATGTATTTGGTCTTGGCGGAATAGATCTGCTATGTTGCTGCCGCTGCTGCGGCAGAGCCATGTGAACCGCATGTATTACTATCTATGTGTGCCTGGGCTACCACGCCGACCGGCTTAACACTAGTGGCCTATGACTATGTGAGCCTTGGCTACCACGCCGACCGGC
>NW_015642789.1:38824-48926 GCF_001515625.1 Sinocyclocheilus rhinocerous
CTATGTGTGCCTGGGCTACCACGCCGACTGGCTTAACTCTAATTAGACGCGCACTATGTGTAATGTTAATTAACAAAATGCATATACGTTGCAATCCGATAGATAAGACCCCAGTATCCACCTGATCAAATATCATAATTTAGTCATTTGATATCTGCTGTTATTTTCTACACTATATCAGTCCCAGCGGCAGAGTAACAGCTCGTTAATTCATGTTCATGCAATGATGAGATGGAAAAAGTTAGCCGATGCATGCCTTTTACTCTCTTGTGTAGATAAAAGTTATCAGGGTTACAGTGCACAAAACTCCTGGGTGTACTGACTTGAATGAACTGAAATAAATGCAGAATTAAAACGTTCTTTCTCCGTTTTCTGAACTACACAGCACAGCTAGAGCACACGTCACATGAGCACATTTCTCCGAACTACACTACCCATAATGCATTTCATTCAGGACTACATCAACCATAGATAGTGATCTTAAGCGATAACTCTTAATTCCCTTCTTCCCTGGTGAACCCCAGTTGAAATGCTACACAAAAATGCTTATTTCGTTTAACCTGTTTTCATGTCCGTTACTAGGCGTGTCCTCAGAGTGATTACATGCTCTAAAACTGCCTTTGCTCCAGCTGTATAAACACTAGGGGTGCTCCGATTGATTGGCTACCAATCACTATCGGCCGATAATCACGTTGGGATGTTTGATCGGCGGTCTCTAAAAAGGCTGATCTCAAGCTGATGACACTGCCGTGAGAGGTTTGGTACGACATGCAGCAGCACCGTCTCAGTCTCTGTCCGGCGCGAGTGAAATAATTATAATGCTGAAGATGAGGTACTCACCTTCATATTTCTTCATTAAACAACTTATAAAGTAATTTGAAAACCTTGTGTGAGACGTAATTTCACCACGAATCACCGCGCGTGCTCTCTCTTTCTCTCTCAAAATAAGCAAATGGCTTCAAATCACCACATCACATCTGTCTATAAGCGAGCTGTACAGTGCACAGTCGACACAGGAATTGTCACTTGCACAATCGAGGCAGTGTCACATCGTCACTAAAGTTTATAAATTGCATTAAAAATTCTGATTGGAGTATCACTATAAATAGTTATAAACGATAAAAAGAAGGCTTTAAAAAGGTCGGTATCGGTGATCGGTATTGGCAGATACTGCTTTCTGTGATCGGTGATCGGCCTCAAAAATCCTGATCGGAGCACACCTAATAAACACAGATGCTAAATGCTGCTGCTAATATGCTGCATACGATGCAAACTGCTAACATGACACTTAGTTTAAACTTTTTTATGGTTGCTCATTTTTGTATTCAATTAGGCAGACCAAGCGAATATACACAGCAATATGGATTAAAAGAGCATTCACTTACCTTAAATGTTGATTTCAGCTGTTCTGAAGTGCGCTGCCAAATTGCTACAGCAAACAAAAGCCAGGTATTTGAATATTTAGCAGTGAGCTCATTGGCTACTGATGCAGGAGAAAACCAATCAGCTGTGCCATGTGATGTCATTAGGTCAGATTGAGTTTGACCTATCAGACTGTGCCATCTAGAGTTTCATGCCAGAACTCTGTATTTGGATTTTTCCAAATGTAACAAATGACAAATCTTCATATGGAAACAAAATATCAGTTTTACAACAGTTAAAGATGTACTCAATCAGCATCATGCAAATGCAATAGTTTTTACAACTGATTTAGGGTAAATTAACTACGGAAATGGAAAATTCAAGGTGTAGAGTTTATGACAACAATGTTCAATAAATAGTTAATGATGTATTATAACAGGTAATAAATGAACTGATAATTATTTAAAAAATAAAAAATAAAAGAAGTTACATAGATAGACTAACATAGTGAACAAAAATAATTATATAAAAGATGTGAAAAGAGGCACATTAACGGGGTCATGAACTGGCTTTTTTTATTATTTTATATACTGTTTATATTATATTATATATTATATTATATTATATTTATATTATTTTATATATTATACTGTTGTCTGAGGTCCACTTATGACATTCGCGTAGTTATTACATTCAAATACATCAAAATCAATAAGTAATAGGCTATTTTCTACCCTGGTTTTGAGCCCGGCTCGAGAAACACTCGGTTTTTATGGGCGTGCTGCATTGAAGACTTGGAAGTAAACGCCCACTGCTATGATTGGATAACAGTACAAGCTACGTCCTTCCTAGTTGGAGCCTTCTGTGACTTTGGTTAGACACAAACACATAATCAGGACGTATCAAGCGATCTTTAAAGGGGTCATATGATGCGATTTCAAGTTTTCCTTTCTCTTTGGAGTGTTACAAGCTGATTGTGCATAGATAAGATCCCTGAAGTTGCAAAGACTAAAGTCTCAAAACCAAAGAGATATTCTTTATCAAAGTTAAGACTCTGCCACGCCCCCCTAAAACGGCTCATTCTTACAATAATGTACAGTATTTGAAAAATAATGTGTTTTTTGAACATTAAAGCATGTCAACATATTCTGTTACACCAAATACACAAAATAATGATCTTTAAAAAAGCATCATATGACCCCTTTAAGAAAGCAATAGTGACACATAGTACAAATATTTTTTACTCACATAAAAGCATTGCTTTTTAATCTCAGTCTCTCTGCAAACTCAGCGTCGACCTGTGTCTTGTTTACAAAGAAATCCGCTGTGAAATGAAGCGAACAAACGCTCAATGTTTTACTCACGTGAGCCGAAACTTCATTAAAAATAAAGTTCAACTACGCATTCCTAATATTTGAATTCGAAAGAAGGTTATGCAGCGACTGTGTTCTTCCACCACCAGGCACTGCACAATATTTTGCGATCTTCAACAGCATGTTAATTGCTTGGCTGCTCGATCCGGTTTAGCACCACTCATGTTATTGCACAAATGAGTGGGCGGGGCTACAGAATTAGGCACTGATATTCTTCTGTGGAGGCGGTGTTTAACTTATCTATTACGTCATAGGTAGGCACATTCCAGGATCTGGCGTTCGCTGGGCCTGGTGTCAATAAAAGCTTTTATTTCAGTAACAAGGACATTTTCAGTTCTGAAACTTACAGGATATTCTTTTAGTATGAAGATCTCTTATATATCAAAATCTCAAGTAAAAGTTAAGATACAGATGTGCATATTATGATTATTATTATTATTCTTTAAGAAGCAAATGTACTATAAACTTATACTCTTTACAAATTCTAAACATCGACAATAAAAATCAGTTTTTTTGCAATTATCTGATTTCAATAATGAAATCTGTCTTCACACATTACACAAATGACACAACCATTATTATGATCATGTGGGAGAATTTATCAACAGTCACATTCAAGAGGAAAGTAGTTTTCAAAACCATAATGGTCTAAATGAGATACTGGCAGCAATCCTAACATTATAAAATATTCAACAGGAAATAAATGAATATCTATCCATATCAATAAACAAATAACAGGAAATTGTTTTGGTGTGCAAATGAAAAGCAGCTAGTTATGCAAATACAGCTCCCCAAAAGAAGGAGGTGGCATTTGAACCTTAATCTCATATCTAACATTTGAGAAGACATCAGCAGCTCAACCAAAGAAGCACTTGAGCACTACATTGCAAATTCAAGTGAAGCTTTGGATACCTGTTCATAAAAATGTTAAAGCATTTCTCTCACCAAAAACAAACAAGCAAACATGACTTTTAATTTTCACTGATTGCCCCAGAGAGGCTAATGAACTTCTCAGTAAACACTTGCAATTCATACAGGGCAATTTTAATTATAATAACTAATTAATTACATTTATATAGCGCTTTTCTAAGCACTCAAAGTGCTTTACATTGTGAGGGGGGATCTCCTCATCCACCACCAGTGTGCAGCATCCACCTGGATGATGTGATGGCAGCCACAGTGCGCCAGAACACCCACCACACACTAGCTTATTGGTGGAGAGGAGACAGAGTGATGAAGCCAATCAATATATGGGGATGATTAGGAAGCCATGGTCAGAGGGCAATGGGCAAATTTGGCCAGAATGCCGAGGTCACACCTCTACTCTTTTCGAAAGACATCCTGGGATTTTTAAAGATCAGAGCTGCAGAGTGATAGCTGCTGGCAACAGTTAAAATGTTAAACAGTTAAAATGTTTGTCACAGAGACAGGTCACAGTTGAGAGGATCATCCCATTTACAACATCAAAAGAAGACAAACATTCAATCACAGGTAGAGTGAGGTTCGATTAGGTGAGATGGATCAAATGGTAACAACTAATACGAAAATGTAAACGGCTTTCAAAATCATCAAACTGCGTTAATAAGCCAAACGAGTCGTTAAACGTAAAGCAAGAACTGTGACAAGAACTGTTCAAACATCTTAACTGTTGTAATCCATAAAGGAAGACTTTAATCCAGGGAAATGTTCTAATGAGCTCAGGCTTGTCTGGGTGGGGGATAGGGAGGCCCTCAGGAATAGAGGCACTGAAAGGAGCAGGCGGAAAAGAAGTGGAGGTTACCAGTCCAAATAACAAGCAATCTGCGCTCTGAAAGGCACAGACAGGCCAATACATCAGCATGCTAGCCATCTAGTGCTGGAACAGATCTCTGCCAAACTAGATTTTAGTCTGGGATCAGGCACTTATCAGCAATATGAAGCAGCCTCGACTGACATAAAGAAAATATTTACTTTCTACAAGAAAAACAAGAAGAGCAAGAAAAAAAAATGAGTGTCTGCATTTGATGACACTGGAAGTCAAAATGACAGCCACATAAATGATGCAGTACCCCACTCACTGTGCTACTGAAAATGTGTTACTCTGTGATAGTGCTAAACACAAACAAACAACTGTCTACATGGATATGAACTTTGAAATGTACTTCAATTATAGGAATGCACAAGATTTATGGACAATATCAGTGATAGAATTCCACTGTATCTGTAAATACTGAATATTTAGAGAGCTGTTGTTGGATAATTGCGGGGCTCTTGTTCAAACATCTTGTTCAAGAGAAAAACGATCAATTTTATTCATAATATCGGCCATTTATTTGTTATCAGACGTAAAATGCAAATAATTATTGGCTTTTCGGCCAGAATTTCAATATCGGTGCAAAGCCAAATTAATTATATCAACAGACAAGGCAATTTCACTAAAACAAGCTGGTGGCAAGTAAATGAACCACAGCCTCATATTACAAATTACTACTACAAACAAGTAACACAAAGGTTATGCAGAGGTTTCCCTTTGTTCATACGCAGCTCTTTTATTATTTGTTCAGTCTTTGCTCACAAAACAGTTATTATATTTTCAAATGTGCACCAAAATGATGTGAATATAATTGAAGCCATGACTTGAAACTGTTATTGAACAGATGTGACGCAGATTCTACAGGAGGGATGGCAAGTGGGGGGGGGTCGTGAAAGATTCAGATGGGAGACAGGGATAAAAGGAAGGATGCTCCCTTTAGTGTTTGACCCCATGAGGAGCTAAACTAATCAAAATTAGGTAACGTAACAAAGTGTGAGGCTGACTTCTTAAAAGTGACATCACCTCTATTGCTACTTTTCTTAAAGAAGAGGGGGAAGAAAACAGGTTAGACACAGTCACGTAACACAAAGGTAAACACAAAGCTCTACAAAAGCAAGGCAAATCAGCATTCACATCACGACATGATGATATTCCCTATTCAAATTGAGGAATGCTGAGACTAATGTGCCTAACAAGCATTTTGTGTGAATTTAACCTCTCTGTTGTAATCTTCAGGACAATTGTGCACCAGGAGGCTCTCAATGCATTGTAATCAAAAACAGAAGATTGCTCTGATCAGTATTTAATCTGTAAATGGCCTTCTTCAGCAGGTGCATCGACTCTCACGAGGGGTATCATATTGTCTCTGATTTGGTGGGGGAAATGCAGTCATTTCTGGCCCAGTGAGCCAAACCTCTCTTTTTTCCAGCCCCTCCACATCCTGTGTAATTTGAACCCTCTCCCTGGACGTTGCCGCCGGACGTGACTGTAACCGGAAGATTCTGTTCTCTTTGCCCACGACTCTCCCTGGGCTGCTCCAGTGCCATGTGCATCCACGATGGCACCCCAGCAGGAGCAGAGGCATATTGCACGCGGGCACCGTACCACGGCAGTGCTGGGCGGAGAGGATTAGTCCTGATGACAGGGCATTAAATGTGTAGAAGTCCTTAGAGCGACTGAGCTGATGCGCTCTCATCCCACAGTTGGACTTCGGTTCAGAGCCGAGAGAAGGTTCACAGGTCTTAAGTGGCTGCCACTCATTAGAGGCCAAGTGTCACACTAGCTTAGCTCCTCTTTTCCTGTCTGTTTCCCTTTCCCAGAGGGTCCCTTCCAGAGGCCAGCACTTTTTTGGTCTTCTGATAGTGCTGCTGATACTTTCCACATGCTAGATGCCAATTTTTGATGAGAAACCATCTTAGAAGATTGACAGAAATCATCATTCCTTACTTGTTCCTCACTGGTTCTCAAGCCAACTAAACATACGTGTCATTTCACCATGAGAAGGACTACGCCAAACAGGATGGAGCATGTGCTCCGAAATTTAGCTATGGTGAGGGAAATCATTCTGAAAAACAGAGTTTGGAAATTAAGGGTTACTGTCCTCCATATATGGTGTGCTTCCTTTAAAAATAAGCCTGAAAGACTAGAAATCATGTGCCGAAAGGAAGATAAAACCAAATGAAAAGAACCTGAGGAGGAGGTTTCTATAAAATTGTTGCCTCAAAAGCCACTGTATACCATTAACATTTAAAATTATAATATTGCCCATATGTGGATTAATTTATGTCAGATTATGTCAGCAAAGTCAAATGTGACTAACAGAGTTCTTTAGGTATTAACTTTTCACATATCTCTCTGCACAGTATCTCGCCTGAATAAACATGCTTTTTTTATTTCTGTTCATGGAAGGCATTGTCAGATCTCATAGATCCCCATTCTAATTAGTTTTTGTGTTTGCCTCAAACTCTGTTATCTGTTGTGCCTTTATTTTTAAGCCTATTTTCTCTGTTATAAAGACTGTGGTGCTGTGGTTGCTACAGTTAAATAAATTGTCAATCCTTTGCCCATATTTTCTTCAAATCCCATTCTGACAGTTTAAAAGCAAAGCGGTGCCTTTGTGCACATCACCTCTTTTAAACCACCTACATCCTTACCTTGTCCTTTTGCCATCTATCTCATTTTGAGCAGACTGGTTTATCTAACTTTCCAGCAAATGCTTGAAATTTAATCCAACTCACATTCTCCCTATGAATGCACACAAGGAAAGACGACAGATATAAATATGGCCCAGAGCTAGGGCTGCACAATTAATCGAATTTCTAACTGCGATTAAGATTATGGATGCCACAATTACATAATTGTTCAAAGCGGCAATTAATCGTTCAAAGTCCACCGATCACACATGCTTAACATTAGTGATGCACTCGGCTCTGATACTGCCATTTTCTGCCGGATCACCATAACGTTTTTGTGCAATATATTCCAAGTCTTCTGAAGCCTTTCCATAGTTTAATGTGAGGTACAGATGAATATTAAAGTTGTTAAATTCAAGTTCACATAAATTCTTCTCTCCGCTGCGGCTGTCTGTTATCCTCCATTCAACATTCAAACTGCGTGTCGCGTTCAGTTACAACAGTCAAGACGAAACTCTCTCCAAGATGATTCAGTTCCTAAACTGTTAAAAGAAAAGACTCTATCGCACAGATATAATACACTACACATCAATATCTCTTCCCTTTGTGCTTTGAACTTTTCTATGCGGAGTGCTGCGAGCTGTGACTCCATGTTGCTTCAAGCGCATCATTCTGCGCACGGGCCACTCTGTATTGGAGCCTTTCATGTTATAATACTTTTGCGCAATGAAAGATTGTTAATAGCCTTTCTTGTTCTGTCCTATCTATCATTTGTTGCTGCCTCATTACTGTGCTATACATTTAAAATAAATGTCTTTTAATTTTATAGTATATATTTATATATAAATATATTTACTTGTTTTTCATGAATATTTTACAACAATACAAAGAGCCATGTTTAACATTTTACCAGATTTAGTCCTACACTTATTCATTTTTATTTTTCCCCACTAAATAATGTTTTTTCACTAAATGTTTAGATTTTATCAAATTATTGTGCACTCATCATTTTGCTAGAGTAACTTTTGCTGCTGAATTATCCACTAACCTAGTTTATAATAGTATTTTTTCACAGATTATGATTATATATTTATATATTGTTATATTTCTGTATAAAGAACTTGTCTATATTTCGTAGATTGTGTTTAACACACAAAACAGTGATGATCAGGTCAACACAGAGGTATAGAAATTCTACATTGATTTAAAAAAAAAATAACTAATATTGCTAGTATTGGATCGGTATCGGTATTGGCCGATACTCAGAATCTTTGGTATCGGATCGGTTCTGAAGAAATGTTATTGGTGCATCCCTACTTAAGATGTTTTTTTTTCTTTTAACAGGTTATCTTAAGGGTTTTTCCATTGTTTTAATTTTAGTTTTAGTATAACATTATAATACCATGCAATTTTTTACTTTTTTATTTAAAGATGTAACCAATCCAATGTATAGTTGACATTTGATGCTTAATACTATAGCCCTACCCAGAGTGCAGAACATCCAGTGAAAATAAGATGGGCTCCCACACATGACCACTGCACTCCAGCTAGCCTGACTTGTCTGGACTGCGTTAGAAGTTACGCTGTCATCTGACTGCACTTCAACATGGAGAATTTTCAAAAATGGTGATATGATTTTTAAACACATTTACGATATTTCAATATACATTACCAGTGTTTCCCATACATTGATTTATTTGTGGTGGCTCACCACAATATCAACACTGACTGCCACAAAAAACACTGACTTTTCCAAAAAGCATTGACAATTTGACTTCATTGAATAAACATGAGCACCGCACATTTTAAAATCAAAACACGGTGCGAGTGTTTTATATGAATGTATCTTTGAAGGGAACCAACTGTCTTCAGAAAAGTTTCGATGGCATTTTCATTTTATCTAATAAAGTAGCACTGCTTTGTGTACAGCCGTTACCGGGGGAAACCGCTGTTTCTGCCGCGCCAAAAGCGCCTCCTTCTGACAGAGAATGAATTTGCATTTTCAATTAGCCCATCTCCAACAACATGTGTTTTTGTTGTTGCGCACTCTTTTTTTCTGTTTTCTGCAGCAACTCTGAGCACTTTTCATATTCTTTATCCTGGCTGAAGCACTTTTGTTTCAGTCTAGAAGAATAATCAACCTATGTTATAGTTTAAAGTTAAAGATATTAATTAGGGCTGTGACGGTCGCCGTGACAACCGCGTCACCTGCCTACTGCCATATGTTGTCTACTGCCACCGGCAGTAGTGCACGTGACGTCACGCACTCTATAACAAGCATAATACGAAGTTTTGTATACAAGTGTAATAACAGTAATAATAGTAGCGGAACAGTGAACCGTGTCTACACCGGACACAACACCGCTGCGTCGCAACAGGATGAGTCTGTCTAGTGTCTACACAGGACATTTGAACTCTGTGTCAGTACCTCATAAAAAGAACGAGGCAGTTTACTGTCAGGGATTTGTCATGTCGTGTCGTGCCGCATCCAGTGTAGCATCACTGATTATAATGAGTTTTATAGTATTTTGTCGCGCAGCTCGCGTCCTGTAGACAGTGTGTATTTAACTTTCTTATTTAGGCTACTTTCTTGTTTAACTGTATTATCTCTTTGATATTTATTTCAGTGTTTTGCAGGCTGCGTATTCACTGACTGAAGTGCTAAAATAAACACGAGCGATTTGACGAGTTAAATCGGGTGTGTTAGATGAGTGAGACAGTGCTGGGCTGCTGCTCCTGGACAGTTTTGAAAACCATTTCAGAGACATGTTCTTAAATGTGACTCATATAAAATATATTACATGCATGCACAGTTTTAAGGCAGCTTTAATCGCCTTTTTGGTAACTTCATGACTTAACTGACCACGGCATTGCATGCACGTAGTTTATTTCGCGCTTTGATATGAAAGGATACAGGCTACAGCGCGCGCCGGCCTTTGTGC
>NW_015642789.1:49679-63855 GCF_001515625.1 Sinocyclocheilus rhinocerous
TCTGTGGGGCATGCTCAAACGGAAGGTGGAGGAGGGCAAGGTCTCTAACATCCACCAGCTCCGTGATGTTGTCATGGAGGAGTGGAAGAGGACTCCAGTGGCAACCTGTGAAGCTCTGGTGAACTCCATGCCCAAGAGGGTTAAGGCAGTGCTGGAAAATAATGGTGGCCACACAAAATGTTGACATTTTGGGCCCAATTTGGACATTTTCATTTAGGGGTGTACTCACTTTTGTGGCCAGTGGTTTAGACATTAATGGCTGTGTGTTGAGTTATACAAGCTGTACACTCACTACTTTACATTGTAGCAAAGTGTCATTTCTTCAGTGTTGTCACATGAAAAGATATAATAAAATATTTACAAAAATGTGAGGGGTGTACTCACTTCTGTGAGATACTGTATATATATATCTCAACACCACGCCACCAGCGGTAGTTGGTCCATTACCACCTCGGTGGTAAAAATCTGCCACCGTCACAGCCCTAATATTAATATAAATAAGGTAAGTCTGAGAGTCTTATGTTTATTTGACGATGATTTCACATTTCTTGTTTGTATAAATACAAATAAAAGGTGAACATAAATTTTTTGTACCGTTTTTATTTCTAAAATATAATAAAGTTTTATAGGAGAAGGTTTCATAGACTTGGCAAATTCATTTTTCAGAAGTTTGTAGGTACAGACATCCATTGTGGGGGTTCTTGGCAGTTTTCCTGAGACTTTTTTTAATATTGTTCATATCTATATCGGAATTATATCATATCAACCGAAATTAAGAAATATATCGTGATATAAATTTTGGCCATATCGTCCAGCCCTACTCTAGCCTCAGTGTCTGCCTGGCACACATGACACACAAATGCCCTTGTTTTTGGGGAAGGCTGTCTTCCCTCCAACCAATGGTGCAGACCATTCTGATGCACGCAACATGAAAACACCATCACAATGGCCTTTTCTCTGCAGTGTTGATGCAGTGTTGGTGGCTAACATTAATCTAAAGCAGTGTTTCTCCAACTGCTTTTGTCTTCAGTAACCCCAGAGATACATCAGTAAAAATCACATCACTTTAGTGGCACTAAAGCAGAAATGTGTTCTTTATAACTTATACTACACTGGATATTTAGCATCATCATGAATAGGTGTTTCTTCAGCTATGGCCATTTTTAACCCTGTGGATTCTTAAAAAACACTTTACACACTTACTATTATGTCAAGTCTATTTGCATAGATCATACAAGGAGAAGATTTAGATGATCAATATAACCTTTTAAAATATAATAAGTCTGGGACAAGGATAAACAAAAATCAAATAAAATATTTACATAAAGATTTAGGCTAGAAGTAGCTAAAAGTAAAGGCATTTATAAAAAATAAAAAAAGACAAAAAAAGTGTCTGCAGTTGAAGAAATACCATAATATCATTACAATAATTCTCTTTGGAGAAATCTTTGTAACATATAGCCTAGAAGTCAATAAAATCCGGGTAATGTTATTATATTATTTCATTATTGCAGATTTGTACTGAGTTTAGAGTTTGCATTTTCCAAGCATTTTTATGCAGATTGAGGAATACAGAATCTAGGTTTTTTTATTTTATAACTGATTTAAATTTTTTATTTTGTTTCCTTAAAGAATTGGGGAAAAACATGAAAGAACTTCCTGAAGTTCTTGATTTCTTTCTTTCGTAACATACTAGGACAAAGATGACATCATTCCACATTAAGAGCAGACATCAATTCCAAACACATTAATTAATTTTTGACTGCAAGTGCAACACCACAGGTCAAATGCGTCAAACCATCAGCTTCAACTAGACAGGCAGCCGCTGATCTGAAGCAATATTCTAGTTCACTTGTATAATTTCAAACCAGACCACAAATATGTACAAACACACAGAATGCCTGATATAAACTGACAACCTTTGAATGACAAGTGCACATACATAGTTCAAAAATATCAAATTTTACTCAGGATGTTGCATCATATTACCTGGAAATAAAGCCAAACAATCAACCATATCCCACAATGCCATATTTGCATTTCAAAGACAAACTATACAACAAAACGAAACTGAGTCTCTGGTTACTAGAACCACAGAGGGAAAACATTCAGAGCTAAATCTGACAAGACACAAACATTCAACGGCTGGTGCTTTCAATGTCTATTTCAGCATTGTCATTCATATCCACACCTCTTTCCTTTCAAAAAAGCCACTTGTCACTCCATAAAGAATACGCAGAGGGATAAAGCAGTGTATTCAATTCATAAATATCCCTTTAAGAGGGCCGCGTCAGTGATTTGTCACTGGGGACTTTTGGCAGAGCTGAAATTGATGTAAAGGTGACATGTGAGTTATGCATGTGGCAATGGCAGGCGTTTTGAAATTACTGAGTGAGGCAGGCAGGCTCACTAAAAACTAAACCAAAACCAAAGTGCTCCTCAATGCTCTCCTTACCAGCCTGCACAAGAGGATCTCATTAATTTGAGGGGAGAGTTAAAAAAAAAACAATAAAAATCCCCAAAAAGCTCGACATGCACACACAAGGTTCTATTGTCTCCTGTTCTCTGATGACGCCTGTCACTTAATGTGTGAAAGCCATGCTTGCTTCAATGGGATCAACTGTAATAAAACTCCATCGCCTTCACTGAGCTATGAGTTTATGAATCTCCTTAGAGAAACTCAGTCATTTAAAATCCCTCTAGCTTACGGCAGTGAAACAATGTTTAGTTTCAATCTCCCCGCAGCCTCCGCACGGAGGGAGCAGCGCCGCACGACAGACTTAACACGAACAACAAATAATATGTGAAAATCAAGCAAGTCACCGTCTCATTTCCATTAAATGATAAAGTAGCTGCACTGAAAAGAAATGAACTAATTTAAAATGGCTGGCCTATAGGTCAAGGACAGCTGGAGCAAACAGTCTCTGATTTTTCCTCCCACAGTCATACAAATAAAAACATTTTACATTTTCATTTTCAATACCAAAATCTAAGAGGCTTGTTATCTTTTCTTATTTGTTTGATAAATTGTCTGAAAAGCCTTCAGGCTTTGATAAACATACTTAAAACACATTTTCATATGTAGATTATTAGGTATATGGCTATGTTAGATAGCAAGGCTGCTATGCAGTGGCACAGAGGGGTCTGAAATAGCATGTCAGCGTCTATTGAAAGTCAATAAACAACTGAGCCGAGCGAAACAACTTGCATTATTAAAATATTTTTGTTTCCTTGAATTGTTAATATAAAATCACACGGTGTTCTGACCCCAGAAAAAACTTTCAAGGAGTCTTGAAAATGTTACATTTGTCGCCAATAAGCTTTCCACAACTACAGACATACTGAGCTGAGCTCAGAGGAAATGAAGGAAGACTGAGATGAAGAGACGATCAAAGAAAACAGAGCATTCATATTCTTCTCTGATTTAGCACTGTAATGACTATGGGCAGGATTACTTTCATCACACAAGTTAAAAATAAATCAATAAATAAATACATAAATAATCACATCCTGTCTATATTTCCAGGGAATTAAAACATCTGTGAATAAAAGTGATGCTGGAACAGATGGCCAAAAATGATATACATTGGAGTTTTAACTTACAAACTGCTGTGCAATTCACCACCAAAAAAGCAACAGAATATGAGCTAAAATATTGAATACCAGAACATAAATGTTTTACGAGCAGATCATAAACTATTGCAAATTTATATTTGCATAAATGTAAAAATGAGAGCTTTGTATATACAGAAAGCTTTATGAACCTGCTGTTTCCTAAAACACTCAATATATGTCCGGTGAGTGAAAATCCTTTGCAAGCACAGCACGGAAAATAGGCAACTTCCTCCTGCCACAAAAATAAGGCAATCACACAGTTGCTGTTAATATCTGAACTGACTGCAGAATCCCTAGAGAGGTTTCTATTAACACACTGTGTCCATTTCACTGCTTAAAATAAACAAGGTTTTATCTCTATAAAGTCAGCAGGAGTTAAAAAAAGACAGCAGCAGTTGGCGGAGAGAGGTGACCTTACCTCATTGGTGTTCCACCTGTGTCTCTCTTTTGGCAACGTGGAGCATTTTGGTAGACATTCAAGCAGCTTTTTGGGCAGGTATATTTTCAAATGTCCATGTTCATCTGCAAAGCAACAACAAAAAAAATTGTAAAAATTTTGCATTAAAGTATAGAAGTAAGAGGCAGTAAAATGTTTGTGCCATTAATCAATACCCATGATGGATTGATGTAAGCATGCTAATATTTAGGGCTCAGTGTATGTATACATAACCAGTAGGGATGCACCGATACCATTACTGGTATCGGTATCGGGCCCGATACTGAGCTCTTTTACTCGTACTCGTTAAAATGCCCCGATACCAAACGCCGATACCACACAGCATGTGATAAGTGCCATATTCAGACAAAGAAACACAATAATTAAAAAATTTACAAATGCAATAAAAATATTGGTATCGGTACTCGGTATCGGCAAGTACCAAAAATAAAAGTATCGGTATCGGGCGAGTACTGGAAAAAGTGGTATCGGTGCATCCCTAATAACCAGTATATATGATTTAATATTAGATTATCCTTTGCAGTTCTTCTACATTCTTCATACACAGCACATAACAAGGATCATTAATTAATGGCCGCCAATTATTCTGACTGCAAAGAGCGACTAATGAGCAACTTGCAGAATGAAGGTAAAAAAAATTTGAATTAATGAGCCAAGCATGCTATGAAAAAAAAGGTAAAAGAAATAGTGAAAAATTGTGATGAGAATCATCAGAATTCAGGTGTTTCAGTAATGAAAGTCCACTACCATGGGCTTAAGGGGAACTGATGCTAAGCTTTATTAACAATTTAACTACCCAATAAAGTACACAGCCACCCTGATCCTGATTCCTGACTGCTCGAAAGAACAGTAAAAAGCACAAATGCTGGCTAAAGATAAAAGAAAAAGGGAATACAATTTGTTCAGGGGCAATTAAGGCAGGGATATATATCAAGCTTTCTTCAATTCTTACCCTGTCTGTCTCTCGTTCCCATTCCTAGGGGCTTGGCAGGCCAGTCAAATCACTGCCATTTAACTTTCATTGTTAAATGAAAGTTCACTTTCAGGGCAGAATTTCTAAATTACAATGAAATTGTCTACAACTGTAAATTGAGTCCAATTATAATCACATAGTTTCAACCAACTGCTGATTATACATTCACTGTCACCTACACCAACATGACATTCACATTCAATTCCAGTAAAACCCCTGCAGGAGTAAGGATGAATGGATGAAAGGGGAGAAAAAAAGCTTTGACCAGAATGAATATGCCTGAATAAAGTGAATATATGCAATCTGCAAGACTTTTTGGGGGTAAAATAATCTTACATAATGTGGTGTGTGTGTGTGTGTGTGTATGTATATATATATATATATATCAGTGACGAGCGGTGACTTTTTTAACGGGGTATGCTGAGTGATAAGATCCACCCCCCCATCGGTTTTTAGGACACTCAAAAGGGATCACAGATGACAAATAAGAAACACTGTGGCAGGTGTCGATTAATCCTTCTTCTATCGTTTCAGGTTTATCCATTGTTACTCGAATGCAAGAAAAATATAGCTGGTTTTCCAAGTAAAAACCGCCAAATAAGGTTTACACGTAGTTATGTTATGATACATAATCAGAGGGTGGGGAGATGGGGGGATTGCCCCGCTCTATATGTCTCTGCATCTGCTAAATAATTTTTTTATTCACAGTGAATAGGAGTTAAAACTCCCACCCGGGTGACATAACAGACCATGCAAAATACCCAAAATTATTTAAAATATTGCGAAGTAACGTTGCAACCTTGCAAACAATAATAAAACCAGAGAAGGACTTCAACTGTAAGCAAAACAATATGATGTTTGTTATTATTAAAATTTTATATAGCCCACGTTTTTATAAAAAAAAACATTTAATTTAACGCTTAGGCAATAATGTTGACAATAACGTATATCTTCAAAAATTTGCTTTGCTTGAGAAAATAAAAATATACAGTTAGTGTTTTTTTTTTTTTTTTTGATTTAGTCGAGTTGGTTTTGCATCAAACACAATGTAATTTTCGGCACAACTTATAATCATGTTTATATGAATTATCCCGTGAACTTATTCTCTCAAATGGCCTGGGTATGCGGAGCATTCGCAGCTTATATGGACGGAATGCCACTGATATATATATATATATATATACTGTGAAGCAAACAAATGTGCATAAGATATCTATTTTTATTTTTCTGAGATATTTATATTAATGTTATGATTATTTTAAAAAGTCATTAGTTTATGAGCTCAACCTATATTTCAACACCAGCACAATGACAGGATGTCTAATCCATAACAAACATCCTAACAGGGAGTCAAAAATGTGACATAATATGCCTGAGTCACTGTCAAAAATGCCCCCACCATTTTCCTAAGGCTGTAATTGTGACAAACAATCGTCTATCATTTGCGAATGAGATGCTATACCAAATCCTGTAAACGTGGTTATGAGCATGCTTGCAAATCAGTTTGATTTCCTCTGTCTCTAAGCTAATGCGCTTATACGTCACCAGGTTTTCTGCTGCCACTCACGTCACTGATGAAAAATCAAGACACATGCTACAGCCAAATATGCATCACAAGGTCTGACGGTTTGTGTTACACTGTCAGACGATTATGAAAAATGTAAAAAACCCTCATATGAGGGCCTCTTTCTCCACATCAGTGAGAAAGATATTTGCTTCTCTCAAACGACAGTGGCATCAGCTAAACTGGCAGTTGTGAATCTTTCATTGTTCCCCAGTTGTCAGACAATCAACTCTAATATTGCAGACATCTGTTTATGTCAAAGAATAGGATTTTGTCATCTGTTTGTACTGAAAAATATGGTCTTAAATGACATTATCATGTTACAGATCTCTAGTTTTCTTTCTTTTTGTCTTCTACACCCAAAATAATATTTTCATTCAATGAAAAATGTACAAAAACATCACTTATCACTGTCTGCAAAGCCAGAACAGATTTTTGCTTTACATGCCATAATTCACATTATAATCGTAGGGTGGTGTGATGGGAAGAGGTTAAATATGAGAGTCATCCCTTAGCTGAGTGAGGGATAACATACAGTCAGCCAGTCATTATCTCAAAGCAAACTCTGACAGGGTGATCAAGCCCCTGACACAAAGTGGAGGTCTCTTGTATCACCCTGAATGGATAATGACCAACTGACTGTATATTTTCCCACTCATTACACAGCTACTAACCAATTAAATAAATACAGAGACATAAAATATTGCTTTGAGAAATTATTTTATTATCTTACCCTTTTATCTCTATAAAGAATTGCTAAGTGGTGGCAATTGGTTATTGTAAATTGTGTATGTAATAGTTTATCCATTATTATATGACAATCTGATTGCTTAATTTCTATTTTTATATATTTTATTATTTCATTTATAATAAATACAAGCATTCTCAAGAATTTCACAGAATAGTGTGTTTCAATTTAGAGGGACTGACTTTTAGTTGTCCTTCCTGTCTAGCTATGCCACCTTTGAAAATGTCTTACAGTGACTGTGCTCAACAAAGTCTTTTACTTTATTCAAGGAATGTGATTCTCAAGTGTGTGCTTCTTGTTACCTGAACCCTTTTCAATTTGTCTGAGAACCCCACGAAAGCTCAGACTTCTGTTTGTGAATATAAAACAAAGACCTGTGCCTCAAGCACAAGCTGATCAGAAATCAAAGATGTACACTTCAAATGGCAAACCCCCATGTCCCCAGTGCTTCTTAAAGGCAAAGTCACCCTGCCAGTCCGTTCTTCTATTACACCTCTATTTTTAATTTGCTCAGATGTTTGGATGTCTAAAGTTTTAAAAGACAATATTGGAGAATATGGACTTAAAGGATGACCGTGAAATCTTTAAAGAATGAGAAAAGGTGGAGGGGAGAGAGAAGGGAAAAACAGCTCACTGAGAATTAACCCCAGCCTGGAGCAAGGTCCTAACAAAGAGTTTACAGCTACCTGATAAGGCCGTGATACAACAGTATGACTCTCTGTGCTCTTTCGTTTGGGGCATGGAGATAATTCTGGAGATTGGAGTATGTGCTGAATGTGGCATACACTGATTGGAGAGATTGTACAAGGGTAAATGAGTTTTACAGTAGAGAGCTGAAACTGGTATCTGGAATCATTTGACTCACTCAATTAACATTAGCATAGAGCACGAATGACAACGAGCCGCCTTCCCACATATAGACAAAAATGATTTATCTGTGATGCAACCAGTGTCAAAAGTGAAAACAAAGGTAAAATCAAAAACATAATGGGCCAATAATTTTAAAATAAAGCCGTAGGCTTTTTAACTGGCAAATGGCTATTCTGTCAATTACAAATATGTGAATATAACCATGAAGAACAGTTTAAAGTCAACAAGAAATGGCATTCACTACCCATTTTATGTCTGTAATGTAACATTTTTATGCATAACAGAATACAGTTTTTTTTTTTTAAGTACTGTACTCTCTTAAAAAAGGTACAAAAGCTGCCACTAGTGCAGCACCCTTTAAAAAGGTATATTAGAACTTTAAAGGGGTCATATGATGCGATTTCAATTTTTCCTTTCTCTTTGGAGTGTTACAAGCTCTTGGTGCATAAAGAAGATCTGTAAAGTTGCAAAGACTAAAGTCTCAAATCCAAAGAGATATTCTTTATAAAAGTTAAGAGTCAACCACGCCTACCTAAAACGGCTCGTTCTAACACGCCCCCACATGTCTACGTCACGATGTGGGAAGATTTGCATAACGCCGCCCAAATGTTCACGCAAAGAAAGAAGGCGTAACTTTTATTCTCGCTGTAGTATTGTTGCCGCTGCCGTCATGCCGTGGAGATGCTGTTTTTCGTTGTGAAAGCGAAACTACTTTGTTTGGCCTTCCATAAGAGGACACCAGCCTCCACTCACTCAGCCCCCCGGCCGTTCCTCACTCTAGCTGCCGGCCTCCGCTCACGAAACTACTTTGTTTGGCCTTCCAAAAGAGGGCACGACTAGAAATCAGTGGTTAAGTTGTATTTACAACACTGTTCCAGAACACTTCAACCCAAATATTCAGATGTGTGCAGCACATTTTATGGAGGACTGTTTCCTGATCCTGGGAGAGTAGACTACAATGCCGGCTGTTCTGACTCACAGACTGTAAGTACGTTTTTTATATTTAAAGAATTTGCCACTGACGATTCAAACGCGAGTTTTTTTAGCAACATCATATGACCCCTTTAAAAAGGCATATTAGTACCTACAGTGTACATAAATAGTGCCTATTAGTACCTTTTAAAGGGTACCACCTAGGGTTGGGCGATGTCTACTAAACTGGCATCGGATGATGTCTACAGTGAAACATCATGATGGACGATGACATCGGGGGGCGGAGGAGAGGGGGTGGCATAACATCGTGATGTCTGTCACCAATCGGCTATGGACGATGGCATCGTCTATCGGCCCAACCCTAGTACCACCACAATGATAGCTTTTCCACAATTTTTTCAGAGAGTGTATGGCGTCACTTGATTTTATCCATCAGGAATTGCTTGGGTCGTGAAAAGTGGCCATTTCAAAGCAGAATAGAGCCAGACCTGAATGCTTATTACATTTTGATGAAAGATTACAAAGACGAGAGGGTGGTGACAGGCCTTGGTCATCTCCAGACAATCTCAGATACAGATCAGACAGTGTGGGCGGAGCCCTTTCAGACTGGCCAAGACTCTAATACCTGCCCTTTTAAAATCATTTCAGACCACACACATATTCAGCATATACCCAAGGCCTACCACCCATCAGAGCCAACAAACACATTACCTTTGACACGCCCACTGATGACATCATTCACTCCAGAGCAAGGAGGTCTATAAACCCTAAATAAAGGTTAACATTCTCATTCATCTTATTTGTGGTTGCTCTACTGGCGTAGGACCCCAGAAGTATGTCATCTGAAGTCTATGGTCCATACTAACTAGCCAAGCCCAGAGCCCCTGTTCCAGAGCCATTATTGCAAACTGATATGAGTATCCACATAGGACAGTTAGTTCAGTGAGTTACTATCTGTTTTGAGCATAATGAAATGGAACATTATGATTATAAAAACAGTGTGAGGGGCGATAATTGGTAAAAAACAAAAACCGTATTCGCTGTGAATTAAAAGCAGACGTTCATCAGTGTAAAATGCTATTAGGGACTTGAAGACAGGTATGAAACTGACATGTGCTGAATATAAGCACACATCCAGGAGAGTGAAAAACATTCACTGCACCGATTAGATGACTGGTTGTTAATTAAAAAACCCTCATACTAATAAAGTCCCTTCTAACTCCTCCCAGAGCACAACTTGAAAGACCTCTTGAGATGTTTGGGCTATGCTCCTTTTTCACCAAATAAAATGAATGGCATTGAAATGAGGGCTCATTGCTCCACAGTTAAAAGCAGACAGAGAACAGAGCAGAATGCTAATTCACTAAAGTTCTAATGCTGGCTGCTTTAATAAAGAGCAGTCTATCAGTGTCAACACACACCCTTATCTGACATTACTGCGGCTCGGAGACTGGGAATGAGCTCCAGCATCATAAAAAATAAAAATAAAATTGTAGAGAGCGCCAGAGAACAAACGACAAAAAAAAAATGCAGAGTAAAGGGGCTGTTATGACTGTGAGCATACACATTGGCGAAGCAGAAGGCTGATGAAAGCTTAGCCATTTTGTGTGCATATATGAATTTAGACATTAAATTCAAGACAACTTAGAGATAACATTATCCATGACTGCAAATTTAACATCAGTATCCCAATCCTAAAATCCCAAACCTTAACTGATAAGCTGACTCTAGATCAGACAGTGACTGCAGCCAACTTCATCCAATATAATTTTCTGCTTTTAAGAACACGGAAAAAATGTCTTAATTTGTAAAATAAACATACACAAAGTGCTTTAATTTGTGGATTAAACGTATACTGAACATATGAAATTATGGGAGCATTCCAGTAAAATGAAACAAATTCTCTTTATATTACAACCATATTCACATTTATACCACAAAAAAATCAAATTTAAAACATAGCCTGTGGTGAAATGACTTTGGTGTAAATAGATTCACCAGACAAAGCATTTGAACTTGTAAAGGCCGAACTCAAATGGATTTTAGCATGACTTACAAAAAGTTTTTATATGGTAGCTGAAACTGTCGGATATTACAGCATTTAATTAAGGTGTGTGTGACCTCAGGTTCAAGTATATGATTTTGCCATAACAGTTGGCTAACTTTATATGGCTAATATTTATTATTCAATATATCTGTTAAACAAAACAAACAAAAAAAGGTACAGAAGGTGACAAACCTCCACTTAGATTAGCTTTACCCTGCAGCTGGATCACCCTATAGACATAGAGAGAACTAGCATGGACTGTCTTGCAAACCAACAAGACAGCATCAGAGGTTGAAGACTGGTTTTACAACCCAGCTCAAGTCAAGAACTATGTCTGCTGGGCCTCAGCCATAACGACTCTCCTCCCCGCTTTGATCCAATAGATGTAAACGGCACATCCTGCTGTGCAACTGCAGCCTCTAATGCCATCTTGTTTCCTTTATTTTCCTGCCTAAACAGCAGCTACAATGTGGACATTAACATACAATTCTGTCTCCCTACCTGTGAACAACAATTTAGTTGTCAGATCCTAAAGTGCAAGGCAGGCTGAAACTGTAGCCTGTTATACTGGAAGATGTGCTGTGCTGAGCCGAACTGAGGGGACAGCCAATTACTACAGCAGCCCTGATCAGGAGAAAGCAACTCTCCAGTCAGGTGCATGAGGGGAAAAAAGTACAGAATAGATAGAGGACCATGAGAGTATAATAGATAGCCTATAGAAAGAGCTCCCACAAACAGAGAGAGCGTTAGAGAGATATGAGGAAGTAGTGGAGGGACAGAAAAGGTTTTTCTGCTTCTGCTTGCCACCCACTCAGAAGGGAATTCTCACATTAGAAGGGCAGGTAGGACGGAAAAAATATCACACCAGCAGGTCTTGACACAGCTGTGCCTACAGACACGGCTAGTTTCCAACTCACAACTCCTAACTGTTGGATTGTGGGAGTTGGGGGGTTTGAAGTGGGATGGGCCCCAGTCCAACAACACTTACTAACTGCAAACACAGAATTTCTCAAAAGACATGTTGCTGCTTTTTGCTTTTACAGATGCCTGTGGTGATCTCTTCAAACAGGGCTGTTTATTATTTCAGCTGTTTATATTATTCTGTTTATTATAATATTGACACCTTACGTTTTATGTTAGTAATTTTGTCTACTCAAGTGCTCAACTGATAAATCAACTAAATTCTTTGGGGGTTCATACGTATTATCATTTAGTTGTTGATCTATGCATGTATCAGGCATATGTGAAGTGTTAAAACAACAGCCAAGTAAAAAAAATTTCTCTGAAATAGGTTTGGGCAATATACTGGTAGATACAGTAAACTGACAGAAATTTATCAGTTGAGATTTTGGATTATCTTCTCTAACACGATTATGCTCACATGATATTGCAGTGTAGCATCGTCACAAAATGATCATTATCATTATCGTTTTAACATGTGAGTACTAAATTGAGCTCATGAGTTCTTCGTCATTTATTGAGCTTTAAATGTCAAATACACACAAAATGTGTCAAAATGACCATCTTGGCAAGTAAACATAATCAGTTCCCTTTCAGTCGGTCACTCTCGACGTCACGTCGGATGACCGACGAATTTTGTTTTTTTCCGCCACTGATCTCTCGGTCAGTGCTACCCAAATACTTGACAAAAGAGCAATTTCCTCTATCTCTGGGTCCCCAGAGGGGACGGAGAATTGTGGATGCAGGCTCGGTTATGCGATTCAGTTCACCCGGCGCCCTCCCAGGTTCAGGGGTGTCCACTTTACTTCAGTGAAAGCAGCAGATGCCCCTGTCTTGCGTGCAGAGATCGCAGACGGGTACTTCATGTGTCGACCCTTCCGCACCACAGATCATTGCTGCGGTTCGCGTCCGAAGGACGAGCATATCAGTACAAGGTCCTGCCCTCCGGGCTGTCCCTGTTGCCCCGTGAGCGTCCGGCGCCAGGCCCTCTCTCGATGAATCCGTGAGAACCAGTAGAGGGCTGGATTCTATATGTAGAGACCTAACTGGATCACATATGTGTAAAGCCCACGGTATGACCTCAGAGCCCGTGTTTCCCCGGCAGACTTCTGCCACTCCAAGAGGGTTAACGTCGAGAGTGACCGACTGAAAGGGAGCGTCTCGGTTCCGTATGGTAACCCTCGTTCCCTGAAGGAGGTCACGTCGCGTCGCGTCCCGTCGCCACAGCTCCTGTACCACCGCTGAGCGGCCGGGTCAAGTGACTCACATTGTCTGACTACAACACTATTGCCTGATTTTGCTCTATTTCGTCAACGAAAATGGTTTCAAACAAAGTCACAGCTGAGCTGCTGTGCATCTCCAAGCAAACAGAGCGGTATTTCATTAATGAATGAACATACATTTTTAAACAAATCTAGTGAACCAATGATTCAATTACCCATTCATAAAGACAGTCACTTGTAGGGTTGCCAACTTCACAAAAGGAAAATATGGGACAATTGTGGTCTTTCATAGAAAAATAAATGACATATATATATATATATATATATATATATAATTATAATTATTATTATTTTTTTTTTCATTTAAAGAGAACATATTAGATTTAATATGGGCTGCTTTTGGTGCTTGACACTTTTTTTTTATTTGTCATTTTGTGTTTCAAGAATAAGGTCCAAGGTTAAAGGTGGGGTAAGCGATTTCTGGTAGCCAATGTTAACATCTGAAATCACCAAAACAAGCACGCCCCTACCCCAAGGTTAAGAATATGCTAGAAGTTACTAAATTCAATTCAATTCAAGTTTATTTGTATAGCGCTTTTCACGAAACAAATCGTTGCAAAGCAGCTTTACAGAAAATTAAGTTTCTACAATATATTTAGAAGTAGCTTGTCAGTGGTGACTATATCAAATTGATGTACTTATGGCAGAAATGTACGGTAAAATTAAGTTAATGACGTAATCAAACAGACGATGAACACTATTAACAGCAATGATTATATGTTACAA
>NW_015642789.1:64489-70388 GCF_001515625.1 Sinocyclocheilus rhinocerous
TTCATATATATATATGTGTGTATGTGTGTGTGTGTGTGTGTGAGCAAGTATATAGGCTACAGTGTGTATAGTATAGTTTCAAGTTTTCATATGTTTCAAGAATGAGGTCCAAGGTTAAGAATATGCTAGAAGTTACTAAATTCAATTCAATTCAAGTTTATTTGTATAGCGCTTTTCACGAAACAAATCGTTGCAAAGCAGCTTTACAGAAAATTAAGTTTCTACAATATATTTAGAAGTAGCTTGTCAGTGGTGACTATATCAAATTGATGTACTTATGGCAGAAATGTACGGTAAAATTAAGTTAATGACGTAATCAAACAGACGATGAACACTATTAACAGCAATGATTATATGTTACAAAATTTTACATTTTGCTAAATGTAAAATGTTTTTCTCTATTTAACATTACTATGGTAAAAGACGACTTCCCTTATTGATCACGTCTTCCCTCAGGTAGATTAGCCTACATGTTTTCTTGCGCGGCTGGATGTTGGAGTCATGAAAAATAATCACGTTGTTTGCATTTGCCAAAACGGATTTGCTGAACACAAAAAACACTGACGATGATGGTAATTGGCGTTATGAAGCTGTGAAGCGGGAGCGACCAGCCGACAGAGGATTCCGCTTTGTCTTAAGCCTTCCTCGAACAGTTATGTTCACGATTTGTGATTTACTTAACGCATACTGATCATGCATGTGAGGGGGCTGTGACTGGATGATGAGAGGTGTCGGTGATCATTCTCAAGTGTTGTGATCATCGTAGCAGTCAATAAACAGGACAAGGGATGTCACGTATGGGACAAATCAATTAGGCCCAATATACGGGACGTCCCACCTAATACTGGACAGTTGGCAACCCTAGTCACTTGCTTTATTCCTGAATTAATCAACCGTTCGCACGGATCAACTGAATGAATGATTCAGTGATAAAATAAGTGATATGCCGCCACCTACAGGTTTTAGTTTCATTTTTAAAATATCATTTCAGTTATTTAAATCATTCAATATTTCTATATTAAAATTTTTATATTTAAAACATTAATCTCAACATTAATTTTTGAATTTAATTGCACTCATGCCACCGCTGAGCCTCATTATACATAAATATACCTACAGTACATGCCACTTCTGTGTTCTTCTGTGCCACCTCTGCAGTGAAAATAAATTTTGTTAATACTGAATTCATTTGATCGGTAACTTATTGGTTTTGATCTGTAACTTATTCTTCTTATTCTTATTACAAGTGCTCCTAAAAAGAAAAGTATGCTTGGAGCCCTGTGCTGTCTATATCCTTGTGCCTAGTTCACACTACAAGATTTTAAGTCCGATTTGCAAGTTAACGAGGTCGGGCTGTGATCGGGGGAAAATCAGTGGGTGATCAGCGCTCGGCAATCTTTATGTGTTCTACTCAACGACGCATCAAAGAGGCTCGCTGACGCCTCACCGACGCCAAACAAATATCTAGCATGCTAAATATCTGGACTGGTCATCCGACTCAACATCCCGTGGTGTCAGGTGTCGTGACGAGCTACAGCCAATGAGAGAGCAAGGCATAGGTTGAGGTCAGCGGAAGACAAACAGCAGCCGCAACACGGCTTTAAGAAAAGTTTAGACTCAAGAAATTAAGCAAAATTTTTCAGAACAGACCATCGAGCAGCACCAATTTCTTCCCGATGTCCAGTTTCAAATAAACAACTCCTGTTTCACTTGTTGCTTCGCGTCATTCCCGTTCAACTTCTCGCGTGTTTTTTCGTGACAAAATGTGGTTTGGGGACGGGATAGAGTCGTTGGGTGAGAGAGTTGTTGTCAGCTTGTGTAGTGTGTTGACCCCCTGTTGTGGATCATTTACATAGTGTCGCGTAGTGTGAACACCACAATGACTTCAAGACAGACAGCAAGTCATGTAGTCTGAACAGCACAGCGATCTGCCGACATTTTAAGTCATGTTGTGTGTGAACTAGGCTTTAGGGATGTAACGATTAACCACGAGCCGGTTGAAAATCGATTCAAATATGTGACGATTCAAATCGGTTGAGATGCTAACCAAATAAGACCCTTTTGGGGTAGGGGCGTGTTTGTTTTGGTGATTTCAAATATCAACATTGGCTACCAGAAATCGCTTACTCTGCCTTTAATCAAACAACAAAAGAAAAAGAACAAATCACTTACTGTTTCTGACTAAATTAAATTGTAGCTTTAATGAGAATCAATGTATATTTAATTGTTTTTTTTTTCATCTGATTTCTTCATTCAATTTCTGTAGTATATTTCTGACAGATGAAAAGGTTTATGTGTATTTTTGTTCAAGTTGTATTTAGGGCTGTGCAATTAATCGAAATTTAGTTTCGATTTTGATTTCGGCCTCCAACGATTATGAAAATATAATAATCTAGATAAAACGATTATTGCGCCCAATTCCGTCCCCTTTCCAGCAGTGCGCTTTCACTCCTCCATAAAAGCCAATTTTCACGTGTAAATCAGTAAAATCATGTAACGTGACTTTTGCAAAATGGGACGTGCTTGAGTTATTAAAGTTGATTAGATTTATTAATGTTTTTAAAAGCGCGAAAGAGAACGTTGTTCCTCAGGAGGCTTGCGCTCAGAGACGAAACAGACCACCGACATCTAAAGTCATCTTTTAGCTGAACGTAAGTGCCTAAACGGTCAAATACACGCAAAACTGTGTCAAAATGCGGCGCTTAGTGATTATTCACGTAAACCCCCGCCAGTTATGTAATAAATGAATGTAAACAGATGAGAATGAAAATACGTGTGTAACAGTAAATTGGATCCGTGCGGCTCTTAAAGTGACAGCGGGCTATACTCCTGCTGCCGACTGTGGGCTTAATATTAATCAAACAACAAAAGACAAAGACAAAATCACTCACTGCTCTTCACAGAAGGTCTTTTGTAGCTTTAATAAGAAACAAAGGAAGTTTAATTCTTACAGTGAAGACTATGCTGTTTTATTTTACATTTGATTATTTAATTTCTATAGGCTGTTAACTGAATGCTTTAGACTTGCATTAAAAAATGTTTTTGGTTATATGGCCCACTAATAATCGTGTTAAATAATCGTGATTATGATTTTTGTCATAATCGAGCAGCTCTAATTGTATTTATTTGTCCTATTGCTTGTAATTAGATTATTTGTTCTCATTTTATTACTGACTACTTATTCCCAAGAAAGCTTGATAACTTTTTACTTAATTAGGCCAGTATTAGTTTTTGCTGTATACTGTGATATGTATAGATTGTCATAAACAAATCACTCATGTCTTGATATAAGATTTTGGTCATATTGCCCACCTCTACTCTGAAATATATATATATTTTTAAAAAAGCCCTGCATTTAGGAAAGAAGAAACACCCTCCTTCCAAATATTACTGTCATGAACTGAAAATCACTGTAAACAGTGATGATGCAAACTGCTGTTGATGAAATGTCAAAAAGTGGCAATAACCAAACACAAAAATACAAATAAGGTCCATTTTTGACACATATTTCTGCATTTCAGTTGGTGTGAAATGTTCAGCCATTGCTGTTATGTCCAATTACTCCAAGTATTTGGGTACTTGTGTGTCATATAGAAGTCCAAGTGTGTCATATAAAAGTGGACATATATTTCTATGGGGAGAAGGTGACTAATCCTGTGATTATCTGAGATGCCACTCCTGAAGGAGATGGTTTAGGAGCTTTAACAATATCAGTCATGCCAGCTTGAGCTAGTCTCACCCTGGAGACAAGTGTGGGTCATGAAACTTGAGAGGTCTGAAAAAACAAATCTAAAATCAATATCATCCACATCGCAAAACTCTCTGCTCACTCTCTCTCTCTCTCTCTCTCTCTCTCTCTCTGTCTGTGTACTTCTGCATTGAGTGACACTTGTTTTTAATTGTTGCTTCCCTCGGCAAGATCCAATGGACAGTTTATTCAACCTTCAATCTAAAAGTTATCATCAATCACGTTTTAAAATATCAATAGCACATTACATCAATTCAGGCTCTTTCAAAGGCAATTACTATTATGCGGTTTTCAGAGCTCGGGTCTAGTTGTGTCAAAATTCACAAATACATTATTGACATTTGCTTCAATATGCATCCCCCCATAACGTACTGTAGGCAATTGGCAGCGTCACCCTGAACGTAATAAAAACATAAGAGACTATAGCATTTACCACCTATAGTCCACCCATAAAATCACTAAACATTAGAACAGACACTATTTGCAAAACCACTCTCAACTGCTGTATCGATCCATTCAGTAGTGATCTAATAAGGTTCTTGTAACCAAAGAGCAAGAGAACTGACTTGAAATAATAATCAGATTGCTATTATGATTAAATATTCCACAGCTTTTATATAGTAAACATAAAATATACAGCAACAACACAACCATAAAAGTGATGAGAAGACTAGGCTTCTGGGAATGATCTGGTAAAAACCCAAACTTTTTCTCCGTCATTGAATTTCTGGCTGCTCTTACTGAAGAGCCATAGCCATTGGGCTATTTGTTAGAAGTCTGCCATTGCACAGAACCTCTGATCCTGCTATCACAGCTCAACTGATGAACTCAATTTAAACTAAGGCCTGGTGGGGCCACAGACTTCTCAGGCAAGCTTGTGCTGTCCAGAGATTGGGCCATCGTCTACATTTAACTCCCTGAGAAAAAAGATAGTGCTGCTATCAGAAGAAACAGAATAGCTTCTGTTGTTCAAGAATAGAGACCTCTGTCTAATCTCTCTGTTTTCAAAGGGCTTTCTTTTGATTTTGTTACAAAAGTAATTCACCAAATAAATGTAAATGCTATCATCATTTTTACACCCTCATAATGTTCCAAACCTGTTTGATCGACTTTCTTCCACACACAAAAAAAACAAACAAATTAATTAAGTTGTGGACACTGCGGTTCCACACTTTGGAAATGGGTTTTCTAAACATTAAATGAAACTGTAAACTCAAAAACTGAATAAATTCCAAAACATTGTCTAGCAGTAATCAGTGTAAATACAACAAAATCAGACACATCAAACTAACCCAACCAAATCTTCTGCAGCTTGCAAGTAGAGATGTAACTGTATGAAAATTTCTTATTACGATTATAGTGACCTAAATTATCATGGTTATCAGCATTATCACTGTATTTTTAAAATGTGCTGGATATGTTCAAAAAGTACAGACACATAATGATGTCCGAATTTTAAATGACAGCATGACTGACAACAGTTTATCTAATAGCATGTACAATATGTTCAATTAAAGCTTTGAAAAGTTTCATAAAATGGTAAACCTCACATTTCAGCCTTTAAATAAAGAAAAGGGTTAAGTCAAAATGATAATTGATTAATAGGAAATGATTATATGGATTTTATCTGCTACGTAAATAATTCTACATACCTTATCTGAATTATTTAAATGTGTAGAATCCACATAAGCTTGTTTTTCATCAACCAGTCAAAATTTACAGCAGGTTATGCAAATTCAGTCCATTTTTTTGGCCAGACAAATACTGCACACAGCCTGAATGTAAATGTAACTCTCTGTAAATCCACTCTCTGACAGCAGGTGGTGCTGTTGGAACAGCAGAATTAGAGCCGTTTCCCTAACCTCCGTGGACAAAGCAGCATTGCGATAAGAATACTTCTTTATTAGGTATTACATGGAGTGAAGATGAAAACAAAATTACATCACAGGGCTAACATTTGAGAGCAGTGGCACCAGCGCCACTAAGTTCTACAGATGGTGGCACCAGGAGCAGATTTGGTAGCGCTGGGGATGGTGTGCGGGAGTATTAAAATATAGATCATTTAATCGTAAAATTACTATTGTTTTGCATTAATAAGTGCAGTTACTAATAATATTACATGTTCATTTCTTGTTTATTTTTCTTTTGTTT
>NW_015642789.1:70419-70513 GCF_001515625.1 Sinocyclocheilus rhinocerous
TTCCACTCTTATTACACTTATTAATATTCTTCTAGTATATGGAACTGACCAACTTCAATGATTATGTGTGATTTAGTAGCAAATGTAGCAAATT
>NW_015642789.1:73399-90636 GCF_001515625.1 Sinocyclocheilus rhinocerous
TTTACACGGCACCCCTGCTCTCGACAGACGGCACCCCGGTTGGGAAACACTGCTATAACTGACATGGGAACTGGACAGGGCTTTGGAGCGACCACTGCAGGGCTCCAGACTAACATTTGAGAGCAGTGGCACCGGCGCCACTAAGTTCTACAGATGGTGGCACCAGGAGCAGATTTGGTAGCGCTGGGGATGGTGTGCGGGAGTATTAAAATATAGATCATTTAATCGTAAAATTACTATTGTTTTGCATTAATAAGTGCAGTTACTAATAATATTACATGTTCATTTCTTGTTTAATTTTCTTTTGTTTATTGTTTATACAGATTTGACAGTAAACTAAGCTTGAGTTAAGATGCATTCAAAATTTACTTTTATTAACAACAGTAACAGGTGCAAAATCAAATTTTTATATGGAAAAATTATATATTCCACACTTATTAAATGTACGATTATTCTTCTAGTATATGGAACTGACCAACTTCAATGATTATGTGTGATTTAGTAGCAAATTGAAGAAAAGTTTGTTTTTCAAGGCACTTTGTGACTTTTCTTACTTGATACTAGGCATGGGACGATAACCGGTTTCAAGGTATACCGCGGTTTGGAAAAGTCACGGTTTCAAAACCACTAAAATTTTCCGTTATACCGTTCCTGCGGTATGCGCAGTTTTTTTACGTGTCGTCAAAGACGGAAAGTGCAGGACTCCCTCAGTTGTGTGCAGCGAAGAGCGTAGCGCATTTAAAAAAAAACAAAAAAATAAAAACTTTGCCACTGTTTGAGTTTTGTTTCGGAGAGACCGCGTGCGTGTGTGTGTGTGTGTGTGTGTGTGTGACACTCGCGCTTTCTCTTTCCTTATGTGTGTATGTGCACACATCCTCGTACCATACACAAAAAAAGTGTAAAATTCTGCCAAAATCTGATTTCTTGATGATTTGATATTTTATAATAGTGATTTTATAATTTCAAAATATAGAGAAAAAGTAGAAATGAATGACTAATAAGCCAATAAGTGCTCCTCTACTGCCGTCTACTGGTTATTATTGTGATTGATGTATTTTTTACATAAGTGTTTGTTTACCACAAAGTATATTTTGGTCATCCCATTAATAATAACATTCAAACTGGATCATTTTAGAGCTTTAAAGTGCTGGAAATAGTTGTGTGAAATGCTTGAAAGTCATTGAAAAGTGCTTGAATTTCTCTCTCAAAAGGTTGTACAAACCGTGAAATGAATGCTGTAATGCATTCGACTATTTCTACCACAACACCATGGTTACAGTTAGCGTTACCGCTTCTGGTTTTCTGACGTATGTCAGCGCTGTTTATAACAGAGAATTCTGTGCAGAATTTGAATGATTCTCACTAGATCTCGCAGCAACCTTATCATTGTGCGGCGAATTCAAACGCTTCTCACTGGATCTCGCAGCACTGTTGCATCTGTGCAGTAACAGTGTTGCGAAATCAACTTTGGCTCCCGAGTAAAGCTGTTCTGAGCTCGGGCAAGTTTGTTTGCGTTGCGGTTCGAGCTGATAAATGGTCCACGCTGCACAGCTGAAACGTAGCGCGGTTTAGTTTCGCATTCGTTTCATTTGCCGTTTAATGTTTCTCATATGCAACAGAAATGGCAGAGCTTATGAGTTGGACAACACGGTGGTCACACCAGTTTAACAAAAATTAGTCGCACCAGCAGAAAAAATGGTCGCAAAATGCGAACATTTGGTCGCAGTCTGGGGCCCTGCATCAAATCTTTTCTGAAGACAGTCAAAACCTTTAGAGTTTCATTCATATAATTAATTCATTTGTATAATTATATGAACCTCCCAGCTTTTCCGCCATGTTTTCACACATAAAACTGAACTACTCTGCGTTCTGTGCGCACGTGACACTGTTACTTAAAACTTTGCTTTATGCTGGGCAGTATTTATTTATCCTCAGTTGTTCAAATCACGGTAATCAAATACGGTTTTAATGATAATTAAAATATGAAACGGTAATACCAACCGTGGGGAATTTCATCATGATTTATGGTCAAACCGGTAATCGTTCCATCCCTACTTGCAAGCATTAGCACATGTTAGCATGCTAAATTAAACTTTTATTTACCTTATGTGACATGGTGTCAGTATAAAGAAAGGCCTCCATTGGTTCTTGCACAGTAACTGATTTTCAATGGCATACAGCACACTCCACAACCTAAGCATAGGCTCCACTCTTCACCACAGTGGTAATCCCACAAAACATCAACCAACAACTCTTCTAAATCCCAACATAACAAAATACTAAACAGAAAAACTGAACTCTCCCTTTTCTCATACTGCTAAAATACACATAAAATAGCACTTAATTTCAACAATAATTCTCCACATTCAGTTCCTTGCAAAGAATGCTGGGAGATGGAAATCCCCAGCCTAGTTTTAGCAATGCTATGTTAATGCTAGGAAAAAAAGATTAATCCCAAATCAATTACCTTTACTTCGGTTTCATAAATGTAAATGGATGGCACACAATTAGGTTAGTTTCCAAAAAAATATTTTCCTTCACAATTCAGTTAGTTTCCTTCTATTTCATAAAAGCTCATTTTAATCAAGTTTCTGAGTAATCTGAGAAAGCAGATGTTAATGGATGCTAATGACAGGTGTAAAGTGGCTCATACAAATGACATTAAGGTGAGTAGAGTCCTATGAAATCTCTTTTATTTTTTACCCAAATTACATTTTAATTTTCTGTATTCTGTTTCTGGAATCTATGTGGTGTCATTTAATTTTATAATAAAAAGAGTTAACAACATGCCACTTAACATTATTAGTAGGGTTGCACAATATATCGAAAATTATCAAAATATCGCAAATGTAAATATTGTGATATGCATATCGCAGCGGCATGCGATATCTGAATCATTTTAATAATAGGCTACTTCAATCAAAATGTTGCAAAAGGTCACAAAGTTTTAGGTCGACGCATATAGCAATGAATTGCTTGATGTTAAAAAAAGAAAACAACTCTTTGCCGTCTCATCTTGCTGTCTGACTCACACCTGAAGCGCGCGCACAAGCCGCACCTCGGACAGCGTGTGATCTCTTCAGTTTTCTGTGCGCACACACCCAAAGCGCGCGCGCACACACAGAGACGTGTTTCCAACCCCGCGAACACGAGTTGATTCGTCTTTCGCATCTCCTTGTGTTTGAACAGACACATACACAGAATTATGTCAAAATACCCGTCTTGACAATCATTATCGTAAACGCAGTCAGTTATGTTTTAAATGAATGTAAAAAGCTGAGAAAGAAATCGGATGTGTATCATCATACTGGATCCGTGCAGTCAGTCTTAAAGGGACAGCAGCATATAAATACCTGCTGCTGAATATGTCACTAATGTTAATCAAAAACACAGCTTTAACAAAGATTAATCTAAATTTAATTCATACAGTGAACACTATGCAGTGTTATTTTACAATTAATTATTATATTTTTGTACCTGAATACTACTGTTTATTTTAACTATGCTTGTAATTTGTGTATTTGTTCTTTTTGTTTTGTTTTGTTTGACTTTCTTAGGCTATAGTTTTTGCTGTAGTATATGAAGAAGTACTTAAAGTGCACTTTAAGTAATAAACAAAGCAAAGTTACATTGATATAAAATAAGTGGCATTCATTTTTTGTTTGTTCACATTGATGTTAAAATTACATTTTCTGATTTGTGACATTACTTTTTATGTAATGCTAAAACACTGCTGGTCACTTTCAGAAGCTGTAGTGATGCTTTCTTTTCCAAGAAAGAATGTGAAAGTGAAACATATAGGCCTAATGGTTATATCATTTTCATTTTTAAATATTTAAAAATATAATTTTAATTGATTTTACACACTTAAGTCAATATCGTATCGCATATCGAATATCGCATTATTTAACAAGGTATA
Organism: Sinocyclocheilus rhinocerous; assembly: GCF_001515625.1. Lineage (NCBI taxonomy): Eukaryota > Metazoa > Chordata > Actinopteri > Cypriniformes > Cyprinidae > Sinocyclocheilus > Sinocyclocheilus rhinocerous. Next base: position 77,319 of record NW_015642789.1, read on the forward strand.
TATCGCACAGCCCTAATTATTAGCATTATTTTTTAGGGTTGAGTGATATATCAGTACCAGTGATGTTGTATATTTAATTGTGCATGCTAATTAATTAATACCTAAATTTAGCTGTAGCATTTAAATTTGTTTTTTCTTGGTGTTTTATTTTTTATTTATTTAGACAAAATAGCATAGAATTTTAATATTGGTCATTTGTTTGTTATAGGCCATGACATTTAGAATTTTCCCTGCATCAAATTTCTATTTAATATAATTTAATCACATTGCATTCTAAAATTTGACTATGCCATATCATGATTGAATCTGATTAATGTGGAGCCCAAATTTTGATTCATTTAATTTAAAATTTGTCTGTGAAAGTCTGTGAAAATCTGGTTTTTCGCAGAAAAACTAAATTTAAGTGACTAATAAGTGACTACATTTTGAGAGAAACGTGGGTTTTGGGAAAATCATATACCATGTTTATTATTGAATATTCTAAAGCAATGTAATAATGGCCAATGAGAACATATGTTGAGAACCCTGCTAGACAACTTATTTAGATGTAGCTTCTAAAACATTATGGATTAAGAAGAGACAAGCATACAAGGCTTAAAGTACAAACGACAGAAATGTATGCACAAGGCCCACAAGCAAATACTAGACAGCTGTTAGAAAAGCCAAGCTGAATTACCACAGACATACAATGAATTAATGTGTATAAAAAGAGTTTCACAGGCTTCTCATTTCCACCATTTACATATGACTGATATTCCACTCACTAACTGTCCAATGAATTAGTTTATCTCATCTAAGAGACAGAATCACCACATGAAATCTTTGAAACCACCACATCAATAAATCAATGACTCAAAATAAACCATCAATTTTCTTAAACAGATGTCAAACTAGGAACAAATGATTACCTGGAACAAGGCCCAACTCTAAGTCACAATTACCACCTGACTGAGAGTACTTCTACATTGTAAGAAACAGACCTTGCTATTATCTTAAAAAGAAATAAAAGAAACATGGATTGAAGCATAATAGCAAAAGCCATCTGAACCAGCATAATGTTGACTAAATCATATGCTACCATTCAGTGGCAATCAATTACACTTAAGCGTGATAGTTGTGAGAAGTAAGAAAATTATTCTTGGCACGACTGACTGTGAGTGACTGAACATCTCTTGAGGGCATAATAAAGAGAACCACATCTTAAACCTTTTAGACCTGGCATCCATTACTATGAATGTGCATGTGACTCTGCTTTAGATCTTGTGGATGACAGGTTGTATGTTTAACAGCTAATCAAATAGCAATATCGACCTTCATATTTTTATTTTAGAAAAATAAAGCACATTGACGACAGACATAATGGCACTTTAGCCAAAGTGCAAAAGTAATGGACCTTTAAAACTTTTTTATATTAACGGGCATCTCATAGCAGTTTGATAGATTTATTATAAGATTAAACTGATTTGTATAAGTCCTATTTCAACTGTAGCTTTACAAACTTTGGCCATTAAGCATTCATTTTTGACAGACCTTTTTTTCTGTCCAAAAATCTGGGTTTAAAGGAAATAATCCACAATCCTGTCCACGATTTGCTGCATACAATGCTTTGTGGTCTTTTATTGTGTTGTTGTGATTAATCAGTGCCATCTATTTAAAACTACATTACATACCTTCTTTTCCATGCATTGCTCTTTGAAAAATCAATGCTTGATTAATTGCAAAAACCTGGTCTTTGCTGAGCAAAAGGATTATGTTGTCTAAATTAAGGAGCACAAACAACATCATATCAGCATCTCTCTTTCACCTGATTATGTTCTTGTTCAACTTTTTGATGTATTAGAAAGCAATAATATTGTCTGTAAAAGGGCAGACAACAAAGTGAGCTCATATTAGGAGCATAATGTGTTATTAGGAATACATTAATAATGTGAACCAGCCACATGTATGGACAAACTGTCTGCCTTCACTGCCTTTGAATGCTGCTAGTATATGGCCATAAGAAATACTGAGACACTTTCTATTTTTCAATATTAGCCCTGAATCCTCAGACTAGACATACTACACAGCAGTGTTCAGCTATGTCTGCCCATAGTGCTGTTTGTCAGGCTGGCTATACACATTGTGACAAATCACCAGCAGGCAGCCTTGTTAAAACACTGATGTGGTTTAATGGGTGATGTCCGAGACCTGGGTACATCTGATGAGCTCTCAGCAGACATTAGTGACCAGCCATATCCACTAGAGCGATCACAATTCTGGCTGAAGTTTGCCTGTACTGTATTTCTTTTTCACATAGTGAACGTTATTTCTAAATTAAATCTGGACTATGCAGCCTTTTTGGTTCTACGCTGGCTAAATCATTACGAACATCTCATCTAAAAGTTGTCGGCATTCAGATACAGTAGGAGGCTGGCCTGAATCCACAAAGCCCAAAACAGCGACTTAATTCAGCTACCAAAGTGCCTGCAACAAACTGAAGAGAAAAACGAGCCTTCTTATGTATTTTCAGCCTCAGCCAAGCTCACCCATCCATGAAAATCCCATCTCAGGGAGAGAGGAGGTGAGGACCTGCGAGCACACACACATTCACTCGCACACAGCAGACAGTAAAGGACACGCTGCCAGATCCTCACTAAAGCCCTTTATCCTTATCATAACTACTCCCACAATTACTCACATGAGTGGTTTACCTGTTTCTGCCAAGCCATGCTGCATTTTTACTGTCCTAGTGATACGAAAACCTCTAGGCACCAAACATTAACTGGGCCACTACAGACAGGCACACACAGCGGTTACATTATGCTAGAGTATGAGAGTGTGAGATGCAATATTTAAAGCATAGACAGATACACAGATGGCATGTTCACTATACACACACCATCTGAAATAATTTCAAGATGACTACAAACAGCCGCTTCTGCCGTTTACTTTACATCTCTGGGCATGTTCATTAAAATCTTTGAGCTTTGAAATGGGAAGGACTCACTCTCAATGGCATAATGAGCAGACAGCTAACAATAAGATGAGGCTGATTTAACTCCACTTACAAATTTACACAAAAAAAGGAATGGTCTTAATTACACAGATCAACTAAGTTTTCAGAAGTGCCAAGAGAGAAGATAAACTGCCTATTAAACATGAGAACAGTGTCACTTCTATTGTAATAAGAGCTCCACAACACACCAAGCCGTATTAACATGCACATGATCCCACAACAAATACTTTATGTATAAAGTCCAACATAAAATATGCATGTTTTATACTCTAAGGGGAAATGTGTCTAGTAGTGATGACAAATAATTTCAACAAATAGTAGAGCTCAGTCTTGCTGTGCTATTGGATGGATGTTTTTCAAAGGTCAATGCTAGCAATTGGAACACAAGGGTTACATACACACTGCAGCTACATTTGGTTGTCAGTTCACCTTTTAGTGCTTAAATCTGTTCTGTACACACAGAGTTCAGTCATTTATGGGAGTGACCACCACAACAGAATTAAGTCCTGAAAAATTCAGCTAGTGACAACCGCATTTACAAAAATCGAATGCAGTGCGTACTAAACTAAATAAATAGTTATTAATGACATATTTAAAATGTCTTCTTGACTCATTCGTGTTGCCAGATCTTGCCAGAAAAGACAGCAAACAAGAACAAGCCCATAATAAATGTAAATAAATCCAAATACTTTATCTTGGAAATAAGACCAAAATGTTCACGACCTGAACCGGCCTACTTTATTAATTCCATAATGAGTGAGCCCGAACAAAGAATAAGTTAACATGGCAACACTTCAAGAGCGCTGTAAAACAGCTTTCCCAACATAACAAAACATGACAGTTTTGTCGACAGTGGTTTAGTTAAAATGGCAAAACATATCAGTTCTTTGGTCACTGTAATATTACTTTGGGCAAAAATAGCGGCTATCAAGTGCGATACGCCAGGATGTTGTTATGTTTACCACGGTGTCAATCATGGAAATTTCAGAGTCAGTTCTGTTCCATACACACACAAAATGATAATTCAGTGGATTCACTCCCATTTTTAAATGCGGTTGTCACTCCCGAAGCTTTACATTGTGTACATAGCCAAGGTGTGCCAGATCTTACCCACCCACTGTCACTTTCAGTTACTAACAACACATCTGATATCGACAACATACCCCCGTCAAAGCACTAACTCGTCAATCATCACAGAAAGCCCCAACATGAAGTCCCAAGGGAGGAGAGGATGACAAATGAAATCAAGAGGTAAATAAATGAATCAATGGATGAATAATAGATTAGGCAGCAAGTGGCCCCTTCGAGCAATGCCACGAATGCAATATTAATAAGCAGCTCTTACTGTTCGTCTCTGTGTCATCACTGACACTCTTAGGAGGAGCATGGGCTGAATAACACACAGCTGATCTGTACATTCGATCCGGATTACGGATTTTCTTCAGTCCTTCAGGAAGCCAAGAGAGAATGGAGAAGAAGAAAAAAAGAATTCTGGGAAAAGTACACATTCCCGGATGTACAACTTTGTCTTATTCTTTATTTCCCCCATGCACATAGCAGGAACTTATAAGAATGTGTACCAGGGTCAGCAATGTCGTGTCTGCCGAACCCCAGTCTCCCTCCCAACAGCAAGCCCATGCATCCCAAATGTGTCCATCTCCATGCTGAAGAACACCTCTCCCAAACAATATGCACCATTCGGCCTCAGAGTTCAGTGTGCCTATTTGCTTCTCCCCCTTTTTTATCAAGCACATTCAGGGGTGCATTTAAAGGGATTACTTTGGCCTAAGGTGCTGCCTTGTGGGGAGAAAATGCAGTTTCATTTGCATGCAGGGGTATGGACGAGGAATATAAAAGCACTTGGTTCCCTTGTAACTTAAGACCACATGCACATTTCATTAACTATAATAAAGTATCATAAATGGCTCCAGATGTTAATGGCTAGAAGTGTTACACTGCCAAGAGAGAAAACAATCTAGACCACTGTATATACAGTAGTAACTCCAATGCTAACTGGTTTGTTCAAAATCACCTGATATGTTGAGCGTGTTTGCCTGTTTTTATTGAATTTTTTCACTTTTCAATCTTACTGATAAATCTGTAGGTGCTGAAATAAACAGTCAAGAAACAGCCCCTAACAGGTAGCAATGAGGGCAGCAATCAAATTCATTGTGGTCCCAGGGATGTTTGGTGAGGCTCAATTTTAGTAAGCTACACCAATCGATGAAGTTAATGTGAGTTTCTGTGTGAGGCAGGTAGGGAAGGATCGAGACAAGCTGAAAGGATCTGTCACAACTCCCCAGGAAGAAGTGGCATCTCCATCTATCCCTGCCATTCACCAATTCAATTAAAAAAAAAATTTTTTTTTAATCTCAAAGCATATTCTCAAACTAAGAACTGTGGAAAAAGACTATGCAGAGATCTTTAAAAGTTAATTTTCTACATAATGGCTCAATATGTCATAAATCACTCTTTGGAGAGCTTGTATCCTTCTTGCTTCTACTAATAGTCAGTTGTTTTGATAAACAGCACTCTAGTATCTGAAAAAAAGCACCAAATTCAAATAGATATAGAAATATGTTAAATGAAATTTCCCATAGTATATGCCATAGTTTACTCAAAAAGCATAATATTTTGTTATCATTTACTGACCCTCATGTCCTTAATATATATATATATATATATATATATATATAATTATTTTTTGTACAAACGGACCGGCGTTGAATTGGCTGAAAGGCCGATGGACAGATGGAGGCAGACGAGAGAACTGAACAGAAATGAATGAAACACCTGCTCGTCTCACGCTGAACCGAATGAGTCCAACTTTGAGATTCCAGAAGAGTCCGAGAGCAGATTCATCTCACAGTGTGTTTTTGTGTGTGTGTGTGTGTGTTTCACAGAAGAAAGTCAGGTTTGGAAAATTATGACAGTGAGTAATTATTTGTTTTTTGTTTTTAGGTGAACTGTCCCTTTAAATGTACAGTACCCTTGCACATCTCAATCCACCATCGCCACCTTCCATAGGTACAGTCCCAGTTCCTGGCAATCTAAAAAATGAGCTGGGTCATATCAGGAGACAGAAGAACTCTATGGGGTGCGTGAGATATTAACCATGTTTTCATAGCAGCCTCCAGCTAAGAACAGCCTGTCCTTATGTGCAAAAAACCCTGCCAAATAATAAGGCCCTGGAGAACCATGCTCTATGCAAACATTTTAAATGCTTCAAGGACAAAAGGTTAAAATACAGGCAACAATCAGTGCTCAAATGAATGCCGTGCAACACGTATAATGGCAAACTACATGCTGAAAGTGTGTAGGCCTAGATATTAAATATAACACACTGCTGGCTATATGGGACTCTGAATTTAGTTGTAGCTATATGGTGCAGAGCACTCTATATTAATATGGAGGTGTGGAACACTAGCTCCTCCCCCATACATTGACCTGACAAGCATGACAAAAATAACCAAGCCCGTTCTGCAATGGGAGTCACAAGTCGGGGTTTATCAAAAGCTCTTAGCTACTGAGATGCATTGACAGGAAGCAAGCCAGTCTGAGACACGTTTCAAGGCTAGTTGTGATTGCATCTGAAATACACACACATACATGCAGAGATTGACAAACACATGCACACACCCACAATCACACACATTCACACACAAAGAGATAGCTAGTTTAGGTAGTTAGCCTCAGTGCTGTTTTGAACAAAAAAAAACGTAGATTTATATTTATGGTAATGCTTGTATTCTTAGCTGTCACGGTGGTAAAAATATAACAGTGAGCACTTAAGAAGCTCAATACCACCCCCTTGTGGATTTCTATATGTTCATATCCCCGGGTTTGTCTGGAGTCATGTTTTAATGTCACTTTATATTAGGATAATTTATTCTATCTATAGTTTATCAATATGTATAATTTACTACACAAAAGTGAGGTTTTATAATCAAACTTATCTTTCACCTTCTACTAGGCTATTCACACTAATTTTGTTGTCTTTAAAGGTTCCCTAGGGGCTAGTTTGTTAACTATCAAAAACGATTATAGACTGTATTTTTATATTTGTTTTAGCCAATCTTTTTTTTTTTCAAGATATTTTATCACGTTTTCCCCAAATAAAGTTTCTTATAACTCAATGTCGCCACCTTGTGGTTAATAGACCAATTATTGCTTTGATCTCACACTGAAGGTGAATTACACACACAAAAATCCTCGCAACTATAATTGACGACTTCCCAAAACCTCGTTGTTTATACGTTTTATTTATTTTCTTATTACGTATACAAATAAATCTCTCATATGAGAGTGGTGGCAGCTTGACACAACTGTTCAAAATGTAATTCTTGTCAAACAGCTTCAATAATACTAAAAACAATACTGTTGACCACGTCTGACAATAACAATTAGTCTCTTTTTTTATCGTATTTCAGCCTAATTTAGCAGCGACATGCTGTGGAGATGCAATATATTCAACTGTACTAGAGCGTCTCAGAGTGAAACCAACTCTTGTTGCCTTATTCATTCGAGAGACAAATCTGAGAAGTATTCGAAACAGTGTTAAAGAGAAACTGTTATGAATAATCTTCAATAACATTCTTTCTTTCTTTCTTCCTGGCTTAAAGAATCTAATTTCATTTTGCGCCACATTCCATAGGTTCTATAAAGGTCCTGATACAGGTCCTGAAATATCAGACTCCTTGGTTATAAAAGAATCTAGTTCTGATTTAAACTGCTGATTATATGTATCTACCGTAAAGGGGCCAAACTGGTATGGAAGAATGTGTCCTTGAAGCAAATTTCAAAGTGAAATTGTTTTGACAACATATCACAAAACCGCTAAAAAGGAAGGTCAGTTGGAGTCTATGTACGCATGAAAGTGACTGAGAGAAAAAAATCTACTATTAAACTAGTTTACCAGCAGTATTTATTTATTTTTGTCCTTGCTATAAGGTCGTTTTAGGTCAAACTACGGTCTCCAGAACTTTATCCCCGCCAACTCAGAAACAATTTAAGCAACCGAGGAAGCTTGATAAATCGAAAAAAGAAGTTGGAAATCGACAGTCGCTGCGGCTCACAAGTTTTGCTTTGAGCGCGACCGTTAGGCTGAAGGAAACGGAGCGCGAGGCGGATTTTTGAATTTTCAGAGGCGCTCGCGCTTTTGCTCCAGCTTGTTTTTAAATGTATGTGATGCACACTGCTGGCTAGCTACCGATGCTGGCTAGGGTGATGTGATGTCTCCGTGCTGGAATAACGAGTGTGTGAGGATAAACACAGAGGCTTTACAATCCCAAAAGCTCATCGGTTCTCAACTGGCGGCTCTTCCCTGCCTGCCTCCAAATTTTTCCCCTCGCACACTTTTTGTCGTACAAGTAAAAAAAATATCCCCGATGTTTCTGACTTACCTTCCGGCTTGTTTTCGGCAGCCATTTCCCCTCCGCGCGCCACATCCTCCTCCTCCTCTTCAGGAGCGTTGGGTACCACGCGCGTTCACGTCGAGGACAGCAGCACGAGAAGGGACTGGCGAGGCAGAGGCAAGTCCAGCCAGAGCGCACTCACGATTGGCTGTCGAACTATGACTGACCATATTGTTCTAAAATGGCTTACGAGAGCAAAGCAAACATCCTCCCCTTCAAAGTGTCTCTGAGAACCATTGGGTGAAGCGTGATGTGTAGATACACCTTAAGAAGAACCGAACCAATCCAAAGTGAGCGCTCGTGAGACGTTCGAGTGCAAATGAAATGTTTCAAGTTGCTAAATTCAAAGGCAGAAAACGTATTTTTCTGAGCTTTTTGCGCTGACATTTCATTCGTAAGCAATTCAAGTCAGGTCATTTATACGTTATGTATACGTTTTTTGATAAAAGGCCTTTATTCATATCATAGCTCTGCTACCAGAAGGCACTGTAATATTTTTCTACTCAGATTGAAAACTTAACTTTCAACCACTTTGAATTTAAGCATTAATGAATGAAATCGAGCTGAAAACTCATAAAATCACGTAAAATGGCAGATGTTTTATGACAAAAAATTTTTTTACAATTTACTTTAATTTACTAAAACTGCTTTTTATGTTGTTAAAGCAATTAAGATCATTAAGATTTCATTAAGATAAATATAAAGCAATCCATAGGTTAACCTTGAAGCTGAAGCAACGTTTGGGCTGAATGCGCTGAAACGCTGCGCCATGGTGCTGAACGGACAGCTCCAGGTGGCAGCAGTGTTCTACTGCCACAGTGCGCTTTCACGAAAAATGTAGCACCCCAGACCTCCAAAATGTCTTATGGTTCACTGAAAGTATCCGAAAAGTATCCTACACTGCTGTGCTTGCGAGAGAAATAGTTTCTGACAGCCTATTCCAATAGTATATGCATAATGCTGTGGTCTGGGTCCCATCTGAATTGCCTAGAAAACCTCAAAACTGCATTTAGGAATATGGAAGTCGCATTATACACCAGCTGATTAATTATTCGTTAGATTAAGCATTCGTTAATTGCATTGAGCACATAGATAATAGCTTAAATGCCTCTCTGCCCGCAGCGAATACCCGCTATGAAATGTTATCATTAAAGCGGCATCTTTATTGGTTGCAGTTGCTTGATCACATGAGTGCTTTCCAAATCCTTATCTGTTCATTTTCGAAGAGAAAAATCTTGGATTGTATAAAATATTCTAAATGACCAGTGGAGAAAACATTCGGGCCAGTCTAGCAGACGAAACATCTTCGTAATGGAAAAAAACATAACACTGTGACTTTTAAACAACATATTTGTTGACTGAATAAATCAAGTTATATGTAGGCTACTGTGTATATAGCAATGGTTTAATTTAGGATTAGAACGTGTTCAGAAGGCTAACAATAATACATGAAGCTCTTGAAAAATGTTGGTAATACAGCTTTTGAGGCATTTGAATTCTCTACGGGACTGAAAATTATACTACAGCACAATTCCTTATGGAACATCTGCAATCTATTCTTGCCAGCATCACACATGGCATCACACAGAGGACTTCACAGACTATCTCGTTACTTAATTACCATTACATCACACACAAACATCTTTGTTTCCATCCATTTGACTTGTCACAATAATTTCTACCCTAGCCTAGGCCTACTTTTATTCATCGGTAATTAAAATCCAAGTGGACTTATTTAAAGGTTACAATCATACTGACATGACACTGACTTATTATTGGCAATTTTTTCTAACACTAATGGAACTGAACTTGGGTCTGACGTCAACTACAGCTCATTAACTAACCGAATGTTAATTAAAAACAAAAGAGGGCGCCGTTTGACTTTTTAAACTGAATTATTAAATCAAATTAAACTAAACTAGAATGTTGGATGCATAAAATGGATGAATAAAAGTCTGATAAACATCTTTTAAGTCCACAATTCGAATGTATTTATCATTTCTAGATATTCTTTGTGGATATTCTGTAATGTCGCACTAACCATACTGAAGCTTACATTGCGATCCCAATACACACACCTGCAGTCTTGTCATCTTGAGAGTGAGTGCATGCGACAGGGAGTAACTGGGCAAGACTGTCCCAGTTCGGAAAAAATGCCAAAGCGCAGCGACTTTAACGCACGCTTAGGAACTCACGTACCCGGAAACGTGTAATGTCGAAGAAAACTTTCTAGTTTAAGTTAAATTAATAGAAATTACATATATACTCATCTCTGTACCATTGAAATATGCAACACTTTATATGTTATAAGTTGTAACATATAAAGTGTTGCATATTTTAATGGTGCAGAGATGAGTATGTGGATTTTCTTAACCGTTTGCAACTGTTGGACGGTATGTATGGACTACTAAACACACATTTAGAGGTTTATTGTAAAGTGCAAAGTATTGTACATGTTGTACATGTGTGTCCCAAAAGTTCTACCAACACTTGCGGTCTTCATAACCACTTGAAGACTTGAGCTAAATACAGGAAGGAAATGCGTCATGAAAGTAGACAAATGGTAATGCGCAATGACCGCGAGTGTGGGGATTGGATCTGCATGCATATTTATTGGGACAGGCCCGGAGGACTCGCCCCTACATGCTTTTGGTCAGTGTTTCCTCCCAGCCTGGGGGTGGCGCTGAAGACCTTCATGCGCTTCGTTTCTGCGCACCAAAGTCAGCGTAGTTTGATCTGGCGCTGGGGCGGGGATGAAAGGTGGTAAATATGGCGGCGGCCTTGGGGGAAGATGAAATCGACAATGATGACTATTATTCTCTGTTAAACGTCCGCAGAGAGGTATGACAAATAGTTATTAACGTAGACGTTTTCGGTGAGAGTGCCGCAAGTGAATGGTAAATGCAGGCGCTTCAAGTATCACGCTTTTAAAAAAGGATCCGACAGCATGTCGTTAAGCTGTGGCTCAGTCAGCACACCGTGACCCTTACTTATCATTGTCTTCATGCAGGAATTTGACTGCATGGTCACTAATAGATCTGATGCATATAATATGTAAATGCCTTCTGTTCTCTTTAGACTTAAACGTGAAGTATAATCACTAATGATTCTTTTTTGGCGATTCTCAACTGTAAAAGTGAAACTGCTTCTAAGGTGTTGACTTCAATCAAGAAAACGCTACCGATTATATTAAAAACACCAATTAAACAAGATTGTCATGTCTTTGCTAGACTCACTATCATGTTGCTCAAAACCAGTTTAACTTTCTTCTGAGGAGATCATGTTATTCAGAATGTTAGGGACTGACAGCTATCTTTTGGCATACAATATGATCAAATGGTAACTGACGTTTTCATATTGTCTAACTTAATGAAACAGAACAGAAAGTCATAAATTTTTTAATTAACTGATGTGTTCACAAAAGTCTTGAAAGGATTTTAATTTGTCTTGGTTACAACTTCTGAACTTGTTTTTGGATCTGATTTTGCACCTTTTATGTTATGCTTCCCAAGAGCAATGCTGTAGTTTAGGTTTATGAATAATTATTTCTGTTTAACTTTATATTCAGGCCACACAGGATGAGCTCAAGGCTTCATATCGACGCCTTTGCATGCTCTACCACCCAGACAAGCACAGAGATCCAGAGCTTAAGAGGCAGGCAGAGCAGCTTTTTAACTTGGTTCACCAGGCCTATGAAGGTATGATGTTTTTGCACACTCAGCCTTTTAAAGCCTTTTGCTAAGCAAGCCACTTTTGCTGCATTGTTATGTCTCTGTTTTTACTGTCAAGGAATTGTTTTGTTGTTAAACGGATCGTCCACCCAAAAATAAATATTTTGTCATCATTTATTCACTCTCATGTTGTTCCAAATTTGTATGCATTTTTTTCTTCTACTGAACCAATAAAGGACATATTTTGAAGAATGTTGGTAACCAAACAGTTTCAGTTCCCTTTTGTCTTCCATTGTATTCTTTGTCTATGTAATGGAAGTCAATGAAAACTGAAACTGTTTAGTTACCAACATTCTTCAAAATATCATCTTCTGTGCTCCACAGAAGAAAGAAAGTCATACAGGTTTGGAACGACATGAGGGTGAGTAAATTATGACAAAATTGTCATTTTTGGGTGAATTATCCCTTTAACAGCCAGCAAGTTTTTAATACCAAGTCATGAATATTTCATGATTGTGATTTATGTTCTTTTGCAGTACTAAGGGATCCACAATCTAGAGCAATCTATGACGTATATGGGAAGAGAGGGCTGGAAGTGGAAGGATGGGAGGTAAGTTGAAGATTCAGAATAGGGGTCGACAGATTGTCGGCCTGGCCGATTATCGACGCAGATATTAAGCATTTTTATGATTATTGGTATCGGTCATTTTCAAAACCGATTTGCCGATAAAATAATTTAATTTTGAAACACGCTATCTGGCTCTGATGCAGCCTGTCGGAACTCACCACTCTGTGGCCTAGAGCAATCTCCGCCCATCTGATTTGTTGGGAGTCAAGAGTCCGACCAATCAGCGTGGAAGGCTAAAGGCACTGAAAGTTTTGCACTTACACACCGAAAGCGCTGGCTAACTGGAGCTGCTTCAGTGATCACGCATCAGTTATCTCTCTAAGGCAGCAGCAGATGTTGCTGAAGTTGCAATAAATCACAATCCACTACACTGAAGTTGCAAAACACCTCAATATTATCTATTTATGGTTTCCGCAATGGGGAAAACGCAGACGGAATTGCGGAATCTAGTCATATAAATGGAATGTACTGTATAACACGGAATGTCACGGAATTTGTCAACGTTTGGATGAATTAATCAAAAGTAGGTCAGTACACTTAAATCGACTCGCGCTAGGGCTGCACGATTAATCGAATGCGATTGTCATGCGCATTTTGATAGTAATGCCGG
>NW_015642789.1:90694-91133 GCF_001515625.1 Sinocyclocheilus rhinocerous
TCGTGTGTTTATTAGTCACGTTGAATCAATGAAAGCAGTTTAATCTTCTGTTTATTCAGCTGCAGCGATTTTCTGGGTTTCTTCTGCGAGGCGTATTTGGAGTTTCAGAGCGAGAGCGCCCTCTGGCCTTTGGATGGCGATTTACTGCTGATCATAGAACCGTGCTTCACTGAAAGACACGCATGACAATCGCAGCTTCTGTCGAATTGCGATCTCGATTCCATTTCGATTTATCGTGCAGCCCTAACTCACGCTATGGACTAGTATCTGTAAATATTAAGCCGCAAAAAGACTATTTAAATATGAATCCTGCATGTTCTTGTGTCTCTGTATATGTGAATGGCACAGACGCGTGGTTTTGTTTACTGCACACATACTGAAGTGCGTGACTCACTAAATGAGGACATAAATACATGAACAACATCCCCAGAACTGCTCT
>NW_015642789.1:91382-91824 GCF_001515625.1 Sinocyclocheilus rhinocerous
ATATTTTTTTTGCTTTAACCCCTGACTTTACTACTACAACAATTATTACAACGTTTGTTTAAAAGAATAATCACACAATACGCTATTTCTTCCATGTTTTAATTTTAATAGTAAACCCCTTTGTTTGCCAAAAATAGAGTTTAACTCTCAAAAAGATAAATGAAATTAATGTTTTATCCCAGATAGCATAGGTACGTCTGCAAGACGTCTGTTAAAGATCTTTTCATCTGGAAAGCATCTGCTGTGTACAAACATCTGATAGACGTCTTTAAGATGTCAGTTTTACATTCATTCTAAATCATAAACATCTTAAAGACATCTTCTAAAAGTCTATTTGACGTCTGATAGGAAACGTCCTATAGACGTATTGCAGATGAGCAAACACTCTAAAAAATACGTCTTGCAGACATCAAATAGCCGTCTCCGTGATGTACGTGTGCTG
>NW_015642789.1:92035-93399 GCF_001515625.1 Sinocyclocheilus rhinocerous
CGGGTTAGCTTAAAGAAATTATCAGAAATATATTACTGTGGTGCAGTATGATATACTACTACAACAATTATTACAACGTTTGTTTAAAAGAATAATCACACAATACGCTATTTCTTCCATGTTTTAATTTTAATAGTAAACCCCTTTGTTTGCCAAAAATAGAGTTTAACTCTCAAAAAGATAAATGAAATTAATGTTTTATCCCAGATAGCATAGGTACGTCTGCAAGACGTCTGTTAAAGATCTTTTCATCTGGAAAGCATCTGCTGTGTACAAACATCTGATAGACGTCTTTAAGATGTCAGTTTTACATTCATTCTAAATCATAAACATCTTAAAGACATCTTCTAAAAGTCTATTTGACGTCTGATAGGAAACGTCCTATAGACGTATTGCAGATGAGCAAACACTCTAAAAAATACGTCTTGCAGATGTAAACGACATCAAATAGACGTCTCTGTGATGGATGTGTGCTATCAGGGATGCCTTCATTTGCACTGCACTGTAAATTAAAACTAATGGAAATTACTGTCACATAGGCCAAGATTAAGAGACTGTCACGTAGGCTAAGATTAGGATGACAAAAATATTTGACATTTCAATAGGCTTTTGAACCAAGTTTGCCTAAAATAGGCTATTAGTGTTATAGTTCCATTAAAATAGTTGCGGTCTTCTTAACAACTTCTACAATGGAGCTATGAAGACAATTAAATTATTTACACTTATTATTTACATTGTGCTTCTTTAAGTTAATCAATTGATGTGCATTAGATGATGAATTGAACAGTCACCTCTTGTAGGTTATGATTTAGTCATCAGAAAAGAATCAATGAAGAATTATGAGAGGTTATGCTATTACACATACATTTCTAACATGTAAATTATTGAAGCCAAATACTTACATTTCCCCTTTAACTCTCTACCCTTATTTAGGGCTGGGCGATAATTCGATAACGATAATTATCGCGATATAATTTTCCTAATTTTCCTCATATGAAGAGTTCGATAAATGTTCGATATAATGTTTATGTGCCAAAAGCGGAATGAAACAGCGCGACTCATTTGAATCGCCCCACACGGACCGTTTATCCGCTCGGATCAAAGTTCAAACTGCCGCGCATCGCAAGCTCACTAGAGCAGATGTGTTTACTCGGTCACGCGAGCACTAAACAGCGCTGTGAGATCCAGTGTGAAGTGCTTGTATTCAGCGATGAACACAAATGACTCTGTGATTTAAACTAGTTTAAAGCCAAACAGGAGAAACACTGTGCAACAAGACAGTCAGAAGGCTTTTCAATCTACACGTCGCCATCATTTACCATGGATTTACTGTAGTAACACTCACTGCACCATGGTATTGTGGC
>NW_015642789.1:96623-109124 GCF_001515625.1 Sinocyclocheilus rhinocerous
CACACTGACTAAAATTAAAAAAGTGAAAAAGCATAATAGGACCCCTTTAATATTATCAGGCAACCCAAACCTGTTTCTTGATTTGAAACAATATCACTCATTAGAACATGCAGAAACTAAGCAATTATTTTTTATATTAAGATATTTATTTTGTCAAGGGAAATTAATGGTCTGGTTTCTACAACTTTCACTTTGGAGCAAAAATCTGTCTTTAAACTTGAAAGAAATAAAGATTTGACATTTATCGTGATAATTATCGATATCGACTGATATGAAAAAAATTATAGTGATAATTTTTTTGGCCATATCGCCCAGCCCTACCCTTATTGTAGATGGATGCACGGAAGAAGACAAGAGTAAGAAGTACAACCAACACCAGTGAATGCAGTTTTTGTCAGATCCCTTGTTATTCTTAATTTTGACATTAATTTTAATTTTTACACCAGACATATTGGTTCAAAATTATCAAAAATCGGTTATCGGTCTACAATAATCGGTATCGGCATCGGCCCTTAAAAACACATATCGGTCGCCCAGTAATTCAGAAGACTAAAAAATGCTTCAGCATTCGTTCCATAGTTTCGTCACATTTCAAGCAAATCATTTTCCCAGTGGGCTTTTGTGTCATCTTTTTGTGCTCACTGCAATAATGATTTCTAGGTAGTGGAGAGGAAAAGAACGCCAGCAGAGATCCGTGAAGAATATGAGCGACTTCAAAGAGAGAGAGAGGAGAGGAGACTACAGCAAAGGACCAACCCAAAGGTTTGACCTAATGCGTTCAATGCAGCAGCCTCTGTCATCATTAATACAGGTCTTGCTGATTGTTCACTGTCTCACTCAGGGGACAATAAGTGTGGGTATTGATGCGACAGACCTCTTTGATGCCTATGAGGAGGATTATGAAGAGATCTCTGGTGGTGGTGGTGGCGGCGGCGGCTTACCGCACGTTGAGATCAACAGGATGCACATATCCCAGTCAATAGAGGTACAGTCCTTACATCATGTTTCTTTTAATGTATACTCTCATAGACACAACACTGTTCAGAAGAATGAGTCTGTAAGATTTCCTTTTGAAAGAAGTCAATACTTTTATTCAGAAAGGATGCATTAAATTAAATGTTAATGTTACAAAAGACTTCTATTTCAAATAAATGCTGTTCTTTTGAGTTTTCTGTTCTTCAAAGAATACCAGAAAAAAAGTATTATGTCTCCACAAAAATCTTAAGCAGTACAACTGTTAATTCAATTAAATTCAATTCAAGTTTATTTGTACAGCGCTTTTCACGATACAAATCATTGAAAAGCAACTTTACAGCAAATTAAGCTTCTACAATATTTAGTGGTTAAGAAGTAGGCTAGCTGATGATTATATAAATACGTTTTTTAGCAACAAATCTGCATATTATAATTATTTCTGAAGGATCCTGTGACACTAGAGTAATGGCTGCTGAAAATTCAGCTTTGTCATCATGGAAATAAATTAGATTTTACAATATATAAGAATAAAAATAAAAAAATACTAATAATATTTCACAATATTGTGGGTTTCACTGTATTTTGTTTAAATAAATTCAGCCTTGGTGAGCATGAAAGACCGCTTTAAAAAAGATTTTTAAAAAAACAAAACAAAAAAACATACTAACTCCTTGTTATGAGGTTATGATTGGGCACAATGCAAGTGTTTACATATAAATAGGCTTCCTGTGTATGGGTCAATGACATGATGCTCTTTTTTTTTTTTTTGTCCTGTTGTATTTATTAATGTATTTAAAAATGCATTACTTACATACAGTGAATACTTGGTATTTCATGCACACAATTCTCTGTATTTGTTTGAAACACTTTTTGAAAAACTTTGAAAAAATATATATGTGCGTGTGTGTATATGTAGAATTAATAGTGTAAATAGAATTAATAAAATATAATAATATTTAAACCATCAAATTCAAACTTAAAAACAAAACTTTTTCAGAAAAAAAAAACATGAAACCAATATATAAAAAAGCACATTTCAAAGAACTTTCTAAGAGACTTTTATATATTGTGGAAACACTTATAAGTCATTGACCCTGATCTTAATACAGTCGTAAGGCTTATTTACTGTCCATCTCTGCTTTCATAGGCCCCTTTGACAACCTCAGACACAGCCATTCTTTCTGGCTCTCTCTCCACACACAACGGCAATGGAGGAGGAAACATAAACGTGGCCTTGCGACGAGTTACCTCAGCTAAGGGCTGGGGAGAAGTAAGTGCTTTCAGTTAATGCTTTACATAATAGTTGACTGGATTATCATTTTTGCTGAGCATGTAACCGTACATGATTCATACATGTTTAATACAGGTTGAGTTTGGGGCAGGAGACACACATGGCCCTCTCTTCGGGTTGAAGATTTTCCGTAACTTGACTTCACGCTGGTGAGTACAGCACATCTCTGTGGTGTTTGAGTAATTTAGTTTTATTATTATTACTTTATTTATATTTGTAAAAAATAGTTTTGACTGTTTTTATTGCAAGTTGCATGCTATTCAGTGTATTGTATACTGAGATATATTTGTGTTTTTTAGCTTCACTACGGCTCATTGTGGCATGCAGTTTTCATCCCGTGGTATACGGCCGGGTCTCACTACTATGCTTGCACGCCACCTGGACAAAAACACTATGGGTTATTTACAGTGGCGCTGGGGAACTCAGTCTTCCATGAACACCAGCATCGTCAGGGACACCAAAAGCAGTCATTTCACCTTCGCTGTGCAGGTCAGTTGCTGTTATGCACAGCACCCCCTGATCTTTATTCCAGTGGGGGGTTTTTTCAACCATTGTTCATTATCTTTTTTGTATTGACATAGTTGGGAATTCCACATACATTTATCATGATGAGCTACCAGTACAAATTCCAGGATGATGATCAGACCAAGATCAAGGGCTCTGTCAAGTATGTATCTGTGGATGCTGCCTTTGTTTTTTTGTGTTTTACATAGAGATGTCTTGTAGGGTTTTTTTTCTGGCTGCATTTGCACTTTTAACCAAAAAGATGGTTAGTTTAAACAGGTAGTTCAAAAACGTAGTAGAATTTGTCAGCCAATATTAGCTTTGAGTATTATTATGCACAATATTTTAAATAATGACTTATTGATAAAGTTGTATTTGTTTTTGTTTTTTGGACATTATTCATTCCATTATTTTTGGTGTAATCGAGGAGTTTTATCTAATTCCTTATCATTGTTATACTTTATCATTGTGCTTAATTTTTTGCTTATCAAGCACCCTGTTTGGCACAGATTTTATCTTTACTTTTTGCATGTGTAAACCGCAAAAAAATGGTTTGCATCAGTTTGGATTAAATCGGATATGAACTTTCTCTGATCTCTAAATGCTTAATGAGTAATGAGTAATTATATACATTGAGAACCACATATACATTTTGAAATGCACCTTTCCTCATATTTGTACATCCTATTTTAATCAGGTACAGTCTTTGGTTCGAGCTGTAGTTAAATTAGGTTAGCCATGTATTTTTATTTGCATATTTCACATTTGAGATCAAATATTATATGGACTTCCTAGGGTTCACAGACTTACTGTTAAAGTCAGCTGGTCTAAATAATGTAAATAAACAGGAAATCGGTGTATTTGTCCTTGCAGTATAAATGCAGCATCTGTGTCTGATATCCTAGATTCAAGGGCTGTGCAATTAATCGCATGTGATTGTCATGCTCATCTCGTCAGTAAAGCTAGTTCCATGATTAGTAGTAAATCTCCATCACCTGCTTTCAGATGGTGCGGCATTTACTACACAGAGCCGTAGTTCACTGACAAGCTAGGCAATACCGTGTTCATAATCGCAGATGAATCGCATTCGATTATGAACGCAATATTGCCTAATTGTCAGTGAACTACGGCTCTGTGTAGTAAATGCTGCTCCATCTGAAAGCAGGTGATGGAAATTTACTTCTAATCACGGAACTGGCTTTACTGACGAGATGCGCATGACAATCGCATGCGATTAATTGCACAGCCCTACTAGATTCTGTATTCATATTACCTGCAGTTTATTCGTGGCTTATGATGATCACTACCAAGTGTCTTAATGATTCTCATTTTTCTGTTTCTAGCCTTTTAAAATAACAGCACTTGTGTTGCAGGTCAGGGTTTTTCGGTACGGTGGTGGAATATGGTGCCGAGACTAAGATCAGTCGCCACAGTGTCCTGGGCGCTACCGTCAGTGTTGGAGTACCTCAAGGCGTCTCTCTCAAGATCAAGTAAAATGCATTTGATCATTTTGATGCTGTTTCCCAATAGAAGTTTTTCAGTAGCTCTGAAATCGAGGTGGTATTGTCTATTCCAGGTTGAACCGAGCGAGCCAGACGTACTTCTTCCCCATTCACTTAACAGACCAGCTTCTACCCAGCGCTGTTTTTTATGCCACTGTCGGACCCCTTGTGTTCTACTTGGCCATCCAGCGGCTAGTTATCAGACCTTACGTTCGTGCTCAGCAGGAACAGTAAGCCATTTTAGCTGATTAAATGTGCAGAGTCATAGTGACATTCTCCACCTGTTTCATTTTGTTGTCTTTTATTGGCCAGTTGACTTTCCAACACTCTTCTCCAACCTTTATCCCTTGTGAGTCTGGAAAATAATAGACTGAAATCCATTTAAATGGCTTTGAAACTGTGAGTAAAAGAGCAAATGAGTAAATTAAAATTGAACCTTTCGTCTTTTGTTTAGGGAGATTGAGAAGCAGCGGGAGAGCTCGGCATCAGACATTGCCAAGAAGAAGCAAGAGGCAGAAGCAGCTGTGAGTTCATAATGTCTAAATACACTGCAAATAATTTATAAAGCATGGCCGTTTAAAGTGGTCATAACTTTCACGGCAGGCTCTTTGTGTTCGGAGAAACAATGAGTTAGTGTCAGGCTATCGTTCCAATCTGCACATCAGTTGCTGTGCCAGGGTGATAAATGTGTGCCTTCACTATGTGCATATACAAGCGGTCTTATTTGAAATCACTCTTTTCTCTAGGTTCTGCTGATGCAAGAGTCTGTGCGTAGAATTATCGAAGCAGAGGAGTCCAGAATGGGTATGACCGCATAACTCCCGATAGCATTGGACATGATTAAACTGTGATTTGAACTTTCTGCCAAGTGAGGTTTGGTGACTCGGTCTTCTTGTGTACCAGGTCTGATCATCCTCAACGCCTGGTATGGCAAGTTTGTGACAGACAACAGCCGGAAGCACGAAAGGGCAAGGGTCATTGATGTGACGGTGCCTCTACAGTGCCTGGTGAAGGACTCCAAGCTCATTCTCACAGAAGCCTCTAAGGTAAAGCACAGTTATGCTTGCTTTGTAATTGGTTTTGGTCCAAAAGACAAGTAAAAGATGAGAGTAGAAAGTTATTAGAACAGCAATGAATTTTTAAAAGGATTTATCTAGTTTTTGATGTTTCCTGTAATGTTTTGTTAGTGCCTTCCAAAGCTTCTGAAATATTAAATGTATTTTTGGTATTGCTGTACTGAAAGAAAAAAAGAAAAAGAAACTGCAAATGACAGGACACAAGAGTTCAAAAGTTTGAGGTTAGCATGATTTTTCTTTTTTTTTTTTTTTAAGAAAATTCTTTCAGCAAAGATACATTAAATTCATTAAAAGCGACAGTAAAGACGGTTATAATGTCACAAAAATTTCATGTAAATGCTGTTCTTTTGAACTTTGTTCATCAAAAAAGTATCAATTTCGACAAATATATTAACCAGAAGAACTGTTTTCAACATTGATAATAAGAATTGTTTATTGAGCCCTAAATCAGCTAAATGTTTTTGACTTCTTTCAAAAAGTTTCAAGTCTTACCAACCCCAAACTTTTGAACAGTAGTGTATGTTTCCTTAATATCCAATAAATATTGACATTTTAAAAATGTTGTAGTTTTGAAATGTAGCTTAATGCTTATAAAAAGAAAAAAGAAATGAAAAATGTCATTCTCAACATATTGGCCATAGTGTTGCACTCTAATAGTATTGTATGAAATGTTTAACAAACAGAAAGATAATAAAAACCAAACTCTGAGAAAACTGAACTGCTGCACCCCTAAAGTTAAATGCTGTTGCAAGCATTAATTGGATGTTTTTGCATGAATGTCTTCAGGCTGGGTTGCCGGGCTTCTACGACCCCTGTGTAGGTGAGGAGAAGAGTCTGAAGATGCTGTATCAGTTCAGAGGTGTGATGCACCAAGTTCTATGTGGTGACACAGAAGCACTCAGGATACCAAAACAATGTGAGTATGCAAACCAAACAAAACAATCTGCAGTTGATTTAGAGCATTTATTTTAATACATAATATCTTGACTTCATGATGGCAAATACTTAATTGTGTTTACCAGCAGTAAAGATGAATGCTATTCCCAACTGTAATTTAAAATCTCATGTTCTTTTGTCTTTCCTCTCCCTTGTAGCCCACAGGATTGATAATGACAGTTAGGAACATGTATCTCTTGAGCTGAAAGGGACAGTTTGGACTGGTATAGACTGATGAGACACAGATGTTCTGGAGTAGTGCCCTGGAAACACTCTGTGCGCTTAAAAGTCTTCATATACCTATTTATCCTTTATTTTGTGCGGTTTTAAAAATTATTCTACATGATGTCTGTTTTCAAATTAGAACATTTAATTTGCTGAATTTCCATGAATAAAAATACCCTTTCCCAGAAAAAGTTAAACAAAGGCCCCCTTCCTCAAATATGGATCCACAACGGTGCCTGTAATCAGCACTCAGCAGAAAGAGCTATTTTACCCTCATTACATCACAGAGAAAACATTGCTGCTTGATCCTACTCACTGAATCCCACAGGAGCTGGTGTAACCCAGCTGTCAGCCTTCTTTCTATATCTGACTTTTTGTACCACCAGCTTCCAAATAAATGATCTTGCAAATGTTCAGGATGCAAAGCATGTTCTTAGTAAAACCCTGGCTGCTTAATCATTTGCATTATTTTTCTCTTTCATCCCAATCCCTTGAGTCTAATATTTGGAGGCCCACCTCTCGTACTTCACGTCTGCCAGCAGTTTCATAGGAATTGAAGGGGCCAATGCACACAATATGCCGGTACTGTCTATTGCGTGCTGGTTGAGGAAACAGAATGTGAACTGTATACTAAATCTCATGTAGGGCTAGTCTCCCACCTTGTGTCCAAAGACTTGAATAGCAGTGGATGAAGGGATAATAGTGGAATGTCCTCTGTTTATATTTTAGGCTCAATCTCCCTTTATCACTGCATTTTAGTGCCATAATTCATACATGGAAGATCTAAACCCCCATTACAGTCTTTGGTTGATTAAAACTTTTTGTTGCCTTTTTGGTATTTGGGATCTGTATGCAAGAAAATTCATTTGTCGTGGTAAATGATTAATCTTTTATTTAAAAGACTGGCTGTATGGATTTTTTTTTTTCCTTTTTGAGAAGTATAATTTATATGAAATGTGTCCATTCTGCACACTTGCCATTTGAATGATGTTAAAAAAAAAAGACAATCTATAATTGATGGCTGGAGTATCGGTTTGTTCAAAGGTGTTTGTTATACTTTATCTAATGGCCTACCATTTGCAGCAAGTATAGACTGTCATTTTTAAAATAAATCATCAAGGAACAATGGAATTGTATATTGTGTTTGAATGGTGTACATGACTTTTATTTTAAAAATAGAGCAAACTTTACATAATGTTTCCTCAAATGTTTTAAGCAGGTGACATTTTATATAATTTAATCAGTAACTTTACAATAAGGTTCTATTTAACATTAGTTAACTACAGAAGTTAACATGAGCTTAAAAGCATTTAATAATCATAGTTTGTGTTAATTTCAACATTCATTAGTACATTATTAAAATCAGAAGTTTTATCTATTAATATTTAATAGACCTGAGCTAGCATGTACTAGCAATGAACTTTTATATTTTTATTAACTAATGTTAACAAAGATTAATAGAAGGAACCTTACTGTAACATGTTACCATTTATTCTATAAATGTTCTACAAAATCTTTGGGCAGAAAATCTTTCATACAAGTCAAAACCAAAGCACAGTAAATGTACGTTTTAATTGGACATATCTGTCCAATTAAAGGTGCTGTATGTAAGTTCTTGACTCTACTAAAGCATAAAAATACCATAATATGTTTGCAGGCATTTAAGAAACATGCTAAGTCCTGAATTTAGACTGCAATACCTAGTTCAACCACTCGGTGTCAATCCTACATACAGCACCTTTAAAGAAAAAAACTTGTCACTTTTGCCCATTTTCAGGAAATACATTTGTTGAACACATTTTCCATGACCAAAAGGCTTCCTTAAAATTCAAAGATGTTTGTGCAACCCGAGGTCTTCGTTACTGTTTGACTAGATCTCTGAGCCACTTTCACACTGTATAGGGAGCTGTGAATGTCTTTGGCGATGTGTATGTCTATATCTGAGTTGTCGACTCAAAGTTAGAAGTTCTCTTTGAGTATTTTGCAGTTTAAATTTCATTATTTTTTATCAATCTGCATTTGGTCTGCAACCTTTTCCGTAGCCAGCTGTTGGCATCTAAAACATTAAACAGACGGTCTTTGGTCGTGAATGGATCCAAAAGAGCATAGGTGTGGTCTGTGGCAGCTAAATCCTGTTTAAAAAAAAAAAAAAACATTTAATCCATAACTATTAATATATACACACCGAAATATGAGAGTAGACTGTAAGATGAAAGATTGACTTTTGTGGTTTGACAGTAAGCCTCTTCGTTGCTGTGTGAGTGTTGAGCATCCTCATGCATCTCTTCAGTGAAAGGAGGCGTCCTATCAGGTGCAGTACCATCCCATTTATCAGCAGCAGATTTTAAAGCTCTCTTCAGCCTCTTCCTAGAATTACTTTGCTGACGGCACAAAGATGACAGTGAGACTAAGATGAAAAACACATTTTGTATTATTTTTTTCATCTATACTGAGACCTTATTTACCTTTGTGTCCTGAAGTGGGACTGCAAATAGAATTGGCACTGCGTTCCACAACAGATTTTTACGGTTGCCCAAACCACTGAAACAATCTGGGGTGAAATGAAGTGAACAGATAACCATGTGCTTCATTGGCTGGAAGTCGTGAAAGTCCAATGTTATCTAACCATTGTTTCAGAACCGACGGTTTACTGAAAGGGAACCTGACGAGGGATAAAGGTGAAACGTCTTGCAAAATACATTGAGGGTGTTTTTAATATCATCTTGACATTGAGCTGTCTATCATTACCTACATGTGCAACGAGATTTCAGGATTTTTGTTATTGTACCTATTTGTGCAATTAAATGCAGAACAACTTTAGGCATCTTTGCCCCGAACAAAGATGGCGCTTATCAAAAGCCCCGCAGTGTCTCAAACATGAACATGATCTTTGCTGTATTATTTTATATATTCATTATATTACAATCAATAAAAAAGAGACAACTCTGAGATAACATTTCCTTATTCACAAAAACAATCCTTAAAACGAGATATATTTATTTCAGTTATGTTTTCCGGTGATTCCCCACCAAGCTTTTCAAAATAAAAGTCCTAGGTGCACCTCAGTTAAACACTAGAAATTCATAAAAGTCCTAAAAAGGGACTTTGTTTGGAAACTCATTTAAGCAAGATTTCTTAACCCATTTAATATTTCTGGCAACATTTATGATTTATAAACATGGTTTTATAGTCAACTATAAATAAAAGAGTGGACTTCATGTGAAAATTTTACATGACTGGTTAAGAGACATACGGTTTTTTTTTGTTTGTTTGTTTTTTATTGCTTAATGTACGACATACGGTTTTTAAGTCGCACCAGAAAGATGGTTCTGTCAAAGCTCCATAAAAGTATGTAAAACATGTCAATACAGCTACCATATTTAAAACATGATTATTTAATTACAATCCTTATTTAACTAGAAAACTATTGTTAAAATTGGTTAAGATCCATTTCATCAACGGCACGTATTGTATTTTCATTTGCATGTAGGACTATTTACTTGCTGAGGCAGTGTTTTTTGCTGTCTTTAATTTAAATAACGCTTTGATAAGTGTGAGATTGTTTTGTGTTGTAAAAATCCACTGAGAAACTTTACAAAGCACAAAAAACTATAATTCGAGTGTTTTTATGTATGTGTCGTGCTGCCCAATACGAATCACGTTTGATCTCGCCGCACATAAAATGGGCGTGGCCTCATCCCGTCAAATGCGTCGGATGAGCCGCGGCTGTGGGAGCGACTGAAGAAGAGGGGGATGGGGAGAATTGTTTTTGTGTTGCATTCCTGCAGTGTGTTTGACCTTTGACCTCGTTGTTGTGTTCTCCTCGTCTTGCATTCCAAACTGAGGACTTCCTGCAGTATGCCAAAGGCTGCTGGGGATCGCCTGTTCTTCGCCCAGTCTCTGTTTACCTCTATTTAACCCTCGAGACGTTACAAAAACTCTCTGGAACGCCGCCGCTGCAATAACCGATCGCTTTTTTTGGGGGGCGAGCAGTTTTACGGAAACGCGTGCGTGTTTGAGCAGAGCGACTACGCAAGTACTTGAGGCGAAAGGGAATCAAAGACCTGTTTGGTTTTGCAGCTAGCCTAGCACGCTAGCGGGCTTGCCGTATATCACGCACACGTTTCATATCCGCTGCAGAAATCCGCACCCGCGCGACAACGCTGAGGAAATGAAGGACAAACAGAAGAGAAAGAAGGAGCGCACGTGGGCAGAGGCAGCTCGTATGGTAATATATTAATTATTTTAATTAAATTGTAGCGGTTTAATTCCTGTGCGTGGGGTTAGGGGTGTTGTACGGGAGCCGCGAACAAAGCTGTTGTCGGGTTGGACACATGCAGGCG
This sequence comes from Sinocyclocheilus rhinocerous, assembly GCF_001515625.1. Lineage (NCBI taxonomy): Eukaryota > Metazoa > Chordata > Actinopteri > Cypriniformes > Cyprinidae > Sinocyclocheilus > Sinocyclocheilus rhinocerous. The sequence goes on from NW_015642789.1 coordinate 107,476, forward strand.
CCGCCGCTGCTGTTTGTGTATCTGTAGGCAGTGTGTGATGTTTCATAACCCGGCTATTACCTTTGAGTTCACATGGCTCTTAATCCACGGTTCCTGCACTTACCCTGTCAACATAAGCATTACATTTCTAGTGTTTGTGTCCCATTTGAATGAAAGAGCCCTCGCTGGTAGCCTAGCGTATTAACGGCTCTGCCTGTTTGACCCTTTGTTTGCAGGGCTTCTTTTAGCAAGCTGAGTAAAATGCTGAAAATACCCATTATGGGAGCTTTTTCTGTAATTAAATATCATTTTTAACAAATGTGTGTCTTAAATGCTCATTTGTACGTCTTGTTTGTTTTAAGCAGTGACTATGTACAAATGCAGTAGGCCATATTTGTATGTTTCTGTCCGGTTCGTAATCCATTGATCTTTCTCAGTTTTGGATACTAAACAAATACGATTATTATAAGGGGCAATAAGCAATTTAATATTTCATAGCAGTATCAAAACATTCATATGTATACAATTGATTTGTGTGGCTATTAATATGTAAAGACTAAACCGATATGCATCTGCTTTTGTGATATTAGGGTTTCTCCTTTATTCTCCACAGTGGTGGTTCAAGGGTGTATAAAATCGGTCTATCATGCATATTGTTGCATATTAAATGTAATTTATACATACTGTGGTTCATATTTCTTGGAAGATGCTGTTCTTAGATGACCTGCATCATCCTAATTTCTTTGTTGCATTTGGTGCAGATTAAATGGAAAATGTGTCGTGGTCGGTGTTGTTTCACACAGTGTTGCAAAGACTAGCATTTAAAGGGTTAGTTCACCCCAAAATGAATTAATTACTCACCCTCATGTTGTTCCAAACCCGTAAGACCTTTGTTCATCTTCGGAACACAAATTAAGATATTTTTGATGAAATGTGAGAGCTCTCCGACCCTGCATAGACAGCAACGCAACTGTAATGTTCCCAGGTCGGTCAACGTTGTAAGGACATCGGTAAAACAGTCCATGTGACATCAGTGGCTCAACTACAAGAATCTTGGGTACTATCCCTTTAAGAAAGAGATATACCTTTTCATATATCTGACCTCTAGACCTTCATCCTAATGTTGTCATAAAGAACTTTAGTAGAAACAAACGTGTATAATCTGAGACCGTACCAGACCTTATGTCAGATACAGTGTATCAGACAAAATAAGCCTGTGCAGCTGAATTCATAAACCCGTTTTTGCTTCGTCTATGAAAAATGGTTTGAAAAAGTGGTTAGAAAAGTGGTTTGTGTCGGGTCTTTGTCTACTTTTCTGGGTGATTTTGGCAGCTTTCACTCTTGAATTTAATCCACCCAAACAGCCCAGACTGTCTTTGAATTTAGTAACTTTTTTTTTAGTTTAGCTCATGGTTAGTTTGAGATAAAGAGCAAGAAAGGTTGGATGAAGGTACAGACCGTGATTAGGGCTGTGCGATATGGACAAAAAAAACCTATCGCCATTTCTTTGATCAATTTTGCGATTTCGATTTTAATCAGGATTTTGACACACAGACATGCTTTACAGTCATAAATGCATTCAGTGTGCGTTTGAAACATATTTCCAAAAGAAAACCAATTAGAGCTTTATCAAGAAGCTGTAACATGTCTCTAGAACAGACATAAGGCAA
>NW_015642789.1:109341-113272 GCF_001515625.1 Sinocyclocheilus rhinocerous
ATAGACTCCGTGCGGAAACGATCGCAGCATGACTGCTGCAGATGCACCGCTCCTGAACGCACTGCCGGACCGCAATCGCGTGCAGTGTGAACGCTCTGATCTGTTAACATGGGCGCGGAAAAAATACGCAACACAGATGGAGTGTGTGAACCTGGCGTTACGTTTGTATGCCCGCCCGGTCTGTTCTGTTCTCGTGCTCCGATTTAGAAATCGCGCATGCTCAAATCGCGATTTTATGATGATGTCGATTAATCGCACAGCCCTAACCGTGATATCTGGTGAAAGTAGATAATGAAACTCGAGGGTTGTCGTTTTGGGTGGGGATCTCATGTGCTAGAAAACCGCTACTTGTAACATTTATTACAATTGCTGTATTTATGTATGTCAGTTTAGAAGTTGTAATTCATATTTAATGTGATGCCAAGTCTAAGTAACATCACTAATCATGTAACTGTTTATTTAATGTATTGTCTGTGGTCTAAATCCTTGAAGATTATCAACCCAACTCATACCAACTAAACAAATTTCAGACTGTGCTCTTTTGCAGTTATCACACTCAGTGATTGAGCTTTGGGAAGCAGGTATGGGCATGTCTGTATACCAGGAAGGATAGCCACCTATCTGCTCCTCTTCTGTAGTAATGGGACAGGCTCTTGGGGAGATGCGGGCACAAGGGCACACTCACAACCAAATAGACAGAATACTTTGAATGTGAATGCAGAATTCCATTAATTAAAGGATGACGTTTTAGATGATTCAGTTGTGTGAATGATTAAGGAGCTTCAAAGAGCATTGCAGCATTATATAATAACTTTGAAACAAAAGCAGCGGTGTGAAATGGCAGCTTTGGGAGTAAGATGCAACCAGATGCTTGGGCTCAAGGCCAGTGTATATCAGATCATCTCAGCGATACACTCGGAAGCAATAGGAAATGTGAAACAGACCACCTATTTTTGCGTTTCTGGTCCTTCTCGATGGTTCCTTGCTTAAGGTGATGGTAACGGTGTATAGACGTTTTTGGTGTGTTAAAAGACAGTAGTGCTGGGCGGTATGACCAAAAATTTATATCTCGGTATTTTTCAAAATTATACCGGTTTCATGGTACATGACGGTATTTTTTTTTTCATGCATGACCAGGTGTTAACCGTATTTTCTACTGATTGAGAGAGGAAATACTGCAGTATATTGACTTAGAATGCCCTATTTTACTGTCATGATGAGTGAATATTGTCAAAAAATACCACACTAAATAGTGACTAAACACCGGTGGATATTTGTGGCGGTCAATGTGGATATTGTGGATGAGTTCTTCTGTGTCATCACGTTCTATTAGTTCTACAGCTTCAGTTTCGGAACTTTCAGGCTTAGTAACACATACAGCTGTTCCCTCACCACAGTGAAAATGGACCCCTTTCAAACAGTGTCGCGTTCCGAACGTTGTTTAAGCGACAACAGTGCGGTATTTTAAAAATTCATATCATAACAAAAATAAACACCGGTATTCGGTATGAACCGGTATACCACCTAGCACTAAAAGACAGCATTTGTTTTTGTTAGAGAAAATTTGGTTTTCATTAGTCCTGATTTTGGATGTGAGTGAAGCTGCGGTTTGTTTTTTGTGGTTGTTTTAATATTGCATCGTCTACAAATGGATTGGATGTTTGTGGGAACAAGGGGAAATGGCACTGACTTAAATGAGGATCAGAGCCTTTTCATCCAGTATGAGTTTTGTTTGTAACTTTAACCCCTTGCCCAATTTGTTGGATATTTATTCCCGAAATCCATATGATGATGAATTGTTCAATATAAGATCTTTAAAAAAAAAAAAAAAGACTTTTACCCTTGCTTCATTTTGTTTTGTTTGTTTTTACAAAATGATGTTAGTCTTATCTAGTTCTCAGAAAATATCTGCTTATCTAAAATTCTGTCATTTAAAAGAAACTCATACAGGTTTGGTATAACGTCTGGTTGAGTAAATAATGACAGAATTTTCATTTTTGGTCCCTTTTATCCCCTAAAGATTGATACAGATCTTTATCTTACAGTTGGCATGAAATTGAAAATTCTATTTTCTAAATGCATAATTTTATTTTCTAAATGTGTGTTATTGATTTTATTATGAACAATCAATCAATTTATAATTCGATCTTCCATTGAATTCGATCTTCCATCTACTTCCACCCAGTAGGGCTGAATGATTTTGGAAAATAATCTAATTGCGAATTTTTTATTTTATTTTTTTACCAATATTGCGAATGCGATTTAATATGCAATTATTTTTAAAGCACTTTATGTTCTATATTATTCAACAAAGACAAGCTATAAATCATTGTTTAGTATGACCAACACAATATTAGATAGATTAAACATAAATATTATTTTCTGTAGGTCAGGCCTATATGTTACGATGAAATTAGGTGATGCATAAATTGATATGAATTACATTTTTATTTAACAACTACAATCACAGTACATTGACTGATTTGTTGAACTTCCAACCTTGTAAGCATGTAATAATTATGACAACATAAAGCACTGACAAATAAGCCTGGTGTAAACATTAATATGAAAGTCAGTAACAAACCACATAAACTAAAGTAGATTGCAGAAATATAAAAACAAATCTGTTGCTTTACCACACTACTTTTGGTAATTCAAAGTCACCGTAATAAACATATGTAAACGTGTACTGCACTTTTTAAACGCTGTCTGTTAACTTTAGACCAGTGGTTCTCAAACTTTTTTGGGCGCACCCCCCTTTAAACCTATAAAAAAAAATCTGGCGCCCCCCCCTTTCTCGAATCCCCATCCCACCTCAGACTACCAAATAATTTCACTAAACATTATGAAAAATTAATGCTTTTTTAATTAAAAAAACCTACAGGGGAAAAAAATCCTGCATCACTTGAAACATTGAAAAATAGCATAGAGAGAATAACTGTTATTATTATTATTCTCTCTGTTATTTATTTATTTTTGTGTGTTTCATGCTGTCCGCTAAGGCATAGGACACACACAGGCTTTCCTCCTCACCAACGACATAAAACACCGTGTCCATGTTCTATTTATGATGTACTGACACAAAGTTAAAATGATTTGCAACGGTCGCTTTGTCGCGTCCAGTGTACAGTAGAGCTGTTGCGGCGCGACAACTGTAGTGTCCGGTATAGAAACGGTGAGTGAAGCCGAGAGCAAGATATGCCTCGTCATATTTTCTGCATTTAGCTTTTGAATGACCAGAACCTGCCTGGGTCTGTGCGACTTCATCTATGGCTTTTCTGTTCCCTTTCACCAACCGATCCATCTCCCATTCTAAGTAACGTCCTTTGGCTGTTTACTGTTTTATTTATTTTCTTTTTCTGCTGATGGCCCGCGCTCGGCTTGAAGCAGAGGTGCTTAGACCGATTGGTGCGTGTCATCAAAGTACTGCGAGAGCTATAAGAGAGTGGACGTCTCCTTATGCTTTCTCTCGCCGTACTTTGATGTCATACACCGATCGATCTTCAAGTCGAACACACCTCTTTACTCGCGCGTGTCACGTGACCGAGTGTAATTGCAGCCAATGCGATTGAAAAATCGTGTTTTTTCATATCGCGATATTATCACAAATGCAATTAATCGTTCAGCCCTACTTACTGCGCAGTTGGGACAAATTTATCCTGGGAGATGATGGTATCCTCCGTAGAAAGACGAACACCCAGACACAGCTAGTCTTACCTGCGAAGTACAAGCAACATGTGTTGAAAGAATTACACGACAACATGGGACATCAAGGCCTAGATCGGACAATGTCCTTGATCAGAGAAAGGTTCTATTGTCCGAAAATGCACTATGATGTTGATCATTATGTGACCAAAAGTTGTGCTTGCCTGAAACAAAAGAAACCATGTAAAGAGACGAGAGCACCTCTCCAAAATATTGTCACTACTCA
>NW_015642789.1:113346-133941 GCF_001515625.1 Sinocyclocheilus rhinocerous
GTCATATTTTCTGCATTTAGCTTTTGAATGACCAGCACCTGCCTGGGTCTGTGCGACTTCATCTATGGCTTTTCTCTTCCCTTTCACAAACCGATCCATCTCCCATTCTAAGTTACACAAGTTTCACAACAAAACCCACCCAATTGCTACTCAAAACTAGCCCAATCGCATTTCCAGGGGGGTTCCACCGGTAACTGTAGCGTGCCAACGTGATGCTTCCTCTGAAGACTTAGATGTGTTCGACTCGAAGCAGCGCTGCTTAGACCGATGGGTGTGTCATCAAAGTACTGCCAGAGCTATAAGAGAGCGCGGACGTCTCCTTATGCTTTCTCTCGCCGTACTTTGATGTCATACACCGATCGATCTTCAAGTCGAACACACCTCTTTACTCGCGCGTGTCACGTGACCGAGTGTAATTGCAGCCAATGCGATTGAAAAATCGTGTTTTTTCATATCGCGATATTATCACAAATGCAATTAATCGTTCAGCCCTACCACCCAGTCAACAAATGATGGACAGAACCAAGTCCCCACCCTAAATTTTTTTCTTTTTGGAAAATCTGTTTCACTTAGATGCATGTCACAAATATGAATGAAACAAAGTAGCCACTTCCATTTTATCATGGCTTTAAAGGGGTCATATGATGCGATTTCAATTTTTCCTTTCTCTTTGGAGTGTTACAAGCTCTTGGTGCATAAAGAAGATCTGTAAAGTTGCAAACACTAAAGTCTCAAAACCAAAGAGATATTCTTTATAAAAGTTAAGAGTTAACCACGCCTACCTAAAACGGCTCATTCTAACACGCCCCCACATACCTACGTCACAATGTGGGAAGATTTGCATAACGCCGCCCAAATGTTCACAAAAAGAAAGAAGGCGTAACTTTTATTCACGCTGTAGTAATAATGTTCTTTTTAGCAGCATCATATGACCCCTTTAAGAATACCAAGCCACTTACTTTTAATCGTATAAATGTTATGGTGGTGTATAATATCACTCCATTTTTCATTCCCTATGGTATCGCATTTCAATTGCATATTGTACACATGAATTTTGGTGCCTTGTCAAGACTGTGTTATAAATAACTGGGAAGTTTGTCTTGTCATTGGCCTAGTAGTTTGAAGTTCTCACAGCTTGACGTTTTTCATGCCTGCTTCCTTGCAGGAAGTGCACCTGGTATTTTATAATTTAGTGTGTATTTCTTTTGTAGCTTGTGCTTTTTCCATTTCCTGTTCCAGTGTCCTTGGTTCTAGACTCAGCTGAGAACAGTGGGAGCAGTGCTTCCCATTTTAACCACCAAACAGGCAGAAGGTTACCTGCTCTTTTGCACCAGGGCTAGGAGGAAATTATTTGCTCTGAATCAATAGAGAGAGAAATGTTTGGTATTGTTATAATCCGTCTCCCATTCCACATTTTTTTTTCCATGAATAATGTTCTTCATGAAGTTTCACACGTACTACATAATTTCAGCTATGTTAGTGTTTGTTTTTTTTTTGTTTTTCTGTTAGTCGTATAGCCTAAAAGCCTGTCATACTTGCCTGGAACATCTCAGCTGTGTGTGGCAGCAGCAGTTCAATGTTATTCTTGCCGAAACGTGTACAACTTGTGTAATATGGACCAAACAGAAGAAAGCTGAGTGCTTCTATTAAAACTGACATGGTCTTAAAATAAGTATGAATTGCTGTGGTACTGTAAGCTGAGAGCATGCTGTGCTTTAACTGTTAAGCGGTTTTCAGAGTAAAACTCTTACTGAGAGATTGTCTTTTTTTTATTCATCCAGTGCCACCCCTACATTCATATAGATACAGTTGGATGTCTTTAGCAGTTGCAGTGCAACTGTTTGCGTCTCTCTTGCCATTTAAAATTGCCAAATTAAAAAAACCTGTCAACGGATCATTCACTTGCATTATGTCTGGCTGTTTTTGAAGGTAAAAATTAGGGCTGAACGATTAATTGCATTTGCGATAATATCGCGGTATGAAAAAAACACGATTTTTCAATCGCAGAGGCTGCGATTACACTCGGTCACGTGACACGCAAGAGTAAAGGTGTGTTCGACTTGAAGATCGATCGGTGTATGACATCAAAGTACGGCGAGAGAAAGCATAAGGAGACGTCCACTCTCTTATAGCTCTCGCAGTACTTTGATGACACAACCATCGGTCTAAGCAGCGCTGCTTCAAGTCGAGCGCGGGCCATCAGCAGAAAAAGAAAAGAAATAAAACGGTAAACAGCCAAAGAATGTAACTTAGAATGGGAGATGGATCGGTTTGTGAAAGGGAAGTGAAAAGCCATAGATGAAGTCGCACAGACCCAGGCAGGTGCTGGTCATTTAAAAGCTAAATGCAGAAAACATGACGAGGCATATCTTTCAATGTTTCAAGTGATGCAGTTGTTTTTTTCCCTGTAGGTTTTTTTAAATTAGAAAAGCATTAATTTTTCATAATGTTTAGTGAAATTATTTGGTAGTCTGAGGTGGAATGGGGATTCGGCAAAGGGGGGCGGAGCCAGATTTTTTTTATAGGTTTAAAGGGGGCGCGACCAAAAAAGTTTGAGAACCACTGGTCTAAAGTTAGCAGACAGTGTTTAAAAAGTGCAGTACACATGTTTACATATGTTTATTACAGTGACTTTGAATTACCTGAAGTAGTGTGGTAAAGCAACAGATTTGTTTTTGTATTTCTGCCATCTACTTTAGTTTGTGGTTTGTTACCGACTTTCATATTAATGTTTACACCAGGCTTATTTGTACATAATTATTAAAAAAAAAATCGCTATTTTATTTTCCAAAATCGTTCAGCCCTAGTAAAAATGTACTGTAGACTTCCCCAATCCCCTCCTGCCAATTTACATTTAATTCTTTTTAATTTACTAATTGTTCACGCAACCCACCAACGAGCCAAATTTGAAAATATGGAGTCTTCCCATCCCTAATATGAATTAGTTAAAAGTGAGTGACTGTGCACATACTAAATTGGAAAGCTGTTGATTTGATGTGCTTTGATTGACCTGTTGCAGGTTCTGGAGAACTTTTCTGATGCCCCAATGACACCCAAACAGATTCTGCATGTCATCCAAACAAAGGGGCTCAAAGAAATGAGGTCTAGTATAAGCCATTCATTTACATTAATGTACTGTGTTTCTGTTTGAGAAATAATATTTATACTTGAGATTTGTTTCCATGTTTATGAGTACATTTTTGCTGCCTCTTGACTGGGTTTGAGTATCTTTATAAAAGATTATTTTGTGTTTCTCTCTTTTTCTCAAACCATTTTCACCCCAAAATAGAAGGTAAGATGAATTTAATTATCTATATATTGTATTTTTACTATGTTTAATCTTACTTTCTTGAGCAACATTTACACATTTCTTCCCTTCTTTCCATCCTTACTCAGCGGCACAGCTCCACTGGCCTGCCTGGTCACCATGCTTCACTCTCAGGTCAGAGGAGACCGAGTGAAGAACAGTATTTTCTTCAAGCTTCCTGGAAGGATGAGTTTGTTTACCCTAAAGGTAGAGAGTCCATAAATCCTTCTAGCATCCTTTCAGTGCTTTACAGACTTGCACACTAGTTTAGCAACTGGATTATGAAGCCAAAACCTACATAAAAAAGAGCTACATATCCCGTGTTTGTATGTATCCACTGATGCCTACAGAAAAATGCACTTCAGTGGACAAAGAGCCCAACTGCGAACGAGTCTGCAGATGGGACTGGCACTCCAACAGCATCCACCACATCAACAGTTGAAGGAGCAGAGCAGGAGAGTTGTGACTCCACAGAGACGGCTGCTGCTAGTGGTGAAAATGATGGTGTGTGGACTATTCATTCTTTTAATTTTTTTTCTTTCTTAGAATCGATTCATTCAGCCTCTTTTCCAGTAAGTGGAACAGGCTTATAAATTAAAGAAGCGTATAAAAGAGCTGAAAAGTTAGAGGCCCTATCTTTTCATTTTAAGAAAAGCTTTGATTCCAAATGGTGAGGAGCATTAAATACACTGAGCTTAAGAAGCATGTAGTGCCTGAGAGACATTGATTTCTTTTTTTGCTATGGATGTGTGTGTTGCCATGGATACTGCGGCACATGACACATCCAGCAGTGACCTAGATGAGAGTGTTTTAGAACGTGTATTTGTGTGTTGCATGAAAAGAAATACATGCAAAATTATGCCTTCACATTTGTTATTTTTTTGCACATTTGTATGAAAAACAGATTCCTTTTGTTCTAGAGAGATGTGGAAGGATGGTATTTCGAAGCCTGATGTTTCTAGACATCAGCAGTATCTACTGTTCTTTTATTTAAAATGTATTTACCATAACTAAATACGCAAAATAATACTAGATGCCATAAGCATTATAAGGCAATTACGAGTCTTAAATACTTGCATGTGTTCTCTGCCCCTGATTTGGTTGCTGGAACCCTGTATTTATCTTGATTTATCTTTTTCCCCTCTGGTTTAGAATGATTTTGGAATGGAATACATGCATATTTAACACCTATTGCAAATTATAAACTGAATACTACCTATCATTATTAATTATAAATGGTATGTGAAAAAAAACTAGGCGATGATAAATATTTTATATGGTTGTATACTACTGTATATCTTTTCAGAGTCTGATCAGTCAGGAAGTAGCTGCTATTCTATCAGGGTTCGTGCAGGTTCCTGAAATGTTTTAAAATCAGTTTGATCAAATTCATAAATCATAAATATCTCAAATGGACCTGAGTCTTAATTATCTTTTTGAAATTGTGTTCAATTTAATGACATATAGACAGTAATTGCAATATGGCCTAATGTGATGATTAAAATTAAGAAGGCTGTGATTTTACTAAACATGCTCTTAGCATGTTTTACTGGTTCACTGTTTCAGAGCAGTTCATAATCAACGATTATCGCATGTTTATGACAAGTGATTGCTTATCATTAAGGACACCCAGTAGCTACCAAGAGGCTAGGTAGTGGAAGAACTCATTTATAAGCACTTGTACTTGCAGTCAAATGCAATATTGTTGTGTTTTTTGTGTATTTTATTGTAATGAAGCATATGAGGACAGATGCAATGTAAATGCAACACATGGTCAGATACGAGACAATGCGGTCAATAGAAAGTTGCCTTTCTCTCTGCTCATCCCCTCCCTAATACCAAACAATTAACCAACAATACATAGTAAAGGAAACTGAAAGGTTCACCTATGCCCACATGTTAGTGAATAACATGAAAGAAATTACAGTTAATTACTGCTCTTACACTATTGATGAATTATGACGTTTACTCTGTTTATATTGTAATGTGCTGTAGATGGTTGTAAAAGTGCATATTTAATCTCATCTTAATGAGCAGCTGGAAGTAGAAATACTTAATCACTATTTTACAAAAATTAAAAAGTAAAGAAATTATCATTTGACAGCATCATATATTTTTTTCTTCTCTCTCTCTGTGTGTGTATCAAATTAACACATGAACATAATTAAAATGTGACTTGCTGCATTAAAATTTTTGACAGATATTCTGCTTGTTTCCTCTTTATTCCAGCCTCTGTGGATGAGACTTCCTCTAGTGCCTCTTGCTCCACAGAACCACAGACAAGGCTCAGTCGCTCCTCACAGGTACCAGCAGTGCCTAACTTCACCTTTGCATTGAACCATCACCTTCATAACTAATTTTTACATGCAGGACCCTCCAAGAATGGATTTCCATCTCACCATCATTCTTATGCACAGCACTCAACTCCTCCTCAGATCACCAGTTATGCCAGAAGGCAGTTGAATGCATGATATCACTATGTGAAAAGGAGACCTTAGAGAAGTGCCGAAAGTTGATGTTATGAGTCAAATTAAGAAAACCCCACAAATAATGCTGACTACATTAGTCATGACTAAGACCTTTTGCTCTTTTCGTCAGGGATTTTTTTTTTTATTTGAATGTATTGTCAGATCCTAATCACATTGTTTGCTTGGTTGATCATTTACAGCAAATGCACTGAATCCACAAGAAACTCCAGCACCAATCAGCAGATTTTGAAACTTAATGGCTTGTTCACACTGGGACGAATATCGCGTGCGATTATCGCCGACGTTTAACACCTCGTGACTAAACAAAGGGCACCAGTGTGAGTGTGCACACCGTGAGGCGTAAAAGCGTAATTTTTTTAAAAACACCTCTGGTTTGTTTTTTTGGTTTGACGCGCCACATTAAAAACTGGCCGACCAATGAGATTGGCGCTTTTGTTCACGTGCCTGGAGCTGCTGAAGTTAAAGTAAACCACGACTTGGTGGTGCTCAAGCACAAAACGGTCTTGCCAAGCACACATTGATACCTAACGACGAAGAGGAAGTAAGTAGACCAAGAAGATGTATTGAGGCAAGATGAATGTAGAGCTGCTGGTCTCATTGGTGTCTGAACACAAAGAGCTTTATGACAAATGTGGCAGCGACTACAAAAAAATCTCGATTAGAGGGAGTTGTTATGGAGAGGAATTGCAGATCAAATAGGATTCGATGTGTACTGGGGTATTTCTGTTTTTTATTAAGCGCCATCTAATGTCACAGAGTGAATTTGCACGTTCACTCGGCTCATCGCCAGCGAAAATCGCTTGGGTATGAACACACAAGACATGTCGAAAAACGTCGGCGATAAGCGCGCGCGATAATCGTCCCGATGTGTACGAGGCTTAAGACTGCCTTAATACTTTTGCCCTCTCATTTGCCCAGTGTTGAACTTACACGCACGCTCATACTGCTTATAAGTCCCACAATCTCCTGCTCAAGCCAGCCGCTTAGCTCCCATAGAGAAGGAGCTGAGAACTGTCATCTCCAGGACAGTTACACCCTGCCCTTTCCCTTTATATTCTTTTTACCTGCATTAATACTAATATTTTATTGTTAAAATCCTAACATTGTCAACTTTTGTCAGACATATGCATTTCCATTTAAATTCTCCTCTATGAGCATGCTGTTGTTTTCCATGTCTGTGGAGGACTTGCGTGTATGTGCTCATGGTTATTTCTCCCATCTCTCTTACAGTCAGGGAGACAGAGGAAGAAAGCCGTGATGATGCCCCGTGTAGTGCTCACTCCTCTCAAGGTCAACGGTGAACACGTCCCATCAGGTTACAATGGCTCTTTTTCTTGTTCAATTTTTTTCTCCCCCTTCTATTCTGTTTTTTCTCTCCCACTACAGTGGTTTGTATACCTGCTCCCTCTGACTGTGGATGCTCTTTATCTGAGTGGCCTGACAGTGTTTGTAATTTTATGCACTGACACTCTAATCATTTATAGTGCAGCCTCCTCAAGGGCAGTTTTCCCACAGCTTCCCTCCTGTTGACAGCCGCCACCTCTATTTCTTTGTTAACTTTGCACTAAAACAAGCATCTTTTCTAGAAGCCACTGACATTTTTGTCACTTGAACGTCAATACCCCTCAGTGTGAAAGCACTGTTTCTGTTTTGTCCTGTCAGCTCTGCTCTGTTCCCCTTGGATATCTGCTTTGCATTTGCACCTTAGAGATATCCATTCACCCCTCTTCCTCTTTGTCTCTGTGCCTTGGGATATCCCCGTCCCTTTGACTTTTCGTGTTTCACGCACATGCCAAAGCTTTGCCTGTCACTTTGGCCTCTTTAGTGCCAATAGCCTTCATGCCTCAGCTGCCCTACCCACACTCACTCGTTCTCAGAGCGTCTCACCAGCCTCCATCCTCCCCCCACCTTTACCCTCAGGAGCAGCGGGGAGGCGCAGGGAAGGCTCTAGAGGGGGTCCAGGCCCCACTCTCCGTACCCGCTCCGAGCTGGGCTGGAAACGCACCCAGCACTTCAAGAACATACGTGGTCTTCGTTCAGGTACAGAGGATGAAAACCAAGGACCCCCATGTATTAATTACTACCCCTAATGAAAACCAAGGACTTCCATGTATTAATTACTACCCCTAATCCCCTTGCTCACCACTTTCCTCTAGAACATCAATAATTCAGTAACTCCTTCCCAGGTATTACACTGAGAGAGTGAATAGCTAACAAGTTTGTGTCAATCTAATGACAAACAATGTCCCAATCTTCTTTATTTCTAACCTGCAATTAAGGCATTTGGATGGAGTAGGGAAAATAAACAAATAGCCAATTATTCATTTAGTTTTATCTTTATTATTTGCAGTTGATGGTTGCTTGCAAAAAGGTATATGTGTATATTTTTTGCCTTGATGCTATTAAAGGGTTAGTCACTCAAAAATGAAAATTTGCCCATAAATTACTCAACCTCAATTCATCCTAGGTGTATATGAATTTCTTCTTGCAGAAGAATCCAGTCGGAGTTATTTTAAAAAATTGTCTTTGATCTTTCAAGCTGTTTAATGGCACTCAGCGGGTGTTGCAGTGCATCAGTCCAAAAGAAGTTCATTAATTTTAATTGAAGTTAAATAAAAAGCGCCCATCTATAAAAAAATGTCTCCCACACAGCTCCGGGGGGTGAACAAATGCCTCCTGTAGTGAATCCATGCGTTTTTGTAAGAAAATTACGTAAGATGTCGGCGTTGCGCATGCACTGGAGTCTCGTGAAAACCAACGTTTGTTAACAGGAGCAAAGGAAGCAAAGTCTATTTAACTTCTTTGGACTGGTGCACTGCAACGCCCACTGAGTGTCATTAAACAGCTTGAAAGATCAAAGACAATTTTTTATATAAATCCGACTGGATTCGTCTGAAAGAAGAAAGTCATATACACCTAGGATGACTTGAGGGTGAGTAATTTATGGGCTAATTTTCATTTTTGGGTGAACTAACCCTTTAAGTGAAGGACATAGGTTGCTATGTGTATCTTGTCATGCTGGTTTCTCAAAGAGTGTAATAATGTGTTTTGACCTCTAATATGTTACACCAGCTGTGACTTAAACTTTCAAAATTTAAGGTATCGATATCAGTCTATATCAGTTTGGAATCCAATCTCATAGAAACCTCACTAATTTCAAACGCTGGTCTTAAACTAGTCTATAGCAGAGTACCAACCATGGTTTGTCTTCTGCAGTTTTTTTTTTCTTTTTTTTCTTTTTCAGTGTCAATGTACTTTGTTTTATTCTGTCAAATCTAGCTAAGATCTAAGACCAGCTTAGTGAGAGACTGTTATGTCTGTGTGTCTATTTTCATTGTAGATATGTTTTGTAGCATGCATTATGCTTTGGTTTATTTATTGCAGCACTGGTTGATGTAATGTTCAGTTGCTAAATAATGTAAAAGCTGTGTGAATTGATCAATAGCTCTGGTGGAATTAAACTATTATTATTATTGCTTTACTAGTGTTATGTCATAACACCCTCTGATTATATAGATTTACTAGCGCTTCATATATTTATATACATTATTATACACTCTTATACAGTTTTATGTAAATGTAGACCAGAGTCTGCTCTGAAGATATTATATATCAAAAATCCACTCAATCCAAAAACACAGACCATAACAACAGACAAATACAAAAAAAAAACAGAACAGAATCCACAGCATCACATATTTACATATATACTAAAACGCCAATGGTTCCACATACTTGAGAAAAGTCTGACTGAACTTAGTACCGGGTTCGTCAGTGTTGAAATTATACTGTTTACAGATTCCGATAACCTACACATACATATGTACATGGTATTACGCATCACAGCAGCGCACATTGGTACACCAACTATGACAAACATTTGGCATGCACTGCTCCATCGTGACACCTTAAGCAGCAGCCTCATTCCATCGTCATAAGCTACATTTCAGAGTTTCTGCATGCTGCTCTTTCTATAACGCCGCCACAAATGGGCAGTATACATAGGGGTACAGTAAGCTTTAAAATATGTTTAAATATAAATATGTCCCGGCCGTGCACAAAGGTTTCATTAAGCAATGTTCTTACATACACTCAATGTAATACTGTATTTTGCAGGTCCCATGAAAAGGAATCGAGGGGGAGTGGAGGTGGATTTTGAGACTCCAGGCTCCATCCTAGTCAACACCAACATTCGTGCTCTCATCAACACGCGCACCTTTGCTGCTTTTCCTCCTCACTCCCAGCAGCAACTGCTCCAGCTTTTACCAGAGGTGGACAGACAGGTATATTTATTTAAGGCTTTTTAATTTTCACTTGTTTCAAGTATATATATAAAAAATAATTCTCACCAAATTTTTCAATTCTTTTAATGCATAGGTTGGCCCCGATGGCCTTGCTCGGCTAAGCAGCTCGGCCCTTAATAATGAATTCTTCACTCATGCGTCCCAGAGCTGGAAAGAGCGTCTAGCTGAGGGTAAGTGTCTTAGTATTTTCCTATAAAATATGAAAAGAAACTGACCAAGACTAGTGGCTCTAGATAATTTACTATAATGGTGGATAAAGTGGGAATATTTTTACTCTCTTGAAGGTGAGTTCACACATGAGATGCAGGTTCGCTTCAGGCAAGAGATGGAAAAGGAGAAGAAAGTAGAACCATGGAAAGAGAAATTCTTTGAGGAGTACCATGGCCAAAGGTTTGATAGCCTTTTTAAAAAATTCTTAAGCAGTGTAATTTCAAGAATTGTGGTGATATATATATTTTTTTAATTTCCCCCATTTATTTCTTTAGGTCTGGGTTGACGAGAGAAGAGGCATTAAAGCTCACAATTAGTGATGCTGGAGATGTTGCCGGTGCAGTTATTGACTCTGATTCTGCTACAGTGGCTACACCCAAGAGGCGAAGTGTTGGAAGAAGACGGAGGGAAGGCCGTATCAGACGGCGTTCACGGGCTGACCTCAGACGCAGAGCTCGGCGGACACTTTGCAAAACTACAACGGTAGCTGTACCTTCAGCAGAGACAACAGAAAGCACTGCAACTCCAGATGTTGAACCATCAGTTGCATCACCAGTCCCAGAAGCAATAGCAGTTCAGGGAGAGGTGGTCCTTCAAACAGACCTTGGACTGGAAGCTCCAGAAGAAAACCTTTCTGCAGAGGCAGTCCCCTCCCCTGCTCCTGTACCCACACCTCCTCCAGCTTCTACAAGCTCAACCTGCGATGAACCAGAAGCCTCCACACGCCTGTTGCCTGAAGTACCTGAACCAGCTGTTGCATCCACCTCCTCTCCTTCCTCATCCTCCTCTTCAACTTCATCATCATCATCGCCCTCTTCTTCTCCCTCCTCTGCCTCAGAAAGACAGACTTTTGCTGCAAGCTCAGATTCCTCTTCTTCCTCTTCCTCCTCCACTGCTGCTGTTGCCACCGACCCACTGGATGATGGGGCTTCGGTCATTACCACTGGTACAGCAGGCACTGGCGCAAGCAGCCGGGAGAGCAGCCCTGCAGCCAGTCCCGCCACAGCAAGTCCAGCAATTCAACTCAAGGAGCAGAAGAGAAGGCCAGACGAGTCCCAGGCCTTCACCAGCTTTCCCGAGAAAAGGGCGCGACTGGATGAGCGTCAGTCCTTTCGTAACACAGTTGACTGTGTGTACTCAGAAAAGCCACAACCTACAACAGAGGAGCCCAAGGTCCCGCCAATCCGGGTATGTTGAACACGTTATTTTTTTCAGATTAGTCTTTTGTACACCTCATTGTCTTCATGTAAACCACATCTCAAATGAGTGTTTCTTTTCTGCCCATTCCTCTAGATACAGCTCTCCCGGATCAAACCGCCCTGGGTCAAAGGGCCGCCAACGTACCAAATCTGTCCCCGCATCGTCCCCCCCAGCGAAGGGTCGCGGCGCTCTGGGACAGGGGCGCGCACCCTGGCGGACATCAAGGCCCGTGCCCAGCAAGCTCGTGCCCAGCGGGAAGCCGCTGCTGCTGTTGCGGCCTCTGGGGATGGGGGAGGGCCTGAGGGGAGCGGCCCGGGGGGTGGTACTGGGATACCGGATCGCTCCAGCGGGAGGCGTTCGAGAGAGCACCCAGGTCCCGTTGAACCTGGAGGAGGAGGAGGCAGACGAGGAGGAAGAGTTGATTTGGAGGAGCAGGAATCGCCTGCGAGCTCTCATTCGTCTGGAGCACAACTACAGCTGTCCAGTGTAGATTCAGCAGACGGGCCTCAAACCTCCACCCCACTGACCGAACCATCTCCTTCCTCTGTGTCTTCAAACCCATCTCTACCACCATCAGAGTCTCCGAAAACACTCACACTTTCACCACCTTCAACCGACAGCCCTGCTTCCCAGGATCAGGTGGAAGAGATTTGTGGAGTGGAAGAAGTGACTGCCTGCCTAAGTGATAAAGCCTCAGAGCAGACATTAGACACCCCAGTGCCTACGCCAAGTGAACCAGAGTCTTTTTGCAGTCACCAAGAGGGGAGAGGTGAGGAGGCAGAGTCCAATGAGAGCAGAACAAATACCCCTGTTTGCACCTCAGCATCAAATGATGCTGTTTCTTTAGTGCCCACCTCTATACCAGACTCGCTGCCCAGATTTGGTGCCCAGGGTGTGGATGTCATCAGAACTTTGGCAGCTTCTTCTCAACCCTGGGAAGGTGAAAAGAATAGTGGTGAGCATCACCCAGGGACAACTGGAGTTATTCAGCATGGCTCAGACTTGAAAATACCCAAAGAGACACTTGTTACAGCCCGAAATGGATGGGTAGAAAGTAGTGAAGAGCATTCCATGAGAGAGGGGATGCTCCAAGATCATAGGAATGGAGGAAATGATGATGATGGCAAATATGAATCAGCCTATTTGCCTTGTCTACCAAGTAATGGTGGCAAAGAAGACACTGGAGCACACAGTGATTCTACAGAAACAGCATCTGACTTCGAAAATGAAGCTCAAGAGGATGAAACAGTGGACTGGCATGGAACCCAGATGAATAGTAATGGCATGCAAGCTCAGAATACAAAGTCGCAGAATCAACCTGTCATTCAGACCTCAAGTCGACTCACTTCATCAATGTTGAATACTCCTCAACACCAGCAACCAGTCATACAGGCCCATATATCTAACCCCAACCATACTCAAACTGTCATTCAGGCTCGTTTCCCTAATGGTGTGTCAAACCAGCCTGTTATTCATCCCCACAAGCAGCATGCAATTCATTCCCAAGCTATAAACCATACTCAGGACCAGATTACCACTGCGCCCTCACAAGCCCAAATGCAAGCTTACCTGACACAGACAGAGAGGGACCAAAGTAGAAATCTACGGCTGAATGATAATCGCAATGGTGTGAAGCTGTTTGTCTCAACCGAGGATGACACCAAACCTCTCAGCAGAGGGCCTGGAGAAGATTTTGTTTTAAAGAATTCTGCCGTTCCTCCCATTGGCAGAAGAGTCCAAGGTTCATTTCGACCAGTTTCCTCTGTAGAGGCCAACAACCCTCTTGTCACCCAACTTCTTCAAGGCAGCCTACCCTTAGAGAAGGTCTTACCACAGCCTCACTTGGTCAGCAAGCTGGAAATTAATCGACTTCCAGATGCCCCTGCAGGTAACTCAGCCAGTCGTCAACCTCCGAGAAATCTGGGACCACGTTTTAGAGGCCCGTCTGACTCAGGAGGATCTATAGAAACTGGTGGCTCTGACTTCCAGCACAAAGCCCCATCCACTCGAGTGTCTCCTGGACCTGGTCGGAACTTTGGTTCTTCACCACCGGGTTCTACTCCATCTCGAATGGCATGCTTGTTTGAGGAAGCTAGCCCAAGATCTGCAAATGTTCAGTTCACGTCTCAACCAGGAGGTGCAGTGCCCCCAGGAGCTGTACCTGTCATAACACCCCTCCCCTCAAACTCCTCTGCTAGAACCTCAATGGATGTAAACTCTCAGAATGCTCCAGTTTATGAATCGGCTGTCATTAAAGAGCACCCTGGACCTCTTCCTCCAAGGGGTGAAACTCCGGAGAGGCCAGCTGGCTTTCAACAGCATCCTAACAATCTCTCCCAGTCTGTGTGCAGAACCGCACCTAATGCTCCCTCACCTCCCAATGGTGACCTTTGTCCGTCGGAGGTTGTACCTACCATTAAGATTAACTGGCGCCCAAGCAAGCCCCAACCACCTCAGCATCAGACCTATCAGCAACAGCTCTCTCCTGTAGCTACAGTAAAGAATGAAGTCTCCTCACGTCCTTCGTGCCAACAAGCTCTGACCAAAAACTCACCTGCTCCAAACAGTGGCAATACTTCTGTTGTAATAACCAAAAAGGAGCCTCTGGACAATTTTCATGGAGGTGGTGGAGCTATGGAAGGACTGCTAAATATGGAAATGTCTCTTGTTAGAATGGCCAAGAAGGAACAAGTCAAAAATCCATATGCCCGCCAAGCAGAGACCTCCGCTTCTCCTGTCTCCTCCTCCCCTTCCTCATCTGCCTCCAGTCTCTCTTACCAGCTGTATGGCAAGCTACCAAAACTACAGCAGAGTGGGGGCAACGGAGGGTCCTCATCCAGCTTCAGTTACACAGCTAATGTGTCTGTGGTGGACGGTAGCGGGTTCTCCCGCAGTTTAGCTGATGGTGTGCTGCAGCTAAGGCCACGTGTGAGCGTTGGCAACAGTGGAGGACAGAGTGCTACCCTTAGCATTCAGGCATTTGCGGACAGTGCTGCAGAAGAAGTGGCTCTCAAGTGTTCCTGCCGACTTAAGGCTATGATCATGTGCCAGGGCTGTGGCGCTTTCTGCCATGACGATTGCATTGGCCCCTCAAAACTGTGTGTGTCATGTCTGGTTGTCAGATAGTTTGTTGCAGCTCTTCCAAACTGAGCCGGTTAGTCAGAGCAAATGCTTTGACCACTCTAGACAATTCTAGCCCTTAGCCTGTGGCTGGACCCCACCAGAAGTCTTGGACTCTTGTGAGCAAAGAATGAGGCTGGACACTGTTTAAACGGGCCAGATTTTTTTTTTTTTTGATGGGCCAGGCAATACAGTAGGGCTGGAAGAATACTTGTAAGATAAAATTCAGTCTGTATTTTTGTTGCATATTTTTTCTATTGCTGTTATGATGGTGTTGTTATTATTAATATTATTATGATTATAATAATAATGATATTGTTATTATTAATATTGGTATTATTACGTGAATTTACATGGCACAGTTGATTGTAAATTGTGCCTTTTTTTCCCCCCAACAAAACATTTACCTCATCTACTTGACACCAGTCATCAGTTCAGTGTGAAAATGGTGACGTTCCTGGTTATTTTCTTCTTTTGATGCTTCTCTGTGAAGAGAGATTTAGGAGAATTTTGTGTGTAATGTCTTGCAAAGAAATATTTTTTTAATCATTAAACAAGAAAATTCATTTTTGTTATTTTGTAAGTGCTTTAACTCTTCTTTTTGTTTCCATTTTTATTTTCTTATCCAAAGTGAAGTCCAGTCTGTACTTGGCAGTTACGCACAGTATTCAAATCTAATAAAGCTGAAAGTGAGCGTATTTTCTCTTTGATCTTTTTTAACTGAGGGTAAAGTGGGCCAAAGTTGTGTTTGGGGGGAAAAAAGTATCATTGTATCATCACGGTGATACAGAGTATCAATGTATTTGTTTCCACAGCATGTGCACATATTTCTTTTAATGTCACCCATTTCACGAGTTCGCACTAACATATAATAGGATTGAGCAATTAGTAAGCATATTTGGCATGCTGTCCAGAGGGAGGGCTCCGAGCTCGGGAGAGAGCCCCAACCCCGAGAACTCCTCCTATCCCTAAAAAATGGGGTGAGAAATAGAATAGAGTGAGGAGTTGGGGCGGAGGAGGGATGCTTGAAAACTGGTTTAGGACAGAGGTAAGTTGGCTGTGTATGTGTGTGTGTATATATATATATATATATATATATATATATATAAAGTCTCAAATCCAAAGAGATATTCTTTATAAAAGTTGAGTCAACCACGACTACCTAAAATGGCTCGTTCTAACACGCGCCCAACATGTCTACATCACGATGTGGGACGATTTGCATAACGTCGCCCGCCGGCCGTGCCGTTCTCAAGCCCGCCCGCCTCCGCTCACTCAAGCCCGCCGGCCGTTCCTCACTCTAGCCGCCATGTGTGACGCTGTGTTTCGTTGTGAAAGCGAAACTACTTTGTTTGGCCCTATGGCCTTATAATGGGTTTTAATGTTTTTGTCTCGTCGCTCCGGCCTGACATGGCATCATAGTATGGTAGGGGCGTAACATTTCCGTCACACGCTTGAGGTATTCGGCCAATCACAACACACTGGATAGCTGGCCAATCAGAGCACACCTCACTTTTCAGACAGATGAGCTTTGTAAAAATCGACGCATTTCAGAAAGGTGGGGCATAGAGAAGAAACAAGAATGTATGGTATGTGGAAAATGTTTTTTGAACCATAAATGCATTTCATTACACCAAATACATAAAATAATGTTCTTTTTAGCAACATCATATGACCCCTTTAAGGAGTATTTGTCTCCAGCCCTCATAATAATGCATAAAGTATGGTCCACACTTTTAGAAATCTAAATTATGCATTTAATCTGTCTCACATGTGAGCCCAATGTTTATCAGTGTTTAGACTTAAGTTTTACATTAAATGGTTGCAGAGACTACGGTCTGAGTTTATATATCAGAAAACATACATAATACTTTGGTCTATGTTCTCCAAAAACTGCAAATTCATTTACACGTCAAGTCAATTTGGACCCTCTACTCTGATACATTTGGCACCTCATTATCTGATGCAAACTTTTGTCAATTAGACAACATAAATGTATCATTCAAAACAGGTTTTTCAATTAGGGCATTCTACATCACTGGACAAAGTGCACATCAGAGCATGACCACAATTCAGAGCACAATTTTAAACTTGTTACACAACTGTAGACTACACCTTTTATACTTCTATATAGCATAAAGCAAATGCAAAGGCCCTGAAAACTGTACAATCCCAAGACTATTTCAAATTGGCAAAACCCCTCAGATAATCAGTCTTTCATCTTGAAATCCCTGAAATTGTACAACACGGATTATGTTAGACGATCACATTTTTAAACGTGCCATTGTATTTTCACACAATATAAGTGTAATTCATTCAGCACACAATTAGACATTTTTTACAAATCCATACACCAGAAGAATATTTAGATTTTCACTTTTCTTAGTAAATCTATGAGCTGAAACTAGATGTTATATAACACACAAAACAAGTGAGAATGTCCGTTTGAAAACGTCACTGCACAAATAACATGAAACTTAGATTAATAAATCAGTTTTCACTGTTTTTTGACTCCATGGTTAACTGTTAGCATTCTAGACCTTGAACCCAGATTGAGCATTAAGACAAACGAGACTTGGCAGAACAAAGAGTGTTGCAATTCTATGAGAAAGGTTAACAGGATAATGCAAAAGTGGGTGATTAAACAGCCATAGATTCTTGATGTGACAGTGCTAGGTAGATCTGAGTAGTTTAGAATAGAAGGAGAAGTCTATTTCTCTCTATAGTAAAGAAGATACATCTTGAGAGGTTCTGGCAAAGGCAGGCTAAGGATCCTCTCCCTTAAGAGGTTTACTGGAGTCTCTATCACCAAAACACTGCACTCATTCCTCCTCTCATTCTCTTCTTTCTCCTCTAGTTGTTCACAAACCCTTCTGCAGTCTTCATCTTCATCCTCATTGTCTGTGGATGACTGGTTGTTGTTGTTGTCCATGGGTCCGGGAATCAAGCGACTCATGAACAAATAACTATTGGTCAGAAGAGGGGTGTCACGGTGCTCTCGTTTCTGTTTAAGGTGATTTCTTAGCTTCAGTCCAGTTCTCTGGGGTAGCGGCAAGGATCCAGACCCGGATTTCTTTAGAATGTGACGGATGCTGATGCGGGCCAAATCCTGAAGACTCCGCACCTCGAACATGGCAGCTGGACAACATGAAACATGGGGGGGTTTTGACTGCATTCAAGTATCTTATTATCATTATGCTCAATATACACTACAGTTCAGAAGTTGGGTTGGTTAGATTTTTTGAAAGAAGTCTCACCTTTAATTAAAAATACAGTAAAAACTGAAGTATTGTGAAATATTATTTCAGTTTAAAATAACCATTTTCTATTTGAATCTATTTTAAAATGTAATTTATTTCTGTGATGGCAAAGCAGAATTTTCAGCAGCTATAACTCCAGTTTTCAATGACACATGATATACAGGTGCATCTCAATAAATTAGAATGTCGTGGAAAAGTTCATTTATTCCAGTAATTCAACTCAAATTGTGAAACTCGTGTATTAAATAAATTCAATGCACACAGACTGAAGTAGTTTAAGTCTTTGGTTCTTTTAATTGTGATGATTTTGGCTCACATTTAACAAAAACCCACCAATTAACTATCTCAACAAATTAGAATACTTATTAAGACCAATAAAAAAAACATTTTTAGTGAAATGTTGGCCTTCTGGAAAGTATGTTCATTTACTGTAAATGTACTCAATACTTGGTAGGGGCTCCATTTGCTTTAATTACTGCCTCAATTCAGCGTGGCATGGAGGTGATCAGTTTGTGGCACTACTAAGGTGGTATGGAAGCCCAGGTTTCTTTGACAGTGGCCTTCAGCTCATCTGCATATTTTGGTCTCTTGTTTCTCATTTTCCTCTTGACAATACCCCATAGATTCTCTATGGGGTTCAGGTCTGGTGAGTTTGCTGGCCAGTCAAGCACACCAACACTAATTTATTGAGATGCACCTGTACATGATCCTTCAGAAGTCATGTTGAAAACAGTTGAAACCATATTAATTTATTTCAGCATTCTAAAATATTTGAAATATAACTATGTAAATTTTTTTGTAAAATGTAAACATTTTTACTGACACTTTTTATGAATTTAATGCACCCTTGCTCAATAAAATAATTTTAAATACTTTTGAATGGTAGTGTACAGTGCTGTAAAAGGCCAAAATAATCTAATGTAATAAAACAATTTATATCATGTAACTTGTATACACAAAATACAGAAGGTGACTTACGTAGGGACACTGCTCTCGGTTTGCCATTTTCCCTGTGCTTAGGGAGCACAAGTGGTGCAAAGGACACAGCAATTATCTTTCTCGTCTCCCATGTGTTATATCCTGTCCGAGTGATTTTAGTGAGCTAGAACAAATGAGAAATGCAGAGACATATATATACATTTCACAAATACTGTATATCTTCTGGATTACCTGACTCCAGATGCACTGCAAAATTGAGTTTCGATTATTCACCTTTTCTTCCAGTGGCAGTACTAAGATACCCCCGACCTTCAACAGCTTCTTCATGTATTCTTCGTGTTCCCTCTGGACCCCTGCGCCACAGTAAACCCTGTCATACTGCCTGCTTTCTGGGGCAATCTCCAGACAGTTGCCCACCACAAATGAAGGCTCACAGAACTCAAACCTAGACCAAAAATATTAACAATGTCAGTCACTTCGTTTTCACATTACACTTTCAACAAGGGAATGAGTTTATTTTAATTCAAAAGTAAAATCCCAAAAGTTACTATACCTGTCAAAACTATAATTTGTCTTGATGAAGAAGTCCAGCTTCTGATAAGCATATTCTATAACATCTTCATGCAATTCCACACCATGATTTACACCAAATGGCCCTGGAGATATGACGTCACTGATCACATATATTATACATATATAATATATATTATGGCATATGCAGAAAATGTACTGAGAAAAACGGTTCAAAGTTAATAACACAAACGCGATGAAAATTCTGTAATCATTTACTCACCCTTATGTCGTTCCAAACCTGCATGACTTTTTTTCTTTTCCGGAACACAAAAGAAGATATTTATATTTTGAAGAATGTTGGTAACCAAACAGTTTCCGTTCTCATTGACTTCCATTGTATGAAAAAAGAACACAATGTTAGTCAATGGGAAAAGAAACAGTTCAGTTACCAACCCTCTTCAAAATGACTTATTTTGTGTTCCCAAGAACAAAGTAAGTCATACAGGTTTGGAATGACATGCGGGTGAGTAAATGATGACAGAATTTTCATGTTTGGGTGGGCTATTTGTTTAAATTTGTCTAAAATAAGAAGAACAAAATCAAAGCCTTTATATTCTCTATAAACTCACCTAGTATAAGTCCCACCATGGTGCTGAGGTAGCCTGTGCCACTGCCCAGGTTAAGAAAGGACAAGCCAGGCTGCAGGTCTAGAGCCTCCATCACCTCAGAGTAAATGCAGGGTGCAGAGAGGTGGATGTTGCCATGTCTCCAGGCCAGATCCTTGTAGGCACTGTCACGGAATTCTTCCAGATAGTAGTCAGCACGATCAATGGCCCTGAAGGCATGTTCAACCAGATCAGAGCGAATGTACTGGGCCTCCTTCAGGTTGTCAATCAACTCGTCATTGTCCTCCCCGGCACTGACCGCACCTCCCATTTTAGCTCTTTGTTAAGGGCAAAACAGAAGAGAAGAAAATTAAAGACGTGTAAGTGTGCACGTAGCCAAATACAAAAAAATGGAAACATACTTCCTGTTGATATGGGCCTTTAAAAAAGTTGAACTGATCAATCCGTGTATCATTCGATCATTTGTTTTTTGATTTAATATTGAAAGTAGAAAAATGACAAAACGGCTCCTTTTTCGTTTTTTTGTTTTTTTTTCAAAAAACGAAAAATTAGAATTCAGCTTAAATTTTCGTTTTTCGTTCATGGGTGGAAAAATGAATAAACAGCTTGAATATTCGATTTCTACAT
>NW_015642789.1:134382-165183 GCF_001515625.1 Sinocyclocheilus rhinocerous
AAAAAAAACGAAAAAGGAGCCGTTTTCTCATTTTTCTACTTTCAATATTAAATAAAAAAACGAATGATCGAATGATACACGGATTCAGATCAACAACCACTTTCCTTTTTTGTTTCTTGCTATAACAATGGTTCTTAACTGGTTTTGCTTCAGGAAAGTGACACCCCAACACAGCACCAGGATTGAGTAACATATAGGAAATGTAAATAAACCTGTCATTAAAACAAACTGAAATGTATTAATATTACAATGAAATGATTAGACTAAATGGTATGCAAAATTATTAACTTGACATAGGCCGAATAGGAAGATTTACAAATTAAGTTTGCTGATTTTATTTTTACACTACAGTTCAGAAGTGGGGTCAGTAATATTTTTTAATGTTCTTGATATGCTTACTTTAATGTCTTTTATGCTTACCAAGCCTAATTTCTTTGATCAAAATGCAGTAAAACAGTAATATTGTGAAATATTACTACAATTTAAAATAACTATTTTTATTTGAATATATTTTCAAATGTAATTTATTTCTGTAATGGCAAAGCTGAATTTTCAGCATGATTACCCCAGTCTTCAGTGTCACATGATCCTCTAGAACTCATTCTGAAATGCTGATTTGGTGCTCAATAAAAATGTCTTATTATTATGAATGTTGAAAACAACTGTAGTTTTTTTGATGAATAGAAATTTCAGAATAACAACATTTATGTGAAACAGAAATCTTTTGTAATGTGAATGTCTTTACTGACACTTATGATCAATTATTTGTCCATCTTTGCCTAATAAAAGTATTAATTTACTACAAAAAAAAAATCTTACTGACCCTAAACATCTTGCCAGGCAATAATTAAGGTTGACAAATTGTGGTAATGTTGTTTATTTGGGTTATTTCATTATCCTAACTATGCACGATCATATTAGTTGAATTTTATTAGTGTTTGTATATAATGCATTATGCATTGTTGTCCCAGACATCATTTTGGATTGTGACCCACCTGTTGATAACCACTTCTCTAAAAGTTGAAGGATTGCATATATGTTTATACACCAGGGCATTAAACTATTGTTTGACAACCAGAATTTGTCCAAATACATTTTGTAATCATTCTGAAAACTATATATTATGTTCATAAGTGTAAGACTTCTTTTTGAGGAGTATGTTGCTTAAGAATTAACTAAAAGTTTTATCAGTTCAACTTCAAGTTCAACTTCTCTAAAAGTTGAAGGATTGCATATATGTTTATACACCAGGGCATTAAACTATTGTTTGACAACCAGAATTTGTCCAAATACATTTTGTAATCATTCTGAAAACTATATATTATGTTCATAAGTGTAAGACTTCTTTTTGAGGAGTATGTTGCTTAAGAATTGTGTTAGTGTTGTATTTCTTTAAATGCCACTGTATTTGATATTTTGTTATCTGATGCAATGGCACATACATATTAAGTATGTCTTTAAGTGTCCAAATACTTTTTGGGGCTACTGTACATGCTTTGGGCCTAACAAAACAGCATTTTTGTCCAGTTAACGGATGGTGGCGCTGGGCTGCGCTGCTGGAAAGTTAAAGCTCCCCCAGAGACTCTGTGTAGAAACTGCAGATGTGAAAAATGCTCCCACCAATCACCGCGCGCTCAAATGCAGCTGCGCCATTCGCTAACAAACGCATACTGTGCAGTGTTTTGTTGAACATCCGGGTAGTTTCTCAAATACAGTTAAATATGAAATAACGCACAAACCCATTATTTTTAATCCTCACGACCTGCCGTTCATTCTGCACGCTAAACTACAGATTAGGCTCAGTGAAAATGCAGTAACCAAGAGTTTATAATTCTATTATCACTCCAGTATTATATTATATAACAGCGAGCACGACTCATATAATGCGCTTACCTGCAAAAAGTAGACGCAAATGAAGACAAAGACAGGAAAAATCGGGATGGAGGTGTTTTGGTGAGAAACTCGTCACGGGAAACACCCCGACGACTTCACGGTCGACCGAACTGAATCGTCTGACACCCTGAAACACCCTGGTTATGGTCTGTTGATACTGGCCATCCGGTTAACTGTCTTCTGTTGTTTCAATCTCTCGGTTTCTTCCCATAAACGTTCGCGGCGAGCAGAGCTGGATGTAAACATTGGCCAGCTGACTCGGTGACGTCACGCACACAAACAGAAATATGGGCCATGAAGCACATGGGTCCTGCTCCTGCACTACATTATTTTATGACATATTCATAAACACAGCGGTCTCTGGTGTTGATAAGGATAGGAAAAACGTAAATAGTCACTTCTTTTTTTTTTTTTACTCCGGTGAGTAATTCTCAAAGCAGTTAATTCTGTTTAAATATTGTATGGGCACATATATTTTATATATAGGGCCTATATAGAACACTTCCACCGTTACTGCACAAAAGAAAAGATTGTTGACCAGTAGCAGGGCATATGTCACACCTTATGGGGTAAGTTGTCACAAAGGAGCCTGCCATTAAACAGCCTATGGTTTCCCAGCGACATGTAGACAGTAAAATAAATCTATAACATTAAAAAGACGTGACAGCTAGCTTTGGTCTCCTTTAAAATTTGACCATTTCAAATCTAGAGAAAATCAGCTCTATGCACAATTTCAAAATGTTGTTGTTGTTTTAAGGGTATTTTAACAATATTTGGGGTTTTATTATCAATAATTTTATCAATATTGGGCTTAATATTGATCTTGACAAAATACAAATACATCCCTTATGTTTCACGTAGACTTAATCAGCTGAACAGAAATCGTGACTGAATAATTTTGCATCCAGCAGATGTCATCCAAGTATCCTACTGACAGTGTTTGGTTTATATTTCAGCTCTATGCACAATTTCAAAATGTTGTTGTTTTAAGGGTTTTTTAACAATATTTGGGGTTTTATTATCAATAATTTTATCAATATTGGGCTTAATATTGATCTTGACAAAATACAAATACATCCCTTATGTTTCACGTAGACTTAATCAGCTGAACAGAAATCGTGACTGAATAATTTTGCATCCAGCAGATGTCATCCAAGTATCCTACTGACAGTGTTTGGTTTATATTTTATCTTTGGTCTAACAAATGCCAGAGAATCCAGAATTATTGGGACTGACCAATGTCTCACAAAATATCACTGTTGAATCAAGGGCAATTACAAGCTTGTAAATGTGCAGTAATAATAACTTAATAGAAACCATCAATATTAAATATGACACTCTCTGTTGTAGGTGATAGAATTCCCATTTATTTTATCAACAACATGGGCAAAGACTATCCATATGCAGCAACCACTAACACAGAGACATTTACAAAATAAATATGCAACAAGATCTCCATTCAATTTGTTCTTAAATACTAAATAAATAACAATAAATACATCATATCTGTTCAACCCACTTCACTCTGGAGGGTGTCAAAATACTTTTATGGAAAACAGAACTCATTAAATAAAGAAGAATATAAAAAAAAACAATATAAAAATTGTTAGGTAGAAAATATTTGCACTTAAAAAAGAGATTATAAATCTCTGTCTTTAAAATAAATAGGAAGGTTTATAAAACAATTTGTTGTCGATATTCTTAAAATATTGCCTCTTTCACAACGCAGATGGCAACGTCTCTCCTCTTAATAGCTGTTTAAAAGCTGTGTATAGAATTTTGCTTTGTGAAATAAATTAAGTCCATAAATAGACACTGATTAATACATAAACAAAATAACCCTTAACATGAATAAATAATAAATTAAATGTACATTTCAAGGACCCAATTTAAATAGCCATAATATTAATAATAATAATTACAATAATAACATGACGATGGAACTACAAACTATTCATGGAAGTGCAATATCTATGTTCTCAAATACGATAAATATTACTGAATGGAACGGGAGTGCATTTACACCAAATATGAGACAACATTATCATACAGGGATCAAATGTAGCAGTGCTGCATACTAATCATATTTTGTCGAGGGAGGTCATTAATTGTGAATTCACCTTCGGACGTTACACATAAAACACTCTGTTACGCATACACACATAGACTCTCCTCCACAGACACACGACAATCTCACGACTTATTGTTCACGGCAACCTCCATGCACTGAGGGAAGTAAGAAAGGCAGATCAGTGTCGGTGAGAGTTGCTCTAGAAAACAGTAACAAATGGTTTGCTCCAAAAAAATACCCCAAATCAAGAAGAGCCAGCTTGGTTTAAGAGGATCTTGTATCTCATCAAAATTGCTAAGCAGCATCATTTGGAATTGGAATTTGGTCCTTTTCTCTGACTTCCACGGGTCTTGTGACGTTCCTCGTTTACAGAGGGCGCCACATACAAAACCTGAATGTCCTTAAACAGCATTTTTATGTTGTTGGTCTGGTTATTTAACCCACAGTGTCTTGCAGCTGCCGCTCCTCTGCTCACACCTCAATGCCTTTGACGGCCTGGTTGATCGACTCGAGGAGGGCTCGGTTCTCTGGGTTCTGATAGCACTCCTTATCGGTGAACATGTGGGTCAGCGTGTCCACGTAGGTGTCAAAATTCTTCTCAGTGATGGGTTCTTGCTGTGGTAAACAACAGATAATGGTTTGTTAAAAGCAAGCTACATAAAAGTATAATGTACAAATAATGTACAATATTTGTGCTTGTTGGGCGTAGTCATAAAAGGTAATAGATAGCAATCGGACTGACCATCTGTGGTAGACGGATGTTGGCAAGGCTGCGGATAAGAGCCTGGCTCAAGCCTGACAGTTCCATGAACAGAGCGTCATTCTTCTCCTCTATGAGCTTATTCTCCTCCTCCATGCTCTTGAGGTTCTTCTCCATGGATGAGATCTATTGAGGGATAGAAATGCATGAATAAACAGCAGCTCCGAGGTCAAGCTGTGAAGTATCCCTTTGTGTTGATGAGGTACTGTCGTTTGTAATATTTTATTTGAAGTATTGTAAATATTATCATTATCATTATCATTATATTTCTTATGGAAAGAAGTCACCAATAATCCTATTTTCAATTAGGGTTTTGCAGTGATGAACAGTAAGAGCCTAAAAAAAAAATCTTATTACAAGCAGTTACCAGTGAAGGGTCTTATGCTATATGCTCACATTTCAGCCATATGGAAACTGTTACAAATCTGTCTTCATTACAGTTTCTGATACATGTACTGTTCAAAAGTTTGGGGTCAGTAAGAGGAAATTAATTATTTTATTCAGCAAGGATGCAATAAATTGATTAAGTGAAGACTTTACATTTTTTTCTATTCTAGAACTTTTTATTCATCAAAGAATCCTGAAAAAAAAATGATCATGGTTTCCACAAAAATATCATGCAACACTGAAGACTGGAGTAATGGTTACTAAAAATTCAGCTTTGCGATCACAGGAATGAATTATATTTTTCAAATATATTCAAATAAAAACTGTAATAGTATTTCAAATTTTAGATTGCAAAAATATTTCACAATATCAATGTTTTTACTGTATTTTTGGCCAAATAAATGCAGCTTCGGCGACCATAAAATTTTTTTAAAAATCTTATCAACCCCAAAGTTTTGAATAGTAGTGTGTATATGTATTTGATAAAAGCAGACCTGTGTATGGAGGTTGGCCATGTCTGCTTCCATCTCGGAGTTCGACTCATTCAGTTCATTGATTTCTTTGTTCAGCTGTTTTATGTCTTCATCATTGTCAAGAACTGAGGGGATAGAAAAACAATGCAAATGTTAATGAAGAGCACAAAATGAACATAATGGAGGTGAAAGAAGATAAACGAATTATATTTGATCTTACCATCACTTGCCCTGAATTTCTTGCTGATGTAATCATCTCCTGGGAACCTGGCTCTCTTCTTGTAAGCTGAAGCTCTAGGGCAACCTGATAGACTGTAGAAACACATTATAATTGCAAGATATGAAAAAATTTGCCTTAGGCTTATTGTTTTTATTACATCATCACTCAATAACCACAGAAAGCCAAAAATAGGCATTTCTAATATTTCAAAACATATTAGTAAGGCATTTCCAAGACAATTAGTTTTTGTTATATTTCTAGCATAAATATATATATATAATCTCTGTATGAAACAGTGACTGCATAGTTTTAATTTACTCACAGCTTGGCCTACATCTGGACTATTTAATACTATAATACTAATATTTATTATCTGTAAATTTCACTAGGTCCTGTCTGTACCTGCGATGAGTGAGAAAACTGCCATTGGCATGTCCTGATCCATCACATCCTGGCGTAGGGCAGGTCGGGCCCTCATTCTTGAAGGCTTTCCAGGAGAATGGTGTGCCATTTAACATGCCCTCCTTCTGCCGGCGTGCTGCCAGTGGGCACCCATAGGCACTGCGGTGGGTGGCATATTTCCCACTGATATGCCCCAGACTGTCACAACCTGGCACCGGGCACCTATAGAGAGGTAAGTGATGAACTGGCAGTCAGTTTTGGCATTCTGTAAAGATACAGGCTGTGCTCAATAAATCCACTGTTTTCGTACAGCAAAAGTTGAGATTGTTTTGTAAAAAACATACTTTAGGAGCTCAGAATCTTCTTTGTCATCCTTAGTTGGGGTGGTTTTGATTCCTCCCTTCTTGGCACGTGGACATCCAGACAGACTGCAAAAGAGAAAATGCAAACGTTATTTTTTTTTACATGAGCAGTTTGATATTTTTTTTATACAAGAATAGTTGCAAAGCTTGACACTGAATCCTAAAGTGCATCTTGAATGTTGATGCATTAAATATAAAATCTCTTAATTAACATACCTTCTATGGGAACCATAGTTTCCAGTGATGTGTCCTGATCCATCACAACCTGGGGTAGGGCATCTGGAGGCCACAAAGAGAAAGACATGCTGTTAGCAAGAACTTAGCATTGCTTTAGAAAGATAGAATTCAAATATCACACATACAATCATACTGGAAGTTTAAATAAACTTTTGGGCTTCAGTCTGGATGCTTAATGTGTCTCAGCTGGTTCGATGCATCTCAAGGACACAGTCCAAGAGAATTATATTTTTGTCCACTGAAAATGTAAAGTGATTACTGGTTCAAAGAGTACAAGAATAGCCAAAGGGACAGTAAAAAGTGTTTTACAGAAACAGCAGTATTAAGTAAAGTCAAATAAAAGCAGTAATCGGTGAAGTTTGGTGAGGAGTCATTAGAGGAAAAATTAGAGCACAGACATACTTGAGTTCAGCAGTGTGGGCAGCCATGAGGGTCCGAAGACTTTTATCAGCAAGGGGACAACCAGAGAGACTGAAGAACAGTAGAAAAACACCAGGAATAAAGAATAGAGGGAAGAAGATTTAATTGAAGATGGAAGATATATATATTCTGTAGTATGTCACTGATTCGTCGTATGTATTTTAGCATATATATATATATATATATATATACAGTATATATATATGTGTGTGTGTGTGTGTGTGTGTGCTAAAAATCACACTAATATAAAGTAACCTAAATTAACTACAAAGAGACGTGAGTAAATGAGTTGGCCAAATGCATTAAAGAGACATATAACATTTGCTTTGCAGTCAATGTACAGGTTTATGCTATAGGCAGCTGAAGCTGTAAGGATTCAGCAGAGGGGAAAACAGATAAAGAAAAAAATAAACCACAAGCAGGGCTGGTCAGACTAGAAATACTGTGTCAGCTTCTGGCATACCTGCGGTGTGATGCATAGTTCCCAGTTATATGTCCACTGCCATCACAACCTGGTGTGGGACATCTGGAGGGAGATGGAGAGAGTATTAAATCCCTGTGGAATCATTCCGGAAATGTATTTACCTTAGCAAGACACTAAATTTACAGACTTCTTTTATTGGCTTAGCAGATGTGTTTTATGTTTAAATAAGGCAGTTGTTGCAGCAGACACTTACAGCAAGATCTCTTTCTTGCTGTCCTTGGGCTGGAATTTGACCTTGAAGCTGGAGGTTGTGACCTCACCAGGGTACTTCCTGTCCTCCATGCTCCCCTGAGTGGCATCATCATCGTCTCCATCAGAGGAGGCGTATGAGTGTGTGGTGTACTCAACCTGAGGACATGGCACATCACAACAGAAAATTATAAAACAGGTGCAAAACTGTGACAGTAAGGCGTTTATTCCTAAATGCTGTCAACCATGATTTAACCATGAAGTAAGACTATGTGAATATATCTCAAATTGATATACATTTACCTCCTCTGGCTCCTCCTCTTTCTGTCGGTTTGACTTGGTGTAGTCCAGAGGCCCCTCCCACTCCTCTTGTTTGTGGGTGTGGCTGGAGTGGGGTGAGGTGACGCCATGGTGTTGAGAAGATGATGACGAGGATGAAGATGGGTCTGGTGACCTGACTCCTTCCCTCTTGGGTTTTTTCATGCTGAGGTCCAGTGTGCCATTCTCATCCACCTCAATGTCCATGTCCTAGATTGTAGAAGAAATTAATTAGAATATAGTGTATATAATGTGGATGTTATGGAACCTAACTTTCCAGATACAGACAGAGAGAAACTCACTTTGCTGGCCTGATCTGGCTGTCTGGTGCTGAGGTTTTCAGGCCTCTCCCAGCAGCGGGTGGACAGGTTGAGAATGGCAGTGGCAGCCATGTGTGCGGCTTCGGCATCATGGGTATAATCGTACCCACTTGAGGTGGAAGAGGAGCTGCTTTTGGTGTATCCTGACAGGCTGTGGCTGGGGGACGAGGCTTTGGGAAACGGTTTGGCTGTTCATTATAATAATAATAATAATATGCATTTCACTATGCTATCAATAATTCATTATCTATTGATATCTGTTGTATTTGTTTCTTATTCGTTATTTTAAAGGGAATGAGGGGGGTGCTTACATTTGAAGGCTTTAGGTGAGGTTTCGCTGGTGGGCATCTTGGGTGCAAGCATGCGGTTGCCGAACACCTGTACATCGAAGGTTGCATAGTCAAAGGACACCTTAGAATACTTCTCCAGCTCCTTGGCCAGGTTGGCACGAGGAGTGGCTGGCATGGCATTGGGCCTGTAGCTACCGTACTGAGGGATGTCCAGCTGTTTCACAAAACACATCGGCCTGTAGAGAAAAGAGTGTTTAGTCACAATGTTTACCCATCAAGCTCTTTTGTGTCTGTTAAGGTTTTAGCCAGGATGTTGAAAAGTGGAGGAAAACACTCACCTGAGAACTCTGTCAGAGTTTGAGCCTCCGCTCACAGGATCACTCACAGAGATCTGCGGCTGTGACTGCTTTTCATGGCTTTTGTGTTTCCCTGCAGCAGCAATAGGGCAGCCAGAGAGACTAAAAGTGTAAAATGTAAGAAAAATACATGGTTTTAGGGAAACTTGATGTGAACAGAAACTGACACCTCAAAAAATAGTTAAGGAGCAGTACCTGCGATGTGTGTTGCGGTTGCTGTTCACATGTCCCTGTCCAGTGCATCCAGGTGTTGGACACTTTAGTACATTCTCGTGCATTGCCAAGACTAGTGCCAAAAACACACATTATTATATTGAATATTTAATACTACCTTTCAAATGCTGTTTTTTAAATAATTTTATATTTTTATTCAGCAAGGATGCATTTAAATTGACCGTAAAGACATTTATAATGTTATTAAAAATACTTTTAAATAAATTAAATAAATGTAATGTTTAAATAAATATTTAATGTTTTAAATGTTAAATGTTTCATTTAAATAAATTGTTTAAACTTTCTATTAATCAAGCAATCCTGAAAAACAAATTGTACCACGGTTTACACAAAAATGTTAAGCAGCACAACTCTTTTCAACATTGATAATAACAAGAAATGTTTCTTGAGCACCAAATCAACATACTAGAATGATTTCTGAAGGATCATGTGACACTGAAGTGTAGAGTAATGATGCTGAAAATTCAGCTTTGCCATCACTCAAATAAATTACATTAAAATATACACTTTAGTACAGCCTTGGTGAGCAAAAGAGACATTAAAAAAGTCTTACTGATCCCAAACATTTAAACAGTAATATATATACATTTTAAACTTTTATATAAAATATGTACATGCATTTTAAATGTTAATACAATTTATACCAAAAACTTAATATTAAATTTAACATGTTTTTTAAAATATATATATGAATATATGTTTGTGTGTGTCTGTGTATGTGTGAGTGTGTGTCACATACTATAGTAATGGTGCAACACAATGCTTACTCTCTGGAGGGATTCTGTCCTTGTGTGGGCACCCAGAAAGGCTGCGGTGGTGTGGGTATAATCCAGTCACATGACCTGCCCCATCACATCCTGGAGTAGGGCACTTTACTTCCTTCTTCTCTGATCTAGAACCTTCTATGTGAGAAGACAAAAGCAAATTAAACTCCACACCCCCACACACTGTACCTGCATGATAATGTTATCTAAATTTAACTGGGGTCATAAGAGATAGGCAGAAATTTTCTGTCACCTTTGCCATAGTATGCTCTACGAGCTGTGATGTCCATGGTCTTATTCATCCTCTCTTCTGAGCTGTGGTAGCGCTGCTGCTCAGGAGAGCAGCTCTCTTCTGAACTGTGGCCGGTTTGTTTGGCTTTCAGTGCAATGGCCTGTTCGAGAAGTCCCAGGTTCCCCCGTGTCATGTCGTATGTCTCTGAGTCATCTGTGACCTCTGACCTCTGTGACATGCTGTCCAACTCGTCATAGTCTGCTTCATCGGCCTCCTCTTCTTCTCCGTCATCTTCCTCTTCCTCTTCTTCTTCTTCCTCTCCATCTGAACCCAGCTCGATGACTACAGTGGGCGAGTCTTTATCCGAAGCATCATCTCTTTCTTCTTCATCCTCCTCCTCCTCCTCTTCACCAAGAGGATGGTCAAGGTTTATGTTGCTGTGTGTCATCACGTCTAATTCCTGAGCTGACGCAGCGGGGACAGGGGCAATTAGGGAGGAAGGCTCTACCTGGGATTGGATCTCCTCCTCGTCTTCTTCCTCATCATCATCATCATCTTCACTGTCTTTCTCTGTCTCCACAGTCTCTTTGGTCTGGATTTTGCCAAAGTCTCCACTGAAGTACTGGTGATCCGAGTTGTTCTTCTGGCTCAAACATTGTGTTTCCTCTTCCCCCTCTTCTTCCTCCTCCTCCTCCTCCTCCTCCTCCTCTTCTTCTTCCTCAACTGTTGTCACAGGCTCGTCGGTCTCTTTTAGCTGCTGGGTCACTCGCTCCTCTTCTGTAATCTCTTCTGCTTCCTCCTCTACCTCTTCCTCTCGAGCCTGAATCTCTTCTGCGACCTGTAGCCCCTCCTCTGCCTCAGTATCCATGGTGATTTGTTGGATGGATGTAGCCTCGATATTGGCTTCTTCATTCTCAATTTCATTCTCTGGAACTGGACTTGATGTTTCTCTGACAGGTGTCTTTTTCTCTTCTAAATCCACTTGTGAAATTTCTTCTGAAGGAAAGACAAAAAGGGCAATTTATAAACTACAATTTTTTAGTTAAATTAAATTTGAAAAAAAATGTTTCTGTGATGTTTGGGTGACAATTGCTGATATAATAAAGCTTAAATACATAAAGACTATAGTACATGCACTGCATGGCACATAACTTCAAAAATAATAAATAATTTCTGTAGTTAATAGGTTATTAACCCACCTGTCATTGCTTCTGATGAAGGTGTTTTTTCTTTTGCTTCCATCTCTTCATCAGCAGTGTCCTCTTCAGACTCCACACCCTCATCTTTTGTTTCTGTTTCACTGTTTGTGTCACTGTCTGCATTGAACCCATCATCCATGGCCAGCTTTAGGGGGTTTGGCTTCTTTTTGGGGGCTGGCTGATTCTCCTCGGCCTCCTGGAGTTTTCTTTTCTTAGCCAATGGGCAGCCCAATGCACTGAAACAGATGAAAAGTTTCTATAAAAACTCAGCTTAATTTTTTAAAATCTTTTTATTGGCAGCTATTAGAGACAGAATTCTTACTATTTACCTTCTGTGTCGTGCATACTTTCCACTGACATGGCCTAAGCCATCACATCCTGGCGTAGGGCAGCTGCAAAACAGGGGTTTTGATTAGCTATATTCATTAACCTACTAAACTCTGGTCTTTATAAACATGATGAGTAACACTACAAAGCATAAAAGCTCTCACCTGTATTCTTGTCCGACAAGCTCAAGAGGAACTGATATAAGGAGAGAGATAAAAGCTCTGTCAGTCATCAAATTCACTGAAATGGACAAAAAAAAAAATCGAGTTTTTAAGAGGCTCTCACCTCTAATTCCTTTTGAGCGTGTCCTCGTCCGCTTCTCATCTGTGTCTTGGCTCATCTGGAACACAAACACATGAGTGGTTTATGAGATTATTATAAGTATTTTTTTTTTTTAGATATTTACACTCTCCATTTCTCTAATGTGTCTCTAAAAATCATATAAAAAAGTACACTATCACTGTTCTCCAGCTCTTATACATTCAGACTGTGATTTTTATTCTCAGATCTGAGCAGGTCTGATTTCACAGACACCAGAGTAGCCCCAAGTCCTTGCTTGTAAAGAGCTCAATCAATAATACACATCCAATAAGTTTTTTTCAAATGCACATCCCTCCCAATCCTTAGTGGAAGCGAAGTAAAATATAAGAAAGAAATGAGGCCCTCCCAGAATGAGAAAGATGTCAGAGCTTCGGAAAGGGAAAAGTACTTTTAGCTTCTTTGGTTTTGTGGTAGAGTATAAGACAAGAGATAATTCATGAAAATGAAACTACTCTGACTCACACACACACAAACACACATAATGTCTCACTTTTAGTCTCCTACTCCTCTTGTTCTCACAGCTGCTGACTCTGTCCCCTCGTGTCCACCTCTGGCTCAGCAGCTGGCCTCTGAACTCATTCTCTGTTGGACAGAAAGGATAAGACAACAATTTCAGTCTGACATGTCCAAATATTAAAAGGTACATCCTTAATATTACACAATGAAATGAGAAAAAAATGTAAACTTATTGAAAGTGGCATTAAAGCGGTCTTGACAGTGTATTCCCATTTTTGATGTTTAGCAAATTAGTTAAACTATTTATTATATATATTATATATAAATTATATTTTTATGAGTAATATTAGTTTGAAATATGCAATAAAACTTAAATAACCAGAAAACACATATATTCTTTGCAAGCAATTGAGCCTCTAAGATCAAAAAGTAAGCAAATCTATGCCAGTGATACTGATTCATACGCAATTATTGTAATGTCATTTTCCACACGATGACTATTAAATATGAACACCCCTAATTCAGAAGCAAACATTAAATAGCCCCCAGAGGACCCAAGCACATTGGTCCCTGAATGGGCTTTCAACAGTCCATCGTGGTCTGATAGATTCTGCGTGCCTTCATGGCTCTGGTGTTGATTATTCTTCCTGGGTGACGAGAGATCCGGCCGTGACCCAGCTGTTTTTATCAGAGCATCATTACATGTGGTCTGATTACGTTTTAAGCAGCACCTGGTGCTCAGTCACGTCACACACGTAACAGGGGAGGGAATTCCCTTG
This sequence comes from Sinocyclocheilus rhinocerous, assembly GCF_001515625.1. Taxonomy (NCBI): domain Eukaryota; kingdom Metazoa; phylum Chordata; class Actinopteri; order Cypriniformes; family Cyprinidae; genus Sinocyclocheilus; species Sinocyclocheilus rhinocerous. Next base: position 147,877 of record NW_015642789.1, read on the forward strand.
AGAACCGCAACAATTGCAGCACTTGCCACATAAAACGCAATACGCAATGCAAACCTTTCTTAGAACTCAATGTCCCGTGTCTGTTCGTGTGGAAACCAGTTAAACTGACTTTACTGCATTTGCTGAAGCCTTGTATAAAAGTAAGATGAATACAAAAGAGAGGAACACAAAATACCTCTGAAAATTAATTTATCATTATTTTCCAACACATTAGGAGTCAAGTAATATAATTTGATAGTGTTCTTCAAAATAGTGCTTTCAAAGGCACTTTCAAAGACAACAACATGTAAATGATAAGGAACATTTACATGCTGAAATGTTATTTCTAGATAAAAAAGGTGAGTTGATGCCAGTGTCTTTATACCAAATCACTTGACCTGAGGGATTTCAGGCATCCCTTTTATATTTTTTCTAAAAAATTAGGCCCACTCTCTTAAATAGCTGTTTGTTCCAGCATACAAAAAAACATTGTTTGACTCCCATATAGTAGGCCCATGCATGAAATGGACCAAAGGGAGTGCATGTTAGCCACAAATTGCTCTTACGTTTTAGTATAGATTAATATTAGTATTTCTTTTGTCGCATCAGGCCCTTGACTTTGAAAAAGCACCATGATGCTTCTGCGCATAACCTCTTCTAGCACACCACGCCTTTCAATTACTATCAGCCAAACCCTCCGCCTTTAAAACACTGTCACTTTCCTCGAGGAGAAACAATGATCCAGCAGAACATGTTTATAAGACCCGTGACTGTATTATTAAAGCAATAACGTTTAAAGTCCAACCTACAGAGGTCCTAAAACAAGCATAAGCGACGAATAAAGAGCAATTTAAATGTAAAACTGAAAGAAAGGCAATAATCTAATAAATGAATAGTGTATTATGTAGGCCTAGCCCGAAGTAAACATATGGTTCGTTCGCATTGTTTTGCTTCTCCTAAATAACGCACGCACACAAGACGAAACATATGCTGCTTTTGCGCTTCTTAAGGGTTTCTAATGACTATTTGTCCACTCCCATAAAATACATTGTAGCTGATTTGTACATGTATCTCTGACTGACATAGTGTGAATGAACAAACTTCGATGAATATTTCGCTTGGCTTTAAACTTCCACGTTTCGGATTCGACTATAAATAGCTATAGTTTTAAAACAAGCACAACACTGAAAATGTAATATGAGAGCCAGGATATTGTGTTATACATTCGAGAGAGGCCTTTTAAGTTCTTGAAAATAAACCTGCGATGTAACTGAAATACAGATATTAAAAAAACATTGTAGAATCGTTTTTTGTACGCAAGCGAAAATAAGACAAAATGTGCAGGAAATGTAACTTAAACACGGTGGAATGGCACTTCTTCTTTAAGAGATTACAAGTCCGGCGTCCATTTGGCTTCAATAGTAACGGAAATCCAAACCAGCAAACCTTTCCAAACACTGAATTTCTCATCCACATCAGCATCCGAATTAGTAAACAAAAAAATACCATAAGCAAACGACGTTTTTTCAAGGAGATGCGAGCGGCCTCTTGCTCTTTGTAGGCTGTGTGTGTTAACTTCAGTGTTGTACACCTCCCCTTCAGAATGAGTCTCGTGCCGCTACCGTTAAAAACCTCTTAATAAATCGCTCGGGACCGGTTCGAAACCTCTTCATGTCGTAAGCAAGACGCGTATATCCATTAATCGACAGGTAATGTGAGCATAAATGCTGCCAAAATCATTTCTCCACACGCTTTGTCGAACGATACTGACTTACCTTTCGCTCACAGGCCCATTGTCCACCCCTCCTCTACCCTGCGCCGTGACATCATCATCATAGTAAATCATGTACAACACAAGATGGAGAGAGGGCCGCTACTGACCCCCACCCACCCGATATAAAACACTCACACGCAAGAGGAAAGTCGTTTGACATTGTACTTACAATCTAAAATAAATTCTTCGGTTATTTTTTGGGGGAAAATCTCTACGTTTAGATGCAGGAGCTCAGCTGAAAGTTCAGCACCCAGAACAGCGCTGTTTCAGTACCATGGACAGGAGCGCTATCCGTGGCAGGTGTCTAGCAAGAAAACGCTGTTTTCAATGAGTATACAGCAGTTTAACGATGAATACACTGAATATTACATTAAAAAAAGCAGACAAATAAATAAATAAATTACGCAAAAAAGATCAAGTAATCTGAACATCAAATAGAAGCATTTGTTTTATGTTTAAAAAGACTATTGTCCGATTGCCGTACACGATACTATTCAGTATCAACAAGAAAGAGAATAATTTCTGTAACTGAAAAGACACAATTCTTTAATATGGATCTACTTTTTCTTGCGCACTGACACATTTGCCTTGCTTCAAAAGCGTTGAACTACTTTTCTTTTATGTTCTTCTAGAAGCCTAACAACGTGACCTAGTTTTGTGGAAAATGATTGAATTAAAATAATCTGTCTAAGTAAACGGTTAAATTATTATTATTTCTTGTTATTAGTTTGCCAGACTGTAAAATGTCGAATAAAAGTGAAGCTTTAAGTTTAACTGCTGGCTTAATTGTTTTATGATGTCAAGGTGATTTTAATTGTTTTTAAAAAATCACTTTTCTACCTGAGAAATGAACATCAAAAAAAAAAAGGAAAAAAAAGTTAATTTCACTTTTTGGGACACTTTGAATTTCTTAATTCTCTTAAAAATAAAATAAAATAAATATATAAATATATATTGTTAACATTATTATTGAAATCATTTTACAGTGCTGTAAACCAATCAAACACAGCGCAGTTGCAAAGTTTGATTAATGGTAAAATATTATAATCAACCTATAAATACTAATATATTATAATTATTATACGGTTACATGCAGTGGAAAGAAAGGTAACTGAAAATGCATTTGCTCTATAATGAAGGGGGAGGGGAACTCTTTACTAAACTTCAAAAAAAGTTTCTTATCATGTATGAAGCATGCAAAAGCCTTTGAGAGCTTTGCATATTTAATGACACCGAGGTTCTTCGGTTACCAGCTGTAACTTTGCTCACCCCTGATCCTACAGTTTCGTATACAGATGGATATCCCAGCATACAATTAAAGCCACAGTCTGTTCCCACTGGCCAGACACTGTGTATAAATATTACATAGGATGCCAGCTGAGCGAATGAGAAGCACAACACCCGGAATCCCCCCCCAGGCAGATGGACTGATCCCTCCCAAATACAAAAGTTTTTAATACGCCAGAAGTCCTACAGCCTCTGAGTTAAAAGCACAGCTCCCTCTGGGAGACAAAAGTTGCCTTTGTTTAAAAACGGTCTGCACAGGGATTTCGTTTTAAAGGCTTTTAAAAGATACAAAAAAAAAATAAAAAATCAGTGATCTGGTCAATACTATGCGATTGTCGATAGTTTGAAAGAGTTAAAACGTAATCCAAGGCTATTCAGTCAACGTTTTATATTAATACTTAAAATGAAAGTAAACAAGGAAAGAAACAACAACTGTGCCTGTCGGTATAAGTTTATAATCAGTACAATCAGTATTCAGTATAATTAGTCGGTATAATTATATCACTCGTGTTTTAATTACAATAATAAACGTATTGTGAATAGTTACTGTTAACAAAAAGTTAACCAAACCCAAATACACCGGCTATCAACAAAACCACGGCGCACCAGACTATATCTAAGTTTGACGCGAGCAAAAGACTTTATAAAAATAAGAAATCCAGCACTCACCGAGAAAAGTTTTACACAGCTTCATCCTTGCGGTGATTTCTTGGCCTTTGACACCGCAAAACTACTTAACTTCATTACAGAGAAAGTTACTTTAAAGAAAACTTACAGACAGAGGTGGGCGGTCTTATTTCGTAGAAGTTTGCTTCCACCAATCAGCGGCGGCGGGGTAGTTTTCGTTCATCTCGACAAGCCAATGACGGCGCGCCTCACTGCCTGTGTCCCCCTCACAATGACCTCTGAAAATTAAAACAAAAGCTTGTCTTGTACGCCTCAAATCATGTGTCAGGCGTTTGAAAACTTTTTACTGAGTGTTTTTTTTTTGCATTTCCTCAAAAAATACATATTTTAAACACATTTAAACAAGGTAAGAGAGTGCAACCTTAAACTATTGTTCCTCCTTTAGAGACAAATTTTCTATAGAGACAAAAGAGACAAAGTATTAAAAGACAAATTTGGACTGCCACTACTTTTGTGCTGTGTGTCTCAGACTGGTCAGCCATGATATTTATAGAATTTAAACATGCAGATGCAAAGTTTATGTGGATGTTCACATTAAACCATAAATCATTAACACGATCCTAAATTATAAAGCACACAGGAAATTTTATATTACATTATTTATATTATTTTATATTTCACTCCTGTGATTTCTGTTCATTTTAACTGATGTTCACCCCATATGAACCATAACTAAATTTCAATAATAACAACGACAACAGCAATATTTATTTATTTATTTAGTGCAGGGCCTTTGAGAACTTCAAGGTCACTTTACAAAGGAAACAAAAAAATGTTTTGTAAATGTATTCTTTAAAAAACACTTTTAGTCTCTATAAACTCTACAAATCAGTTAATCAATCAGTCAGTGAAACCTCATGCTCTCAGATCAGGCCTTCTCATTCTTTTTCAAACTCAATCTGTGCCTCTTTTCTCCCCCACCCTTTCCCTGGTCAGGCCAGTGAGAAGGCATATGTGCTGGGTTGCTAATGGAGCCCACGTAGCCCTCTTTACGTGATCTGAAAGTCTTACCCCCATGACAGATGGGCCTACTGATAATGATGCTGAGAACTCCCCCCCCCAAACCACCAACTTGCTGTTACCATGGTGAGTAAGGAGGGGGACCATGGGACGTATAGAGGGGGCCAGGGGGTGCTTATTAAGACATTTACACTTAGTGGACACCAGGCCTGTAGAAAGTGTGAAAAGCTTTTAGAGGTTTATTTGAAAGGACTCGTATGAACATATGAGCGTGTGGAGCCAGTGCTGTCAGCAGTGGCTTTTATGTTTAACTGTAGATTGTTTCATATTAGTTAATATTGATGATAAAGGATTTTATGATGTCTCTTTTGTTTCTGTTGCTTTGATAGAGTATTGCAAAATTATCTACATTCTTCCTTCTCATACATAATGGTTGATGATGACTGTTTATTATTATATGACATGTTGTAGAGTTGAATGAAAACTGAGGGTAAACTTCTGTAGTTGTATGTGGAATATGTCTACGGGGAGGCAAGTCTAAACCCACTCACTCTCCTTCTTCATACACATGCACACGGCCTCATTACAATAACAATGGCTAACCACACTTTAGGGCGGAGCTTAGAGTGTGATTTCCAGGCCACTGAGCCAGGCTTCCTAAATGAGCTGTGTGTGTGTGTGTGTGTGTGTGTGTGTGTGTGTGTGTGGTGAAGGGCTTTTTGGTACAGCTGTCACCCTGGAGGGTGATATCAGGCAAGCCCAGCTAGTCTCCTTTTTTCAAGAATCTTGTGAGAAAAAAATGGGGGAAGGGACTGAGAGGAGAAAGAGCTAAAGTTTAGATGTGATAACAGTAACCAAATTATGACTGAACAATGAGTGATATTAGACACTGCACAACATAAATCAACAGAACAAATGGCAAATTAAGCATTTAACGATCTTTATTTTTGTGGGTGTATATTTGAAAAACTTTTGTAGTGTAAATGAAATACCCTATCCATCTATTTTATATCTACCTGTACAAATAATTATTTAAATTTTTTTTTTAGTTTTTAAAGAAAGTTTAAAATTAAAAGTATATTCTTTTATTTTATGTTATATAATGATATAATATAAATAAAAAAACAAACAAACAATATATAGAGAGAGCAAAAAGTCATTTTAAAACACATTTGCATGGCCAGACAAAATATTAAACATATACTGTCTGAACTTGCTAAATGTAGGCTTTTATTGTAAGTCTGTTTTGTCTGGCTGTGCAATATTGTTATATTGTGAAAAGACAAAGGCCTTTGATTGCTTGTGAACTAAAACCTCAAAAGTTCAATAAGAACTTTCAGGTTCCAGTAAACTTTGCTGACTACTAACACATCAAAAACAACGGCCTGCGTTTTGTGTTCAGTTCTTTGACACAACAGATATGCAGCTAATCTCTGGGAAAATCAGCTTAGCAGCTGTCCTAAAGTATAGGTTTTCTTGTTTTAGTGAGAGAATAAGACAAAAGTAGCTGAAAGAACAGGAGACAAGCTCTTTTCACACCATCCCTCCTGCTCTCTCTCTTTCTTTCTCACTACTGAACCCTCATCCAGAGTCTCCACCTGTTCCCATGCCCCACTATTCCCCTCACTAATTATTCATATTCTGGACACAAAAGTCTAGATTGGTGATCTTGACCCATATATGATGTCCACCTTTATATCTGAGTACAGAAGTCCCCTAAAAGTTGCTCTATTTAAATGTTGGCTAAGCCATTATGTAATTCTGTGTCATCAGGCCCTTAAATTTAATGATCCAAGTGGTGCTAATGGTATTTTGAGAGGGTCTGCTCAATTAGTGATCCCATGCAAATGGCCCTCACCCTTTCTCACAAAAATATCCATGTAATTAAGATGCCACCTGTGCCCAGTGATCGGAACACAGTAGCCATGGTCCCATGAAGTATGCTTGGAAATTATGGGCCAGTCAGCAACTCTTGTCTTGTTGCCAGGACTGCAGCCCTCCCTCCCTTTCAGGCCCAAAGTGGGGCTGACTAGACATCTGTATGCAAATAAACTAAATAGTATAGAAAGTACATACATCAGAAGGGTGGGGGGTGGGGGGGAGAGACTGCTTTCCCCAGCACTACAAAGACTAAATTGGTGGATATTGTGAGCATGCACAGCTGACTGGCTGGTTTGGAAATTCCTATTCAAATATCCATACTCAGTCGCCATCTGCAACTTTTCAGATAATAGTGATTCAAAGTAATCACTGGGTAGGCTAATTACAAAAGGTTGAGGCAATTATACAATTACATTTATCAATCTTATGTAAAATATTGGGGGTATTTACATGTATTCTATTATTACTTTTTCTTCACTTTTTAAGTTTATTTAGATTATTTATACTTTATATTTGTAATTTATTTTACATTAAATTTATTTTCATATTTTTAAATAAAAATCTATTAGAAAATCTAAATTTAGATTTTTTTTTTATATTTATACATTTTGATTTGTGTGATTTTATTTTTATATTTCCCAATTTATTTTAATCTAACTAGAAGTATGCTAAATGTGACTGCAACTTTTTTATAGTGCATCTTCAAGGCATAAAAGACTTTAAAAGAATTTAAAATAACTGTTTTCTATTTTAATATATTTTAAAATGTCATTTATTCCTGTGACAGAAAAGCTAAATTTTCAGCAGCCATTACTCCAGTCTTCAGTGTCACATGATCCTTCAGAAATCATTTTAATATGCTGATTTGGTGCTCAAGAAACAGTTGTGCAGTTGTGCTGCTTAATATTTTTTGTGAAAACTGTGATACATTTTTTTTTCAAGATTCTTTGATGAATAGAATTTTTATAGAACAGAATTTATTTGAAATAGAAATCTTTTGTAACATTATAAATGTCTTTACTGTCACATTCAATGTAAGAGTTAAAAAAAAAGTGACCACAAATTTTTGAACGGTAGTGTACATATGCTAATTTTCATCCACAAATTCATTTATATGATGACATGACAAGTCTTTTTTACAGAATTTGATCAGAAACACATATGTTCTGTCCCAAACTATTCACCAGGACCTCTGACAAGTTTTGTCAGCACACCAGGGAAGTAAATGCTTCCGGGTCGCATTATGATTGGACGCAGTGAATCGGAGTCACTTTGGGACAGCCACACCGGTCAATGCTTGACCTCTGACCCACAGAGGTGTTTTATATACAAGGGTCATGACTCGTGACATTTGTTGATCTCTTTATTTCAGAGAGCAGGTGCTGTAGGATAGATGACCCTAGAGAATGCCAGGACAGGGTCACTGAGGGTCACTTTGTATTTACTAGTTGTGACATGGCACACGTGCCATTTTCCCAAGAGAGCGAGAAATCAAGTCAGCGCTGTTGACAGTTCTCCTCACGCTCACATTTTTGTGTGCTCTGTAAAGTGCTGCACTGTCAAAACAATCGGGTTGAGCTTGTATAAAGCCCATATTCCTGAGATAAAGCACTTCCCTGTGTCCCTGCGCAGGACACACACACAGATACACACATTTAAACACCCTGAATTGAAGAGATAAGAGCTGAAATCTGGCTCTGCTCACTCTGGGCAGAGAATGAGAGGTGCAGATTTGCAGAGGAGACCACCCGAGGTAAACTCATTAAGAGTCCAATAAAAACCTTCTGTCGGGACGGCAGGACTCCCACAGATACTCCAGTGACAATACCATTAACAATCGCAGAGAAAAGAGAAACCCACAGACAAAAGAGCCCTCTAATTAGCAGAGCACTTCCAAATGACATATGCTCCTGGAATCGGGAGTGAGGGATAAGGGAAAAGTAGGAAAAGAAGAGAGTGATGAGGAACTGCCTCAGGCGTGTAGACAGCAGGGCCTGTGAATGACTCCTGTGCCATAAAGGCAGCACAACAGGACCTGAAAGCCTATCAACTGTACCGCCGAACTGAGATAAGCAACGCATCAGTCTGTGGTCATTCTTTCTTTTGTCTGCACAATGGATGCCGGGATGACATAACGGACTCCATAGGGGAAGCGGTGATAATGTGCGCTTTGTTTTGCGTTGACATTCCTCACAGATTAAATGAAAGAAGATTAAATATTGAAAACTGAATAATGCTTGATGTATTTGAGGGAAACTCTCTGTCCTTTAGTGCTTTGTGACATCGGATAACCTCTCTTGATACAATCCCAGCGGAATCTTTGATGCGTGGATGACATTTCATCACAACACGCAATGACAGAACCACAGAGCCAGACATAATTCACTGTGCTTCACACATCTACACACATATAATGATCAAATAAATTCATGTAAATATTTTACAATTCACTATAACCAAGGTAGGACCAAATATAATGAGAGAAGTTTTTATATTGTGTTAAATATGCAATTATATTACACTGGATATGTGTGTGTTTGATTTAGAAAAATGTATTTGCAGAGACAATCATGTTACATCTCTCCCGCTGGTACTAATCATTCCTGACCAGACTGTTGCCAAGCAACATGCAAAATACATGACTGAACTGTGTAATGCAAATATCATAAATGTAGGCAAAATATATATGCATATGCACATGCATATATATGATATATAGAAACATAATATATATATATATATATATATATATAAAATACACACACACACACATATACACACATACAAACAAAGAAAAACAAGTAGATAGAATAGAAAAAATAGAAAGCAAGTTTTTGTTTTTTGTTGTTGTTTTTTTTAAATAAAGAATAAAAAAAAAAAAAAAAAATACACACACACACACACATATACACACACTGTTATTAGTATCACTGCGTTACTATTATAGTGTTTATTAATATTTAGATTTTTTGTTTTAGATTTTCTAATGTTTATATAGTTTTTATTACATTTGTTTTATGATTTTAGCTGGTTTAGTTAACTGTAATAACCCTGATATATATATATATATATATATATATAATAAAGGAGACAACATACTATTTTCTGTTAGTAGTTAGTGGTCCATGAAAAAATAAATAAGTTAGTGGTTAGTTAGTAGTTAGTGGTCCAAAAATACTGGCTTGAATACTGATCTGAAGACATTGAACTCACATTTATGTGGCATGCGACCTCTCGAGGTAAGATTCCTCTTTGACCTGACATTCCTTTAACCTTACAGACACAGTTTGCTGAGCACATGTGTATCTCTTACAGCTCAATGAAAGCTGTGAGCTCTGTCCCTTTCCCATGAGGTTAATGAGTGTTCGGTCCAGCTGAGCAATGCTTCAATGACATCACTGAATGACATTATCTAGGCTGCAAGTCAATTGGTTCTGCTGTACAGTTTGTACTTTCTAATTTGCAATATCTTTTTTTATGTAAATGTCATTTTAATTTAATAAAATGGCTTATAATGATGCAAGTAATGTAGTGCATCTCAGTCAAAGTATGAACATTTCCATTCACTTTGCTAGACTGTCAGCTGTTCTAGTGCATTTGCATGATTATGTCAAGTTGACATATGTAGAGACAGAAAGAGGCTCCTTTCACTGTTCCAAATTTGTGCACTTTGTGGTTCTCTACAGTGTGTTAAAAAGCTTACTGGAACATTATTTCAGGGTTAGTTTACTACAACTAATCCCATTAAAAATAATAATAATAAATTGTGTTACTTAAAAAAAAACCTTTAACTGAAATAAAATGAATTTTTTTTTTTTTTTTTTTTTTTTTTTTTCTTCAGGTAGTTTCCAAAGCAAGATTTTGCATTTTCCTTTCGTTTACCAAAAACTGAAAATAAAACTAAACTAAAACTAAATAGACATATTCAAAAAAAAAAAAGTACTAAAAATGACAAAAACAACAAAATTACTAAATTTAACTAAAATAAAAATAAAAACTGAAAATCTAAAGATAAAGACTAAGTCAAAATATTAATAAAAACTATAATAGCATCTCAATGATACTAAAATAACTGCATTACTTGCGTTATAGATTTAATTATAGACATGCAGAGTGAGATCTAAAATCTAAAACCTGTAAATAAATTAAATTAAAGTAAAAAAAGAAATGTTATGACGTAAAAGGAATACAAAAATGTTCACATTTATGGACAGGGTTTAAATAATGCAAACTGTTTATAAGTGAGTGTTTGCAATCTTAGTTTAAACAGAGTGAAGCTGAACATGGCTCTCTAGCGCCACCTCTTGATACGCGAGACTCTGTTTTATTAATAATCTGCCCCCTGCTGGAGAAATGAGAACGTCCCTAAAAGTCTGTCAAAGGGCTTGCAAATCAGGTTTCAACTTGAGTATGTATTTATGTTTGTTTGAATTTCCTTCATGTTTTGACATGCACTTTGGTGAAAGCCAGTCTCTTCTATGTATTGACCTGAGCAACCTCAGTTTCGCATGAGCGTCTCATCTTTTAAATCCTTTCAATATTGAGAGAGGGAAAAACACTCTATCCTCATTAGACTGAACTTTTATTCTCTTCTCTCCCTCATATTTATTTCCTCCTCCATGAGATGCCTTTCATCTTTTCCACGGTCTGAAATTGTCCTGTGACAGACTGTGTGTCTGTGTTATTTGTCCAATGATTTGTCTAGTGTCATCCTCGGCCATTGTTCACATTCTGTCTAGAGGTATCTCTGCTTCCTTTGTTCCCTGAATGCTGGCAAACCAGTCTATTGCCTCTGCCAGCTTGAAATATACAACAACAGAATCCAAACAACAAGGTAGAACAACAGATTTGATCCGTGTGGACAGAAAACTTGTACATTAGCTGAGAAAATGCTAACCACACAAGCAATTGCATCAGGGATTAGTAAGGAAGAAGCATCTCTATTAGTTCCCAGTCTTTATTATTGGTCATCAATAAGAATGTTGTGAGCTGAGCTTGTTCCCCAGGCAGCATACTGAATGGAAATATTTTTCTTTATTAGTTCAGAGGCCAAGAACTTTTCAAGATCACATTCATTATGCAAAGAACATGCTAATCACTGCCTGTCATCTCGGAAAATTAATGGCTACAATTGTGTTCATTTGGATGTGAATTCCAGGGCAGAGCAGGACCCTGTGACCGCAATCAGTCTGAATGTGCTTTTGGAGGCTTCACGCTACAGAGATGATTAATATCTTCATTCATGCATACAAACATCGTAAGCAACTTTAAATTCAACACAGAGATCTTATTGCCTTATCACTCTCAATTTTAAACATTATCCTCCTTCAGAAAATTGTTCATCATTCTGTTTGTGCGAAAGCATTTGCATTCAGCCATTTTCATCTGTTACATTGTCATTTACTTTGAGCTCAACACGCTCAAAACAGTGGAGATGATTGTGGACTTCAGGCGAAACCCCCCAGCACTCCCTCCACTCGCCATCATGAACAGCACTGTGGCTGCAGTAGAGTCATTCAAGTTCCTGGGCACCGCACCATCTCACAGGACCTGAAGTGGGACATTCACATTGACGCTATTGTAAAAAAGGCCCAGCAGAGGCTGTATTTCCTTCGCCAGCTGAGGAAGTTCAACCTGCCACAGGAGCTGCTCACACAGTTCTACTCGGCCGTCATTGAGTCTGTCCTATATTCATATGTAACAGTTTGGTTTGACTCAGCTACCAAATCAGACATCAGGAGACTAGAACGAACAGTCAGTACTGCTGAGAGGATTATTGGTGCCTCAAAGATCTTTACACCTCTAGAGTGAGGAAAAGGTCAAATCACTCTGAACCTCTCACACCCAGCACACTTCCTCTTTGAACTGTTGGCGGCGATACAGAGCACTGAGCACCAAAAAAGCGAGACACAAGAACAGCTTTTTCACCCAGGCCATATTCCACCTGAACAATATGTACATGTGCACATTCACAATTCTGTCTATTGATATTTTCTCTATATTTAATTACCATATTATATATTTTTTATTTATAGTCCATTCTCTTTATTATTAGTGTTTTATTTCACTTTATTACCTTAAAGTATATGCATGTCTGCACTATGTCTGTACTTTGTGTACTGGAAGCTCCTGTCACCAAGACGAATTCTGTGTGTGTGTAAACACTCTTGGCAATAAAGCTCTTTCTGATTCTGATTTAGCTTGTGTCATTTAGAACTGTCTAGCTCACTGACAAATCATGTGAAACATTCAAAGAGAATCTTTACTATGAAAATGCAAATGTTACATGTACAATTACATGTTACATCATAAGAGACAATTCTGCAAAATGCTCAGTTAATCTAATCTCCCTTTAGTTTGTTTCACATTATATTTGATTCATATTTAGATACAGTATCATGTTAAAATATTGCAGTATACAGAAAACAGAAAGCAAAGCATATAAATGAAATGAAACCCAAAGATAAAAGAAATTAGAAATAAAGTGTTTGATTATAAGAATGAATTTTCATTTCAATGTTTGATTCACATTGCCATTACATTTATTTTATTTTAATTAATTAATTATTTATCTATTTTATTTTATTCAGTTACGTTCATTTCTTTCACTCCCTTTCTACTTTCATGTATCAAAACTTTCTGAAGTATATTCATATTTAGGATTATCTCATATTTACTTACATGTTTTTGCTAGATTAAACAAACCCATATAGGAAAAAAATGACAAATTAAATATTTTTGTTACATTCTCTTGACAGTAATGAAATGGAGACCAAATAAAAATTCTGCTTGGATTTTTCTCTTTCTTTTCTTTTCTTTCTTTCTTTAGATTTTTTTCTCTTTGAGTGCTAGATTTAAGAATAAAAGGAGGGAGAATGTCATCAGATGTATTGCTTTCAAATAATGTACTGCATTTATAATTTTCAATGACAAGTTTTTAGTCATGCAGAGACAGATAATATATTTTTTATATAATTATAGTTCAATCATGACAACTCTCGGAAGATTTAACATGGTGATGGATATGACAATGTTAATGTATTTGGTCTTGGCGGAATAGATCTGCTACGCTGCTGCTGAATTGCTGCTGCTGTTGGTTATTGCTGTAGTTGTAGATTATTGCTGCTGCTGCTGCTGCAAGCAAGTACAGGAACTTGCTACTGCCAATGCATACGGCGATACGGTGCCGTGAGTATTTAAGACATTCTGCTGCTGCACAAATAGCATATAAAATAACCCCGTAGCAGATCTATACAGGTGGAGCTGGGGAAGGTGGAGGGTTTCAGAGAAACTCTGAAAGCGTGCTGCAGGAATCTCTAGTGAATGCTAAGCAGCCATATAAATGCAAGGCAGTAAGCTCATTGGCTGCATATGCAGCATGAACCAATCAGCTTGTGCCAAGTCGTTTAACTCTCTGAATATCATCAGTTACATTTACAACCCCTCGGCCTGCGCCATCTAGAGTTTCATGACTGAACTATATATTTATAATATCAGCAGTTATGATTTGATTTTTTTGAACAGTGGTGTTTCATTCTAAAATATTATGAATGCAGTTGTGGCTACTTATATGTTTATGGCACCTATAATCAGAAAATGTTAGGTTTATTGTTATTTTTATATATCAGCCAATACATTTTTCACTGCAGGGAGTTCATTAAAGGAAAATAACCTGTTTGCAAACATTATTAAACACATAAGTTTGTTTAATCAGTAAGGGCTGTTAATCAGAAATAATTATTGAACAAGAAGCCTTATGATTTGAGATTGGTTAGCAATATCTTTTCTGCACTATGGCAATGGGCCACAGTGAGAGCACCCCTAAACCAAATCATACCCTGAAAGTTATGGTCCATTGCACTCTGTAATAACACTCAAAATGTGAAAATTAATCCATAATGTCCTAAACCGCAAACACACACAGGCACTCAAGTGTAAAACTAACATGTCCACATACTAATGCATGGACACTTTCAATACATCAGTGAACCCTACAGCCTGCTGGAAAACATCTGCACGTAATAAATGTGTTATTGAGGCACCACTGTTGTAAATCCATGAGGCCTGTTTATAGAGCGAGAGTACAGACTGCTGCTGTTAAAGAAATAAGGAGAAAATAAGAGAGAGAACATTTTAATGCAATCACTTCCTGGCATTACTGAAAATTGGCTCAGCACCACTCATTTGTGCATTGGCAAAGAGGTGCTAACACGCTGTTTTTTTATTGGCTGGAAATTATTTCAAAGCCCACAGGGTGGAAAGATGAGTTTACAAAAAAAAAAAAAAAAAATTTAAATAAAATAAAAAAGCCTTAAAGAGCCTTATTTGATAAATCATCCCTGAAATAAGAGAAGGAATCTTGAAAAAAGATTTGCAAAAAGCTTGGGCCAGTGAACACGACTGGAAAAGAAAGCATCAAAAATTAAAAACTGTTTGAGTCCCAGGGTTCCAGTTATAGTTATAAAGTTATAGAGTTATAAAGATATACAATTAAGACGAAAATGCTAAGATATTACATTTTTAATGAAAACATATAAAATACAATGTACACAATGTAACTAATGTGGCTAATAATAATGTTCTATTTCACATTTAAGGATTATAACTCGGTAAACATTTTCTAAAATGTATTTATTTATCCATCCATCCCTTTGGCTCTGCTGGCAGTTTCTGAGTGACCAAATTGGTTTGAATCTGCTGAATAAGTTACATCTCCTTGCTTCTATAGTCTGAATCTAGTAAATGTACATGTAACATCTGTACAGCTTAAGATTTGTATGTTTAATGCATATTTTCAATATTTTTTCTATATTATAAGACCAATAGAGGCTGATAAAATGTGCTTTTTGCAACATTTATTTAATAAGTTTTAGCTGTGGTTATAAATACACAGATCCTCACTCATAAGGGTTAGTGTGAGAATCCAGCATGTGATGAGACACACTTTGAGGTTGTACCTCAACATGATGTTCTCAAATTTCAGCATGGAGCATATGGTGGAGCTGTCTGGCCCTGCATCACTCAACCTACATTTCTTTTGTGCTGTGCCTTTCCTCTGTCCTTGAAAAGGACACTGTGTCCTGTTTTGCAAGTACATCTGAAGGGATTTGCTTTTACCACTCTGAAGAGTTTTCACAACTTTTTTTTATATACAGGTGCATCTCAATAAATTAGAATGTCGTGGAAAAGTTCATTTATTTCAGTAATTCAACTCAAATTGTGAAACTCGTGTATTAAATAAATTCAATGCACACAGACTGAAGTAGTTTAAGTCTTTGGTTCTTTTAATTGTGATGATTTTGGCTCACATTTAACAAAAACCCACCAACTCACTATCTCAACAAATTAGAATACTCCATAAGACCAATAAAAAAAAACATTTTTAATGAATTGTTGGCCTTCTGGAAAGTATGTTAATTTACTGTACATGTACTCAATACTTGGTAGAGGGTGGGTTTTTGTTAAATGTGAGCCAAAATCATCACAATTAAAAGAACCAAAGACTTAAACTACTTCAGTCTGTGTGCATTGAATTTATTTACTGTAATACACGAGTTTCACAATTTGAGTTGAATTACTGAAATAAATGAACTTTTCCACGACATTCTAATTCATTGAGATGCACCTGTATATATGCACAGTCACAGAATACTACATGTGCATAAGCAACATGTGTTGGCATAAATTAAATCATTATAAGTGCTTTGGTCATCCTGCCGGACCATGTGTTTATCTCACAGGAGAGGAGAACAGAAAAAGTGTTGAAGAAAAGGACATTTTGATTATTTGATTTATTTGATAATTTTTGTTGTATGTTAAAAGTACTTCAAATAAATTTGGTTATGAATGTCAAGGTTTTTGAGTCTCAATCAAACACCAAAGTGTAAGTAAATAAATCAATGCAATTGAAATAGTATTTAGGATGTCTTGTTCAATGTCTATGACTATGGTTGAGTTGTCATAAATAATTGTTATTTTATTTTATTTATTTATTGTATTTTATTTTTGCTATAAAAAGTCTACAGACCTCTTCAATTTTCTCAATGCTTACTTCAATGCATATAAAATGTATATATATATATATATATATATACCGGTATATTAAAAAAAACATAAAATTTCTTAGCAGTTACTCTCGCATTGATCAGCCTTTTGTTGAAGTACAGACCCTGAAAAGCAATTTTACTTAAATTTTGTGTTACCAAAACCATTTTAAAATGACTTTTGAAAAGTGGTATCAAGGGCACTAAAAGGCCCTTTGCTTTGAAATATAGACTATGACATATGTACTTTTAAGGCTGCTTTTTTTTAAATTTTGCTTTTTAATTGAAAACTTTGATTGATTTTTATGTGTTGTCAGCATTTGTGCTTTACTATGTCCTGCGTCAAATACTTACATTTATATTAAATATGAATCAAAGCAGAATAAACAAAAACAAAGTACCGTATCAGGAACACACCATGTGAATTGAATTACAGACAGTGGGGTTTGTGACCAGCTGATGCTGTTCAGGAACCTTTGTGTTGAGAAGATGGAAGCTATTTCTGTTTGTTCTGTCTGCAATCCAGTTTTCAGTTAAGGACCACAAGTTAAAGTGATAATTCACCAAAAAAATGAAAATGTCACCCTCATGTCATTCCAAACCCGTATGACTTTCTTTCCGATGTGTGTGTGTGTGTGTGTGTGTGTGTGTGAGAGAGAGAGAGAGAGAGAGAGAGAGAGAGAGAGATTATATAGT
>NW_015642789.1:165259-171776 GCF_001515625.1 Sinocyclocheilus rhinocerous
TGTGTGTGTGTGTGTGTGTGTGTGTGTGAGAGAGAGAGAGAGAGAGAGAGAGAGAGAGAGAGAGAGATTATATAGTACATAGTATAGTTTTGTTGACAGTTATAGGAACTAGTTTCAGAAGATAACAGAAACAAACTGTCTTGCATAAGCAATTAACATTTTCTTAGTTTTAAACAGCCGCTAACACTGCATGACACTGTAAATGCCCTGCAGTTTTGAATAAATGTTTGTTATGTCTTGATTACTGTATCCGGAATTCTTGGTTTTGATTATTAAATTCAGATTCTGGAAACAAAAAAAGTCTTTTTTTTTTCTTTGCTTTTCTTTTCTTAATTGCACATCGGAACACATTTGTGTCACAGTTTATTTGTTTTAATGTGAAATGATTTCCCATTACACAGTATAACCTACACTAACTGTCCAAACTCTAAAGAAAAAATAGCTATAGTTTCCATAGTTTGAATAAGAGAACTTAATAACTTAAGCTTTAAAATGGTGATCAGTTACCCTTTCCCTTCTCCCGAGCACCCACACCCATTTCTAAGTCAAATCAATCTTCAAGTCATGAGTCATGACAATCTGTTTTCCACACTGACAACCTTTCCTAGTCAATCGATCATCAGACTCTATTTCTTCTTTTGGCCTTATCATAAAACTTCAAAATGCTCATTGTGTCCGGCACCCGTTTTACTCCTATTAATTTACATTTTAATGTTTTTTTATTTTTATTTTATTTTGACATTTAAGGTAAATACAGAGACTTTCTGAGGCTTGTGTCACTATCCATTTTTTAAGTGCTACCTTGATTGATAATTTTTCATGGCTAAATCAGAACATATATTCATCCACTCAGGGAGAACATTATGGCCTCTGATTTACGGTTTGAAAGCTACTTTAAATCACACATCTTAAGTGCTTTTACATAATTTTATAGAATGAACTTGAAAATGACTCTACATATGTGGTCTACTATACATTAGGCATAAAATATTTCTGAAAGCCTCGTAGAAGGAAGAAGGTATTATTTTTAAATATTTATAGCAGCCACAGAAACTTTACCTTGACAACTGCGAATATATTTTGCCAGTACTGACGTTAGCAGTGATGGTTGACATACTGCGAGTTAATTTCTGTTTTAAACAATCTAAAATGAACTCTACACAGACACTCCTTGCTTCTTATCTTGCTTTAAATAGACTGTTGTATGCCTCTAATTTTATTATATATTCAGAAATCCTAATGCCGAAATTGAGAATAATGCATTATTTCATATTAAAGTAAAAACAGCATTGCAAAAATGTATTATATCATGAAAAATTTAATTATGTTCATATACATCATATCAGCAGGTGTCTGCATACATGATGATTAAAGCTTCAGTAGAGTAACATGCTGATGTTAGAGAACAATATATTTAAATGAATTCCTGAAGTCTGTAGTCATCTGCATAAGAGGGTTGTAGGAGAGAAAAAAGGTTGACTTGTAAATCACTATGGCAACAAATCTGTTAAAAATAGCCTTAAAATAAGGCCTGAACATACTGACATTTCAGCCCCTACAGGTAAAAGGCTGCAGGCATCCTGGCGTTACATCACTATACTTCTCTTTAGCTAATGCACTCACATTTATCAAAGTACAATGGGTCAGTACTTAGTTTTTTACTTTTGTATGTCTGAAGGAAACAGATTAAATCCACTTTAACGACTTGTATGTAATGATTTATTTAGCCTATTATTATTATTATTATTATTAGCCTATTATTTTAGCCTATTATATATTATACTTTATGAGACTTACTGTGTTTCCTGTTGGACAATACAAGATTAAAATGATATGAGAGACTGGTGGAGGGTCTGTCTTACATCATGCGTGCGTAAAATCGAGCGCGTAAAAGCGCTGCGCTTTGCCTTTTACCACAATGTGTCCATTGAATACCAATAGAGCAGACCAGCAGAAGATCCTGTATGTCTGGATCTGTCAGGTAAGATGACTAATTCTCAACGTTTTTACTTTTATATTGACTTCAATGAATTTTCAACTTCGTGAAATGATACATATTATTTCAAAATATTATTTTATCGTTTAGGTTTTAAACGTTTTAATAAACAACTAACTTTAACTAAATAGGTAAATTAGAATAACTGTACGAATAGGCGCAACAACGACAGAATTTTGACTTCTATGCAGAAAAAAAAAACGCAGTGTTGCATGTAGTTTATCTTATCTAACAAACTTTTACTTACTCTACTTTTTAAAGGTTATGTTTTAATGGAATTCAAAGACACAATGGATAATAAAACAATCCAATCTTCATGCAACATGACCAGTCCGGATTACAACCAAACCAACTGCACGTCTCCAACGTGGATGCTCTACCCAGACTTCTACATTTGGATACCAGTTATTTACTCAATAATCTGCGCCGTGGGACTCACTGGCAACACCGCTGTCATTTATGTGATCTTGAAGGCGCCTAAAATGAAAACCGTCACCAACTTATTCATTTTGAATTTGGCAATCGCCGACGACCTTTTCACGTTGGTGTTGCCCATCAACATAGCCGAGCACCTGTTAAACTACTGGCCGTTTGGAGAGATTTTATGCAAAGTGATTCTGTCCATAGACCACTACAACATCTTCTCCAGCATCTTCTTCTTGACTGTGATGAGTGTGGACCGCTATCTGGTCGTGGTGTCCACGTTGCGCTCCAAACGGATGCCCCATCGGACCTACAGGTTAGCCAAGACGGTCAGCCTGAGCGTCTGGGCTCTGGTCATTCTTATCGTGATGCCCTTCACCGTTTTCGCCGGTGTCTATGTGAGTCCCGACGACGCGGAGAGCCGGAAGAGCTGCGTTTTGAGTTTCCCAAGCCCTGAGAGTTTCTGGTTCAAAGCCAGTCGGATCTACACGCTGGTCCTCGGTTTTGTCATTCCAGTTTCGACCATTTGCATCCTCTATAGCGTGATGCTCTGCAAGCTGAGACGCACGCGACTCAACTCAAATGGAAAGGCTCTGGACAAAGCCAAGAAACGAGTCACAATGATGGTCTTCGTCGTGCTTGCCGTTTGCTTGTTCTGTTGGACACCCTTCCACCTGAGTACGGTGGTCGCCCTCACCTCAGACTTGCCCATCACCCCCCTGGTTATAAGTATTTCTTATTTTATCACGGGACTGAGTTATGCCAACTCGTGTCTCAATCCGTTCCTTTACGCGTTCTTAGACGATTGTTTCAGGAAGGCCTTTAAGAAATTGCTGGAGTGCTGAAACCTTTTTTGTACCCTCACAACTTAACCAATAAGGTTCAAGTACCCAATCAGCAACATCAAATCATAAAGTGTTGTTTTTAACTCAAAAGTCAAAACGCACTTTAAAGTAAAACAATCAACTTGACTTATCAAGTAGCTATTTTTTTGCACTGTATTCATCATTGTCTAGTTTAAACGTTATTTACCTGATCAGTATCTAAATTTGAAGTGGTTCAGAAGAGTAATGAATGTATCACTGTTGGGTGTGACTTTAGAACCACTTTGATCTTAGCACAAATAAACTTAAATTTCTATTTTTTATTTTTACAGTATGCTACGAATTTAATTAAAACTCGTTCATTAACGGATTTATAAAACTTGTTTTAAAGTGTAAATAGTAATTTATGTAGGCTACAATACATGAATACTGATATATGTAAATATATTACATTTATCTCTTATGCTATGTGGTTTGCTTTGCATAATAAGCTTAAAAGCTTGAAACTGAAACTCTGTCGCCTCCTGCGGCATAAAATGCTGCTGCTTGTTCAATGTGCAATGTTCAATTTATTTATAAAGCACTTTAAACAACCTTAGTATACCAAAGTGCTGTACACAGTTTCATTGATCCAATCACACAATAGAGTAAACACGTCATTAGAAAACCACAGTCACAAAACATTGAAAGCATGGGAAAAACGATACGGTTTTAAAAGACTTTTAAACTCAGACACTGAAGAAGCTATTCTGATGGATAATGGCAATGGCAATGGCAAAATACCTGTGTTGTGTTCGATGTTGGTAATTAATAAATTTGCGTGAAGAGTGCACTGTTCAGTATGTTTATTTTTCCCTAAGTAGCCTATGTTTTTCGCGTGAATGAAGTTGAAATGAAAATGCTTCATACTGAATGTAAGAAAATAATTAGGTATTCATGCCCTTCCCTTAGTGAATCAATGACGGAATAAGTCGTTGTAAACTGCTGTTCCGTAATACCAAATCCACCAGAAGAGGGCATGAGGATATCACGTTGTAATTTAAACCTTTTCATGATGTTAACACGTTCTCTTAATCAGAAAGATACCGGTGCAATTTTAAAAGCTATAAGACATGTATGAATACTATATACATATATTAAATTCCTCGCTAATTTATTATAATTCTGTTACGGGGCTGACGAGACGTGAGACGTGTGGATCCATATGCAAAGCTTTATTTAGCAGAAGACAGAGACGTGGTCATCACAGGCAGGGTCAAAGCTATAAGACATGTATGAATACTATATACATATATTAAATTCCTCGCTAATTTATTATAATATTTATTAATGAATCATATTAATGTATTTTATGGGAAAAACAAGGCCATTATACTGATGTCAGTATACATTAACAACTGTTAACTTAGATTAGAATGATCTATCAGCTATAATAAAATTAAAATCATATAATTAAAATGAAAATAATAAAAAATAAAACCTGTATTGGTGCTACCAAGATTACCAGTTAACTAGCTAGATCTCATCAGGTTAACTTTAGACCAGTAGCATAAAAAAGCTGATTAAAAACTAATTTAAGAGATCTTAAAGACATTTATGTGAAATAGACATTCTTTCTCTGACAGATACGGTGCTTTAATAAGCATGATATGCCGATTAAGTTTAATCATTAGGTTACTTCTCGTTTGAGCGTGATACAATTTCCCTCTTCTTAAATCTATAATGATTGTTACATTCCATGCGGAACTCTTAAGGATGTGGTTTTATTGAACATTCAGGTCACTGGCATTGTGAATTTCATTATATTAGACTTTCTAAGCATTTCTATTAGCCATTACTCCTCATTGAATTGCACTGGAGGGCATTTAATTGTGATGTAATGGTGATTCTCATACACAGGGAATTGTACTGTTTCAGAACAATGAATTTTGTAAAATAATAGGTGGATAATATTTTTTGAAATAGAGAGATTTGGATGCAGCACTGACTGAGAGATATCATAATGGAAATTATGTAGACCGTAATGCCGTTGAAGGCCATTTGGCTAACCGTGTGTCTTCCGTTGAGACTAGTTATTTGGAGGCAATGAAACAATAAAAATGCACAGAAATATAATGAGGATTCGAAAATCATAATGCTTTCGAAATCACAATGCATGATTTGGAGGCTTTACACTTTAAGATGCTTTCCTTACCAAATATACTGCTCAGTACATAACGCACAGAGATAGATAAAATACTCACATTTAACCTTGATATATTTTTTTAAATAGTATTATTTGGGATTTGAATTTTGTGAACGGGAGTTCCTCTTTTGCTATGTTATAAGCCGGGCTTCGAATGCTTTCACTTTCGATTTCGCGTCTTGTCACGTTTTACAATAAAATATAATTGTCTGTTTTGCTTACACCTTTCACTTTTTAAGACTAAAGCAAAAGATGGATTCATTGTTATTTTTAATTAAAACGCACAACAACAATAAAAAGGTAAGATACAATGACAAACTAGCTTACAAAACGTTTATTAACAAAAACGAATAAGACGAGGCATGGCATAGGCTACACCACATGTTGTTTTTTATATAACATAATACATATTATATAATGACTAATAAATTACAGAAGGTTTAGCAAACACCGAGGAATCAAATAAAAAGAATACCACAAGAATACCAACATGTTCACCTTCTCTGTTTTAAGAAGAGGTCTTTAACTTTACTTTAGTGTGAAAACCATCCATTGTTTCCTCAATATTCGCGTCATTTTTGCTGCGCGCACGGCGCACCTTCGCGCTCCTGCTGACGCGGCGAGTATAAACCTGGCTCTACACTCTAAGCGCTGCGCAGTTCAAACGAGTTGCCGTTTGATGTTTTTCATATGCAACAGAAATTACAGTGCTTATGAGTTGACCAACGCGGTGGTCGCGCCAGTGCGACCGCTCTCAAAATTTAATCACACAGGCAGAAAAAATGGTCGCAGTCTGGAGTCCTGCAATTAATAGTAAATATATAACAAAATAAATATAAGGAAAACTCGCCCACTCGATTTTGTGATATAGCCTAGGCCTACTTTAATTTTGTAGTCCGTATGAAAAGGTGCATTTCTATTAAAGGGGTCATATGATGCTGCTAAAAAGAACATTATTTTGTGTATTTGGTGTAATGAAATGTGTTTATGCGGTTTAAAGTTAAAAAAACACATTATTTTCCACATACTGTACATTATTGTTTCTCCTCTATGTCCCGCCTTTTTGAAACGCGTCGATTTTTACAAAAC
>NW_015642789.1:172035-173422 GCF_001515625.1 Sinocyclocheilus rhinocerous
GTCTGAATTGTGAGTTTATATCTCGCAGTTCTGACTTTATTTCTCAGAATTGCGACTTTATGTCTCGCAATTGCGAGTTTATATCACGCAATTCTGACTTTATTTCTCAGAATTGCCAGTTTATATCTCTCAATTATGACGTTTTAACTCGAAATTTAACTCGAAAAAACCTTCTCTGGTTTAAGAAGCGGTCTTTTACTTTACTTAAGCCTGAAAACCATCAATATTCGCGTCATTTTTGCTGAGCGCACCTTCTGCAATTAATAGTAAATATAACCAAAACAGGTTATTATAATTATTATATGAATAATAAAATAAATGTAAGGAAAACTCGCCCACTCGATTTTGTGGCCTACTTTAATTTTGTAGTCCGTATGAAAAGGTGCATTTCTATTAAAGGCACGTCTATGTGGAGATGGCGAGTCAGCGTCGGCATTCGGCAACTTCATCTTTGCACCGGACACTAACTCAGAAAGCACTAGTTTATTAACAAATAATTAAAATGTCTTCTTTTCCCCCGACACGTTAATAATCACTTTGCCGGTGCTTTGAGGCAATTGCTTTATACGTGAGCTTGAGCGCGGAATAGGCTATAGCCTAATAGGCCTACGCCTGCCTATATATTAAAGAATGGTTAATATATTATTATATTAATCAATTTAATATAACGTGCGACCAGTTGACTAGAAAAATCTTTAGTAGAGGGCAGGCCTACTTAGCACAAGGAAGCTCTCCATTTTTAAAATAAAATGCTATAGCCTAATGACATTACGAAAAGTGCGACAGCTGCAAATCACGTCGTTATTGCACTGCACGAGTTATGCATGCGTAAGGAGTCAAATGTTTTTTTTACACACGGCTAACACTACTGCAGTTGGTGGTGGAGATAAATGAGGGGACATTTTGTATCCCGGTGGAGAACACTCACTGAAATGCGAGGCAATCAATTTTCAACCTGCACTCACATAACAGCAGCTCTGAAAAGCAGAGGCTGGAAGACTCAGAGCGGTGCCAGGGAGAAAATGAGCCAAACGAGCTGGAGAGGAACTAGAGATGATAGCGGTGACACACAAGAGACAATGTGGTGACAGGTGGGAGAGAAACAAAAGGCATAAAAACAAGTAATGTGAAATGGACAGTGCAGATTGTTCATTTTTGAAATGCCTCTTCCTCACCAAGCCAGTATATATATATATATATATATATATATAATACATTTGACTTGTGATCTGGAGGGCAGCATGGTGAATTCCAGAGCAAAAAAAGGTTGCAGCCTCAGATCTTGTACAGTGTCCTTCAGCAGAGGGCAGTTTCTCTACATAAAAAGCAATAAACACTATTTGTAAATGCTCCTTTAGTCAGGATTATTAGCCTTCAGCTTTCATTG
>NW_015642789.1:173699-229838 GCF_001515625.1 Sinocyclocheilus rhinocerous
TTGCTTTATACGTGAGCTTGAGCGCGGAATAGGCTATAGCCTAATAGGCCTACGCCTGCCTATATATTAAAGAATGGTTAATATATTATTATATTAATCAATTTAATATAACGTGCGACCAGTTGACTAGAAAAAATCTTTAGTCGAGACAGGCCTACTTAGCACTCCATTTTTAAAATAAAATGCTATAATGACATTACAAAAAGTGTGACAGCTGCAAATCACGTCATTATTGCATTGCACGAGTTATGCATGCGTAAGGAGTCAAATGTTTTTTTTCTTCTTCTTTTTTTTAATTATCTTAAATACAATAGGCTATAGTATATAATTGATTCCAGGAAAAAATCTGTGGGGGTGCTATGGGGGTGCTTTTGTCTTTCTTGTGGGTGCTGAAGCACCCGCTAGCCCCTCCCTAGCGCCGCCCATGAGTATGACAGAGAGAGGGAGAGCAAGAGAGAGAGAGAGAAGTGAAGCTGGAGAATATTTATAGTGATGTTGTGCTGGCTAGAGTGTTTATAAGGCAGCACACACGGCTAACACTACTGCAGTTGGTGGTGGAGATAAATGAGGGGACATTTTGTATCCCGGTGGAGAACACTCACTGAAATGCGAGGCAATCAATTTTCAACCTGCACTCACATAACAGCAGCTCTGAAAAGCAGAGGCTGGAAGACTCAGAGCGGTGCCAGGGAGAAAATGAGCCAAACGAGCTGGAGAGGAACTAGAGATGATAGCGGTGACACACAAGAGACAATGTGGTGACAGGGGGGAGAGAAACAAAAGGCATAAAAACAAGTAATGTGAAATGGACAGTGCAGATTGTTCATTTTTGAAATGCCTCTTCCTCACCAAGCCAGTATATATATATATATATATATATATATAATACATTTGACTTGTGATCTGGAGGGCAGCATGGTGAATTCCAGAGCAAAAAAAGGTTGCAGCCTCAGATCTTGTACAGTGCCCTTCAGCAGAGGGCAGTTTCTCTACATAAAAAGCAATAAACACTATTTGTAAATGCTCCTTTAGTCAGGATTATTAGCCTTTAGCTTTCATTGTTATGCAGAAGACATACAGCTCTATCATTTCTTCTAGACCAGATGAAATTTGACAGCTTTCCAAGATGGTGGATTGCATCAACGACATTGGAGACGGTCATGTCAAGTCATTTTCTTTTGCTAAATTTATATGAGAATTTTCTACCTATATTCACGAAACTGAAAAGTTAAGTCATCCTTTCATAACTTCAAGACTCATTTATAGTAATGCACTTTTGGCTAAATGCCTCAGTGTCAGATAGACTTATTAAAAAAACTGCAAATGTAACTGTCCAAGATTGTCATTGCTACACTTACTTTAAAAGACCTTTCTTCTTTGCTTTCTCTCTCTAAATAGTCTTACTCAATACCTAACTGTTACCGCCATATGTTAAGGCGCAAAATAACACCTTAAGTCTTTCTAGTGGTTATTTAAATTATTTTTATATTTTTTTCTTGGTTTAAGATGGACTCATCTCTCTTCAGTTTCAGTGTCACATACTTCAAGCTTGATCTGCACTGTAATTGTTTAAGTACTTCACAATACTAGGCCTACTCCCTCAGAGAGGATATGAAGATATTGAAACGGTGGTGTAGGCGTCGTTTAATCCCTATTCACGTCTTCTCTTCACTTGCTTGTTGTGAGGCATATATAAGTTTATGTTAGTTTCTTCTCTTCTCTTCAACAGTTGTGGGTGCTTTCTTCACGATGGAGTTACTCGAGTTGTCCGACGTCCTACAGATGTTTAACGACTCGCGTTTTTAGGGGAATTTAAGTGATCTAGATGATGTAGACGAACCTCTCCCTAAGAGCGCGAAGATCACCGTCGTTGTGGTCTACTTGATAGTGTGTGTGGAGGGGCTCGTGGGGAACTGCCTGGTCATGTATGTAATTATCAGGTGAGAATAAGTTTTCGGGGTCAGTGTGTGTGCTAGACCAAAGGAAGAGCTCGATATAGTGATCTATAAAGGAGGACAACCAATTTAATGCGTGTGAGGTGTGTAAGGTTACAAAGTTAACCCTGCAACCCCTAACATATGAAATATTTTTTTTGAAATAGAACATATGTGTCATATTTGATACATCAGGCTTTTATGGCCCAAGTAGTATGATATAGCAAGAATAAGGGGTTCACACTTAAAGGGGTCATATGATGCTTTTTTTAAAGATCATTATTTTGTGTATTTGGTGTAACAGAATATGTTGACATGCTTTAATGTTCAAAAAACACATTATTTTTCAAATACTGTACATTATTGTAGGTCCTCTATGCCCCGCCTCTCTCAAACGCTTAGTTTTCTACAAAGTCCCTCCTTCTGACAAGCGCAGTCTGCTCTGACTGGCCAGCTGACCCAGTGCATTGTGATTGTACGAACACCGCAAGCACTCGTCAGAAATGTAACGCCCCGTACTGTAATCGCGAGCTTCATCTTTCAAAATAAATGTAAAGACAGAGCCCGAAAGGGGAACAGAGTCTCATGACAGACACAGTAAGCTGGTATGTGTTTGCAGTACACAAGCCAAGGTTAAGACAGCTGACTCCACTGTTAGATATGTGGGGGCGTGTTAGAACGAGCCGTTTTAGGGGGGCGTGGCAGAGTCTTAACTTTGATAAAGAATATCTCTTTGGTTTTGAGACTTTAGTCTTTGCAACTTCAGGGATCTTATATATGCACAATCAGCTTGTAACACTCCAAAGAGAAAGGAAAACTTGAAATCGCATCATATTAAGTAGGAGAAAAACACCTACATTTTATTTAGACACCCAAACAATTTCAGCAATTTGGTGCTGATATCTTATTTACATGGCCTAATAGTAAGATGAAATTCTTATCGCTTGTAATGTAAATCAGTGAATTTTTTTATAACATTATATAGCAGGCTACTTGCATAAATGCATATAAATACCAGTTATTTTATATCTACCAATAATATGTCTTAGTAAGATGACATTTAAATGCTTAGTGTTATGATCAAAGCTCTGTAATTGTAAAGGCAAAACATATAATGCAATGCAATACAGTGATGATTGAGAGATGTACAAATAAACATTTATCAGAAGCCTGTTGTATTATTTTGATGCTTACATGTTAACATGATTTTTCTGTAAAGTTATGTATGGATAATCAAGTAAACCCAACTTACTTCAGTCCAGTAATTATTCATCTTGAAAATAAAATGTTTAGGTTTACTTTATAAAAATCATTGAAGATTGCACAGCAAAAAAGGTGTGTACCACAAAGGTGGAAATTTTTAGAATAATAATAAAAGGCATTTTACTTAGAAAGTATGAATGAACTATCAAACAAAAATCAGAAGGCGTATAGAAGATTGGGTACAACAGGTTTTTTCAGTAAATTTGCGATCATGTTGATAATTTAGAGGCCTTAGAAATTCATCTATCAAATATGACAGGCTTTATAGGGTTAAAAAGAGCATCATTATACAGTATGCTCATCTTGCTGCAATATTGCTTCATCATCATGTTTTTATTCACTGGGATCGTTATTTGAAATGCTTCTTATGATTTACATTTTCAACTAGAGAAGAGCATTTCCCTAACGTTAATTTATGGTTACCATTTGGTTATTTTCAGGAGAACCAATTCCTAATGTCCTGAGAATGTTCATTGGTTTTTATTGTATGCTGCGTAGTTCTCAACTGGTTTTGTTTCAGCACCTAGATTTCATGCCAACACAGAACAAAATTGGTTATCATAAAAATTGAAAAAAATAAAGGGCTTAAAAGAGACAATGTATAAATATTTTAATTTGTGACCTGCAATCCGTCCATGTTTCCATTTGCCTAATTTGGTTTTCTTTTACTGAATGAATTTTCGCCAAAATACAGAACCGTGTGATTGGACTCAACAAGAGATATGAGAAGCGTTTTGTCCTAAATTAACACTATTTATTTTGATATTTTAGCTATGCATGATTACAAGGCTATATTATCACCAGAACAGACCTACTACCCATTTTTGGGTTGTTAATCACTTAGAGTACTCAAAGTGCTTGCCTTGTAGTTTAACACAGTGAAATATTTTGCTTAAAGCGACACCATTTTCTCTTTTCTGATGCTTGCTAATCCATCGTAGCACTTGTTCTGCCAGTGTCGTGTTACAAGCCTGCTTGTTCATTACACTGCTAAATAAACATTTGGTTCTTGTCCAAAACTCCATGGTGTGAAACAGCTGTAGACGGGGGTCAAGACACAGCTTTTCAATCAGCACAACAAGAGTTCATATTAGCGGAATACACAATGAGTGTTACAACCATTAAACATTGTTTCAGCCATTCGGTTTAATTCAGAGAAAGTGGAATTCATGTAGGTTTGACTGCGGAGAGAAAATGCAAAATGTCCCCCTGATTTACCAAATTGCAGTCTTCGCCTAGTTGTTCGCTTTAACATGACAAGCATGGCCATGTAGTAATTTTGTCTAGCCCTCTCTCATCCTTGTGTTTTGTTGAAGGTATAATTATGAAGGAATTCCATGCTGATCTAATGTACAAGGAAAACTGCCACATAATTAGGAGTCAGAAAATATATTTGCTCCATCACCACATGTTTTTTTAAGGGAAAACATCCTTAAAGGTAGTTGTACATACTTGTGGTGTGTGTATACAGGGTACAGAGTCTTTATGCTCTGTGTTATAATGTGTGTGTTCATGCATTCACTTATGGTCATGCATTACTCAGACTTGCTGATATATAGTCCAAACCTGTTGCTAGGCTGTTTACCAAGCAATGCCTGCAATTTCTTTACCTTCGAAGATCACAGACTGTCTCTGAGCTTTACTGAATTTGGAATGAAAAGTGTCGGTCTACCTCTCGAGGATTTCACAACATCACTGTCATAGTCTTTCTTTTATATCCAAAAAGAAACAAGTCTATGCCTAAATTAGATCATATTTGGAGATAAGCATGGCTGCTTTATAATTCAGATTTAATATTCATTATTATAAAACTTGGGTACTTCACCCACAAATGAAAATTTGCTGAAAATTTACTCACCCTTGTGTCTTCATCAGATCAGATTTGAAGAATCTGTCCCCTGTTGTCCTCTTACATCAAAATCCATCTACATATTTGCTTAGAACTGTTTTGGACTGTTTTCGCTTGTAAATGTTGCTTGTGCATATTATGCTTGTAAATGGTGATCAGTGCATATTTCTCTCCTGATTCAGACGAGATGATTTTTCTCCGAAGAAAGCAATATTAGAGGACTTGTATTTTAGTTAGAAGCAATGATTTGTAGTAAAAAAAAAATCTTAATGATGGAAGAAAAAACTCATCTACTTCTTGGATGGCATAATTTCTTGGTGAACTATTCCATTAAGCCTAATCCTAACCTGTAGTTATTGTCATTTGCTTTTTGAATGATGCTCTTGCTTGTCCTTGTCTTTGTTAATAGGTCATGTCATCTAGCAGGACATTACAAACAATGGCAGATGATCAATATATGATAATAAATATGAGAATACTGTGTGTTTTGCATAAATCCATCTCCTCCATACAAAGCTAAAACTATTTCCTACTAAATATAATGTGAAGTTGTAAACAGGTCATTCATTTGGGATCTTGTTTCCACAGAATGATTTTAAATGCATAATGTCTTGAATAAAAGCTATTTGAACAGTGATATTTGTACCTGCAGCAGGTACACAAAGTTGAAAACATTTACATCTTTAACCTGGCCTTGGCTTGCACTAGTGCTGGCCACTCTTCCTTTCCAAGTCACGGATGTCATCCTTGGTTTCTGGCCCTTTGGCCTGGCTCTGTGCAAAGCTGTGGTGGCCATTGACTATTATAACATGTTCACAAATGTTTTCACCCGGACCATAATGAGTGTGGATCGCTACATACGTCTGCCAC
Source organism: Sinocyclocheilus rhinocerous (assembly GCF_001515625.1). Taxonomy (NCBI): domain Eukaryota; kingdom Metazoa; phylum Chordata; class Actinopteri; order Cypriniformes; family Cyprinidae; genus Sinocyclocheilus; species Sinocyclocheilus rhinocerous. The sequence goes on from NW_015642789.1 coordinate 179,616, forward strand.
CCTGTGCGCTTCCTGACAGTTCGTACCCCACTCTGAGCCAAACTGATCAACGTGGCTGTGTGGGTGCTGGCGTCAGCCATAGGGCTGCCTGTTATGATCATGGGTCAGGTGGAGGAGGAGAAGGATGTTTACGGTTGTCTCTTTTCTCATTATCCTGTGTCAACCTGCCACTCCGAAGCATGTTTGTTCATTATGTCATGAAAATGTGAATCCATCTTTGTCATTTTGATGTTGTCATGTTGATGTGCCATAGGCAGCTGTAACTAAAATGAGTATATTTGTGGTTTTACTGCATATTAAAGATGCACTAAGTAAGTTTTTGTTGCATTGACGAGCATGCAGGTGGGCTGCCCATTTTTGTTTCAAATTTCAAATATCAAATTTTTATATAAAAATACACAAACAAAAAATTCAATATTAAATTAACATAAACCAAATTGGTATTTAAATTAAATTAAAATGTAAATGACTTTGTGTGCATGAATAATGATAGCTAAATGGCATATCATGTGATCTCCACCACCATTGTAGAATAAAATAGCCTTTTCTAGGCCTCATGTGAGTGTATAACATTTGAAACATACACTGCGGTACAAAAGTTTGGGGTCAGTAAGATTTTTTTTAAGCAAATTAATGCTTTTATTCAGCATGGATGCATTAAGTTGATTTTAAAAAGTGACAGTATGAGACTTTCATAACATTATTTTACAAAAGATTTCTATTTCAAATAAAGTTTCCAGGAAAATATTAAGCAGCACAACTGTTTTCAGCACTGATAATAATAAGACATGTTTCTTGTTTCTTCTTTGTGAACGTCTAAGTAGTAGGATAAATAGGCATCCATTTCATCCCTATTCTCTCTTGTAGAAGGCATTGCTTTCCATTTCATGAGTCCACTCGTGATTTGTTGTAAATCATGGCGCTACTTTAAATCAGCTTTTATCAATTCATTCCCTGACTTTCTTTCTGTGCAGGTGCCGAGTGCATAATGAACCTTCCTAAGCCAAGAGAACACTGGTGGCCTGTGTTTGTGATTTGTGTGTTCCTCTTCTCTTTCTTGATTCCTGTGGTGATCATAAGCATCTGTTATGGGTTGATGGTACGATGCCTGCGCAGTGTCCGTCTCCTGTCCAGCTCAAGAGAGAAAGACTGGAATCTGATGAGAATCACCTATATGGTACTGTCTGTTGTCGCTGCTTTTGTGTTGTGCTGGATGCCGGTGCATGTCTTAGTTTTGATTCAGGCCTTGGGGCATGTGGATCTTGGGGCCAGCCAGTCCTCGATGGCAGCCATGCATTTCTGCATTGCTCTGGGCTATGCTAACAGCTGCTTTTTTTTTCTAGAAGAGCAGTGCAAGAGGTCACTGAGGCAGGAGAGAGAATGTGCTGAGGAGGAAGAAAAAGAGGTGGTTATTGATGAAGGTGCCATTCCGGTGGGTGCAGATTAGAGCTTTTCTAAGTGACTGTATTCTTGGATGGCAACCTCTGAACTCATGAAGAAACTTACAATTGAGTAAAGTTGTATAAACATTGTGGCTTTTGTCTGGTTTAAAGTTTTCTTTATTTATCTTTAGCTGGCAGATGATTTCTGATGATTCAGAATTAGAAGTATGGTTATACAAGACTATTGTTTCACATGGGACAATAGAGCTTTTTTTCCCCCTCTTTGAATCTTATAGTGTATATAAGATTTTTACATTGTAAACATTATACAGTATATACTATTTACATTGTTTATTGAATTCCTTATATAATTCAATGACTAATTAATATTATATTATGTTATATATTATATTAATCATATTCTAATAATATATAATATTATGTTAATAATATATTCTAAATTATTATATTAATTCAACTGTATTTTGTAAATGTACTGCTTTTGTTATGAAACTGGTATGTTGGAATTGCACATGCAAAATATTTATTGATTTATTTTTTAACTGCTGTACAAAAATGTTTATATAAAATGTGTGTATATATAGTATATATATATATGTGTGTGTGCATGTATGTATATATATATATTTTTTTTTTTTAAATATTTTTTTTATATATATATATTATTTCTGTCCCCCTCACTTCTGAAATGATGGCTACGCCCCTGTCATGTTAGGTGTAGTTTATATGGGGGGCAACCGTCAGAATATGGGATTTCCGTCCCCCGTCCCTCGTCCCCCGTCCCCCTTCCGGGATTTCTGCCTGCTGCCCAGAATATGAACGCAACGCACCAAATTGCATATTAAGCGTTTTCCCCCATAGAAAACCGTTATGAAAAAGCTTAACATGGTTAAATGCAAGACAGTTATAATTAGGGATGCACCGATACCGATACTGGTATCGGTATCGGGCCCGATACTGGCCTAAAAAAAAAAATTTAATACTTTTATTCAGCAAGGATGCAATAAACTGATCAAAAGTGGCCGTAACGATTTTTACATTGTTACTATGATAATAATAATAAATGCTGTTCTTTTGAACTTTCTATTCATCAGAGTATGAATCACATTTTCCAAAAAAATAAAAAATATTAAGCAGCACAAATGCATTTTACATTGAAAATAATAAGAAATGTTCTAAAAGAAATACAGCTTTGCCATCACAGCAATAAATGGCATTTTAAAATATTAAAATAGAAAATGGTTATTTTAATTTGTAATAATATTTCCCAATATTAATGTTTTTACTGAATTTTTGATCAAATAAATGCAGGCTTGGTGAGCATAAGACACTTCTTTCAAAAAACAAATATAATTCTTACTGATACCAAACTTTTGAATGGTAGTATATACAGACACTTAAAAGAATGCAGTATTTGAAGATATTGATATTTAATGACTGAGATATCACAGTACTGATAATGAAGTACTTATGTGCCTGTATCTATTAATGAGCTTGAAAGCATTTTCAACTGAATTGTTTGACTGTGACTCGGAATGAATCAGAATGACAGGTTACGCTAATGAAGATAAGACTCTTCCCCAAAAATCACATCTGTTTGACATCTGTGATATGTTGTACAGACAGGTGGGAAGGGGAGGGGATTTGAAGAAACTGTTGATTTCTGGGTTTCATCAGCTTGTTCTATGATGGGATTGAGAACATGTTTCCTTGATCTTGGTCAGCTTACAAGGAACACACTGGAGTAAAGGATCTTAGAAACATCTGTTTTTGTCTGTGTGCTGTGAAATGCTTGCCAGATGGTGTTCCAATGCTTGATATATGCTCCTTATGCCAAGGTTCATCTCGTCCCACTTCAGCATTTAAACTATATTTTAATTAAACTCTTGACTGAAGGGATGCAAATAATATAAAGAATGCATAAAAAATGTACTTCTTGTTCTTCAATACAGGTTGGTTAGTTGCATACAGAGAGACTGAATAATCCATGTTACATTTTACAACGTAGAAGAATGTATTGTCTTAATATTGTGCCATGGGTTTGATTCCTATAGGGACTGCATGAATGTGTACTGCAATGTAATGTAAGTCTCTTTGGATAAAAGTGTCTGCCAAATGCATAAATGTAAATGTGACATAAAATAATAAATTGGCCTATTTATTAGATATTATTAAATATATATATATATATATGACTGAATAAAAAATGTAATTACTTTTAAATACTTTTTCTCATTTTTTTCTAACCCATCTTTAACCATGTGGTTAAAGGTCACTGAAATGCTTGAGGATATTTAGTTTTTGTAAACAAGGCCACCAAAAGACCTCGAATGAATAAAGATGTGTTCTGTCCATGGCTTACTATGTCTCAGCCTGTCGAGATCTGACAATCAAAATCATCTTACTATACACCCCAGGCCGTGTTTTCAGTACCTAAGCATTGTACTGTACTTGTAGAAGGGTCTATGTTGATCAACCAGCATTAAAAAATGATGACCATCATTGGGAATTCACCCTACCATGAATCATCAATATGTACGTTTTATCTTGGGCCATTCCTAAGCAACCTGCTGTACTGAATGATTTTGTAAAAGCTTTTGATTTGGATGTATAGGTTATGTTTTTTATTATATACTACAACTATAAATTGCTTTGTTTTTTCATCAACTTCAAACTGCACAAAAAAGCTTGATATACCAACATCTCAAACTTCTCATGATATCGCTGGTTAAATAGCTGTCTGGTAAAGTAAACCAGCCCATCTAATTTTTAAGACCTGGCAGTACCAGAAATTAACTGGTTTGTAGCATTTATCTCTGTTTGCAGTGAAGTGACCACTAATGTGATTTTCATTTTACCTGTCAATCACGTCCTTGCCAAACTGCTGTTAGAGCCCTGCTTCATCTCGTGTGCGTATTATTATCAGTAGGTGGCAGCACTAGCACAGAAACGCTTTTGCAGCTGTAGTGTCGGTCTATCACTGAAGCGGCGGGTGGCTCTCTAGGCGCACTCAGCTAATAAGAGAGGAGTGCTGTAAAACTGAAATAATGAAATAAAATCTTTTTGGTTACCAGCCATTCTAGGAAGCCCAAAGATCAGCAATAACATTGATTTTTCATTGGTTTCTTTGCTTCCTTTTAACTTGATAAGACAAAATTAAAGAAAAGGGAAAAAATGTGTATCATCTTCTGAAAAGCTGTGTACTGCTAAAAATATAAAACTCTTTGTTGCAATAAAATGTATTTCACTTGAACGGATTTTATTTTTTAGTTTGGAATAATATATATTATGTGGTATATAAACATTCCTTTATTAAATAATTATGCGTATTATATATTTACATAAAATTGAATCGTTAACTTAATATAAACACAAAAAGAGAAAGACAAAATTCACAGTAAGAGCTTTGAAATCTGATTAGTGTTATTTTATTTTCCTACTAAAATACAGCTTTTGATATCAATATCTAAAGATCAAATATCTACAAAGACTTGGCATTACATTTTTGGTCTTACTGTAATTCGCATTCTTATCAACACCACTTATGTTAATGTGTACGGACTGTGGTGGTGGTGGGAGCTGTTTTAAATGAATGCATTTGCACTACAAGGGGAGATTATGACTTCATTTAGCTACTATACCCATGAGGCGCTGCTGTTTACAAGGCAATGAGACTGCACTTTTAACTGCTAGCAGCTTTGTATCTTATGTACATTTAGCAAAATACAAAAAAAAAAACTAAATACTATATATTATATCCTTATAGGATGTATATCCTCTCTCTCTCTCTCTCTCTCTCTCTCTCTCTCTCTCTATATATATATATATATATATATATAATTCACGGATGCATTAAGAAAAGCAGTAAAACATGGTTGTCTGTCTCTATCATAATTGGGATTAATATACCTTACACTGTTTCCATAAACTGATCCAGCTTGAGAGAACGAGATACAGGCGCTAAAATGAATCTGAATCAGGACTGCAGAGGCACCTTTCCTCTCAGGCCATGAGGCTGGATATCCTTCACCTATCACTGTATTATTAATTCTATATCACATTATTGGCTTTTGAATAAAAACTCCACGCATTCCTGCACGCGACACTGTCAGCGACTGCCGTGATAAATTGCATTCAGGTGGAAAATCAAGAGCTAGATGTTAAAGCAGGAATAACGAGAAGTGTTTTTGTCCCAGCCCTCTTTTTTTCCCTCCCACACAGACACACGACCCCCCTCCCTCCATCCTGTCTCTCTTTTCCATCTACTCTCTTTTCTACAACAAACATGGCCGCGAAATCAGACGGTAAAGCCGTTTCTTTGCAGAATGACATTCCGCCGACGTGCCTCCCCGGGCCGGAGAAGCGCTCGCCCCAGTGGCGTCCCGTCGAGAAAGAGTATTCGCTCCTGGACTGCTGCTGGACCCTCTGCGCCCTCTTGGTCTTTTTCTCGGACGGGGCTTCAGACCTGTGGCTGGCTGCCGACTACTATCTCAGGCGGGACTACTGGTGGTTCGCTCTGACACTCGTTTTTATCATCATTCCGTCTGTTGTGGTGCAGGTGCTTAGCTTCCGATGGTTCGCGTACGATTACTCGGACGCCAACGGGAGCGGCACGGCTGTGGCTGCCATGGTAGCGGCGTCCAATGCGGAGAGCCACTTCAGCACCAAGGACAGCGATCAGCGGGGCGCTGGCCGCTCCGCTGCGGTCACCAAAACCCGGAGCAGCGCTGAGAGCTGCTGCAGAGCCTGCGTGTGGCTCTTCCAAAGCGTCGTGCACGTTTTTCAGCTGGCACAGGTCTGGAGGTATGTGAGTGCTTTGAACTTAATGTAATGAGATATAAATCTATAGTGCATTCCTTTAAGATGGCACAATAGCAGTTTATTCACATTGTTCTGTCATCCTGTGCGTTTCCTTGGCGAGCAACAAATCCACACCCACGTCTAGGGGTATTCTGGGACATATGATTAAACTACTAAGATGGCAAGGTTTATATTAAGAAAATACCAGGGACAACTTTTTATGCAGTCAATATTTATGCAGTTTCCACAAACTGATTAGATTCAGTAGGCTTTCATATTTGAAAGCATGTATTTGAGGGGGCCAAATATAGGATAGTAATTTAAGAATCAATCACTGGAAAATACATTCAGTGGCCACTTATGTAAGTAGTGGTGTCTATGATGGGAAAAGGACAATAGAAATGATGCAAGATATCACAATACTCAACCTCACTGCTGTTAGTTTGCATCGCCTATGACTGTCCTGCAGTCATAGTGAGGAAACGGGATCCTCCTTGTATTTCCTGTCGTCCCATGCCAGTTCATCATTATCTCCAAGCCATTTGGTTCTAGGCTCCTCCTCCTCTTCCTCCTCCACCTCTCATGAGCTGCTGGGTCAATAATCTCCTGGAGAGACTCCTCCACTCATTCAATCTGTCCACTAGAAATCTCCTTATGCACACTCTGAAATCCCTTTGTCTTTAGAGCAGTGCAAAATATTTTTTTCCCCATATTACTTACTAATGCCATTGGTTTAATTTCAAACATAGCTATAATGAATTACAATTAATTTTTTTGTTTTTTCTCTAATTCATTTATTTTTCTGCTTAAAGAAATAGTTCACCCATGAATGAAAATATGCTTAAAATGTCCTCTGCAGTAAATGGGTGCCGTCAGAATGAGAGTCCAAAGAGCTGATAAAAACATCACAATTATCTACAAGTAAACCATGTGACTCCAGTCCATTAATTAATGTATTGTGAAGTGAAAAGCTACATGTTTGCAATAAACAAATCCATCATTAAGATGTTTTTAACTTCAGACCTGTGCTTTTGGCTAAAATATGAGTCATCTATCCATAATATTGCTTTCTCTAGTGAAAAAGTTGTCTCCTCTGAATCAGGATAGAAATATGCACAGATCAAGCACCGTTTATAAGTGACAACCGATCTAAACAAATATGTCGGTGGATTTTGATGTGAGACAACAACAGGGAATGGTTTTTCACTGGAGGAGGCGCTATTATGGATTATAGACTGTCTAGAAATGATTTGTTTATAGTTATAACGCATTAATGATGGCAGCTTTTCACTTCACAAGACGTTAATTGATGGACTTGAGTCATCTACATTTTGTATGGCCTGAGGGTGAGTAGCAAATTTTCATTTTTGAGTGAACTACTCTTTTAATGGGGCTTGCACTGTTTGTATACACCAGATTTTACCTAAAAGATTTCATAAAGTCATAAAGATGATGGTTTTCTATGGGATAGAGTCCTTTCTAAACTGAGCTCAAGAAACAGTGACATTGGATTTGGCTTCCTCACACTCTTTTTGCTCAGTGTGGTTGCCATGAGCAGAACGTGCAAGTGTCTATCAAGTGCTAAGCGTCTTGACTGCTGACAGACAGCGCACTGCAACTCACAATGCAATTTCCATAATAATGTTGAGAAAAAATTTGCAGCCCACAATCACGGCCAGAAGTTTAATCCACTCACATATAAATCAATAGGAACACACCCACACATATTAGAGGCACGTGTAGGGAGTGAGCGCCGTGTAATTGTGGTTGTAAACACAGAGGCGGCGATGTGCTTGTCTTTCACTGCCTGCGCTGATCAGCAGTGACAGGCTGAACTTCTATGTACTGGACACTGCTGCTGGCTGACCTGCAGGGTAACACAGGGTTAATGATGTTTGCTGCCATTGATATCACAAAGCTGCCGGTCATTTCAAACATCATGCTGCTGTCACAACACGTGTGCTGTCCTTCTCATGCCGTCTGTGTCATTCTCTATCTGTCACTCATGCTTTTCATCAGCCCTCTGCTCCGGACCTTTTTATTAGAAGATAAATATTATAAATATTATTTATAATTATTATTGTTATTATTATTATTAAGAAGTACATTCTACTCTGCAACAGTAATATATTCCTGTCATAATTTCTCCAAGTTATACTAAACTTTTATTGGCAGGTTATAATGAAGAACTTTGAGTTTCTGTGTGTTTAAATAAAGTGTATTATTATTATTTTTAGGAGTAATAGTAGTAGTAGTAGTAGTAGTATTGTTTTAAGAAGTACATTCTGTTGTGCAATAGTAATATATTTCTGTTATAATTCTTCAAGTTAAACCAAACTTTTATTTTGACAGGTTGTCATGATGACATTTGAGTTTCTGTGTGTATATGATATGATCAATGTTGGGAAGGTTACTTTGGAAATGTAATAGGTTACAGATTACAAGTTACCCTATTTAAAATGTAATAAGTTGTTTAATTACTCAATTACTTTATTAAAGTAATGTAACTGATTACATTTTATTACTTTTTGATTACTTTTCTAAATTTCTAACAAATGTTTTCAACTGTTAATAATTTTCAAACATTTAAACCAGGCAGGGTTAAACTTATACTAGGACTCAACACTGATTACTGTCAGACTTGTAAAAATCCTTCATCACTTGAATTAAGATTATAATAATTTAATTTTAAAGCATATAGCCACCACAAAATCAGACTTTACCACCTCTTTTTACTTTGAGATCGTTCTCAGGTTAAATACAGATTTAAAATCATAACAAGAAATAGTTTAATAGCTATGATACTATTTTTGAAATCAAATCTTTGCATATGACAGGAACAGAAACAGTTAATCTTAAGAAATAAAGCATATACATAAACCCAAATAGGTAATAAAACAGTTATCGAATAAGCATGTGTCCTATTCTGTGTCCTAAACTCCTGAAACATTGGTGCCTTATATTTTACAGCAGTCAATGCAATTTGGGAAAGAAATCAATTAGATCTGTGTGTGTGTGTGTGTGTGTGTGTGTGTGTGTGTTTGTGTGTGTGTGTGTGTAAATATTCAGATGTAACCCCCTTTGTCAAATGAAATTGTGAAAAGCTGGTGAAGTGACACTCAGAGCAGCTCAGGAGACGAAGTTCATGTGTTCATGTCCTCATATAATGAGACGGCAGACACTTTTCAGGAAAGAGAATGAGGATATCTGCAATTCAAAACAAACCAGCCAGCCAGCAAATAAGGCACAATTGGGAAATAATTTTCATCTAATTTGAATAAATCAAACCATTATCTCTTTTTATTGACAAATTAGCCTTGAGACTTTTAGCCTAAGCCCTTCTGAGCTACGTTCCCATGAATATATAATTAACAGAAAATATTTCCAGTGCCACTAACGAAAACATCATTGGCACTGCAGGCCGATGTCTAATGATATATCCTCTGCTCTCTCTTTATCTCTTTCTATCAGTATAGCTAAGAATAGCAACTTTTAGAAAGCACATTTAGCCATTTTCATGTTACCTCTGGTTGACCTGCAATGGATTTCTGTTCTTCACCTCTCAGTAGTAGCCTACTTTCTGACTAAGTCTTTGCTTAAAAGCTTCCGAGCAGAGCTTCCCAGGCTCTCTGTCTTTGTTTGATTGGAATTAGCAGTAATGCCATTAAAGCTGCACCGGCACTGTACTTGTCACATTTCTGCATTACAAGGATTATAGTTGTAGTGTTTACATGTCCTTACCTGCAGCAGTCAGCCAGAGATTGAGAGAGCGCTGAGCTGCTGCAAGGAAGAACAGGTGAGGAATGATAGGTGGAGAGTAGATGTGAAAATAAATGGTCATTTTTAGGGTTGAGATGCATGCTTGAGAGAATGGTTGAGAGGGAGAATATGTGAAAACTGGGCTGTTTGATATGAAAATTAGTTATTATAAAGCAATTTACCCTCATGGCTTGTAATTACATCAGAAATAAAATGATACAACTAATTGATGTGCAATAAAAAAAAAAACTCTTTCTCACATTTTCGTTTAACCAAAGACTTTACTAAGCATTTTGAGTGTGCCCTATTCGAGAGTCCCCTCTGAGTACTCTGACCTGGTTCACTGCACACATTCAAAGACGGTTTTCAATTCCATGCTCCCTGCAGCATCACATGAGCAGGATCAATCAGGATCATTCACCACCCTCGAAGAAGAAAAGACACCTTTACACAGGCTGCGTTGATAAAAATGACTACATGCACTGCAAAAAGTGTTTGTAGAATGTAAAAATAGGAGACAACAGTTTTCATTCGTTTACATATTCATTTAGTCTCATTTAATTATTTTAATAAACGTTAAAAATGTTGATTAACATTTATTATCATAAAACATAACATTTATGAACTCTAAAAAGATTTGCTTTGTATCAGCATAATCTTTGGAATATTTTAAATAAAAATATTCCATCACTGAAACCAATGATAATCTTGATGCTCTGACTGATTCAGCAGGTTCATTAAGTGAAGAGCTGTAGATTGTGAGTCTTTCTGAATGGTTCATTTAGAACGATAAATCATTTGTTTGTGAACTACACTGGTTTCGCTGTTGGTTTTTGATTCACTAAAAATATTGATTCATAAGAGCCATTTGTTTGTGAATCAGATTACACTGGTTGTGCTCTATGTTTTTGACTTACTCAAAAGATTCGGCACATAAAAGTCATTATATGAATTGGATTACACTTATCGCACTGTATGACATTGCACACAGCTCAAGGATAATTCCATAGATAGATATGTTTTCGGTTACACTTTATTTCGATAGTCCACTTTAGACATTCTATTAACTATAAGTAACTTTGTAACTACATGTCAACTACATGTCAACTAATTCTCATTAATTTGCAACTACATGTCTACTAACTCTCAGAGTAGACTGTTAGGGTAGGTTTAGGGTTAGTAGAATGTTGACAAAGAAAGTGTTAGAAGATATTAAGCAGACAGTCTACTAATACTCTACTAACTGCTAGTTGACATGTAGTTGCAAAGTTACTTACTGTTAATATAATGTCTAAAGTGGACTATCAAAATAAAGTGTTACCATGTTTTCTTGCCATGACTGCAAGCTCAGCCTATTATTTATGCAATTTGATATTGATATTGACATTCACAGAATGAATGGTTAAAAAATGTAAAAAAAAAAATAAAAAAAAATGCTTTAATGATGGATTTGTTTCTTACAACCACGTTAATCAATGGACTAGAACTGTGTTGATTACTTGTGGATTATATGTTTTTATCAGCTGTTTGCACTCTCAATCTGATGGCATCCATTCACTGCAGAGGATCCATTGGGGAGCAAGTGATGTAATGCTAAATTTCTCCAAATCTGTTCTGATGATGAAACAAATTAATCTACATCTTGGATGACCTGAGAGCAAGTAAATTCTCAGCAAATTTTCAGTTTTGGGTGAACTATTCCTTTAATACTTTACTGTTAATTTACTCCATTACTAACATCCTGTTCGGCAGGAAGATTGAACTTGTTCATTATATTGAATGGGTCACTTCGTCAATGGAAGTTTTTTTTTTTTTCAGATGTTGTGCCCTATTGAACATACCAAAAGTGTGTTTAATATCCATGTTCTTTAATACATAAGACTCAGACCTAAAGTGTGAGTGAGCAAGAGTGAAGGGGAAAACATCAGTTTTAAAAAAAGTCTCATTTGTGACAATGAGATGATTTGCAAACACTGCGTGATTAATTCTCCCCTGTGGATGCCAAAGTAAAACTCTACCGAGGAGGACTGAGGAGAGGACTCATTCTAGAGGAGAGATAGGGGATGTCTGTTGCTGCTGGCCAAACATCTTAATTCCTATTTGAGACACATTCCTGGGAAAGGGCTCACTGGGATTAACTGTGACAAGAAAAGGAACCTAATAAAACTTGAGCTGTGGTTACTGTGTGTTTGATAAATGGGGGGAAGCTGTAGGCAATGTGTGTTTTAGTGTGATATAGGTTTGTGCTTGTTTGAAGGTATGTCTGATATGAAGGGTTGAGCACTTATGGGATGAATTAAATACATTTAAAAGACAGAAATCTGAATGTTTATGCATAAGGTGTTTTTTTCTGTGCTTATCGCAAATTCAAGAAATACCATTTTAAAATGTTTTTAAATGTCTTAACATTCCTAAATTCGATCTATTATGCATAAGAGGCGAAATATCAAGCTCTAATTAATTCATCACATTTATTCCTATATGTCTGAACTGCCTTATGTACTCAACATATTTTTTTGACTGAACTAGACAATAGTCTGGAAATAAAAGAACCCTCAATCCTTGGTCAGCAAAAGTCTGTCACATGTTGTGCATATTCTAAATATTCTAACTGCACGATTATGTGTTTATTGAATACATTAAATAAATTAGTTACTGAATGTTTGTAAAACAATGTAAAGATAGATACAGTTTATTCCATAAATTGATTTTATTGATGCAGGAAAATGTTCTTTCGCTTTCTTCCTGGCTGGTAGATGGTAGTCCTACATTGATTTATACTCTATATTGTGAAATAGCCTTTAAAATTTTGTTAAAGAACCTAGAGGGGCAAAGACAGAATGATTACAACAAAATTCTCTGATCACACTCGTGAGAAGGATAGCAAGGAACAAAAGAAATGTACTGTATATGGCGACAGGAAATAGAAAGCACTTCCAATTTCCTAATTCTGTTACATGATGGCATGATCCAGTGTCTCATAACTACCTCAGCAGGGCTTTACTGTTCAATAAAATAAATGACAGCCTGATTCCAGCCAACTGTAAATCTGATCGAGATCATTCAACATTTATTTCAATTCTTTCTTTCTCTTTCTCTTTCTCTTTCTCTTTCTCTTTCTCTTTCTCTTTCTTTCTGCTGTCATTCTCAAGGGTGTGATCAGTGTTATAATTTAGCAGAGAGGGGGAATTGTAATGGTATTTAACTGAATTACAGGAACTCTGCCAGTTAATAGCTGAGTGCTGATTGGTTAGCTGTGCCATCTGAGTAACCAAATGGGTCAACTGGCCATTCTGTATGTTGTTGAATTCAAACGTAGTTTAATGGCAGGTGAACAGCAACATAATCAGTGTGGGGATCCTGTTCTGAGCTGCCTTTATATTAGAAAGTCCTTTTCAGAGGAAGCCTGAGTCTTTGCAAAGCGCAGGCCTAGCAGATGATTGTCTCCAATTATATTAAGCGAAGTAATGGGCCAAGCTTGTCAGCTGCAATGTCTGTCAGTCGTCACCATGGAGACTGATGCATTGCCTGCCAATCGTGGCTGTTTGAGAGATGTTTTCTCAGCCGTAGCACTGCCTGTTTGTTAACATTTTCTTATTTTTCTTGAAGAAAAAGGAGTTGCATGGTCAAGGTTCTGTTTGATTTTGTCTGAAATCATCCATGTGAATTTTACAAGCAAAGACGGCTTTTCTGTCTCATTGAAAGCACACTCTTTATTCAGAGAAAGAAAGACTCTGTGTCGCTTGTCAAATTTGAGGCTGACTCGCTGACAGCCTCTCTCGTAGGCTCTCTATTGCTTGATTTTTCTTTCAGAGGCTGTTTTTTTCTCGCACAGCAAGTTGTGAGAAGGATGTGGAGCAATTTTATAGACCTCATCAAGTCAGGGTGATTCATTCTGCCAATCTCCTGACATCCAGCGAGCACTTCTATTACTCTCGCTACCCTTGAGACAAACTGAAATATCATGGCACTTCCTGTCAAAAGAAACAAATTAAGTCCAGTGAAAGTCAGATTTTTCAAGGGGCTCACATAAATATCTTTAACTATGTAATTTCCCGTTTCCATACACTACCAGTAAAACGTTTGGAATAATTATGATTTTTTTTTTATGATTTAGAAGGAAGACTCTAATGCTCACCAAGGCAGCATTTATTTGACCACAAATACAGTGATATTGTGAAATATTATTAAAATTTAAAATAACTGCTTTCTATTTGTTTCTATATGTTTTCAAATGTAATTTGTTCCTGTGATGGCAAAACTGAATTTTCAGCAGCCAATACTCCAGTCTTCAGTGTCACATGACCCTTCAGAAATCACTTCCAAAAAACAGCATTTATTTGAAAAATAGAAATCTTTTTGTAACATTATAAAGGTATTTTGATCAGTTTAATGTCTTTGTATTGATATCTTTCTTTCTTTCTTTCTTTCTTTCTATTTTCTTAAATCTTATACAAAACTAGCAGTGCACTGTAGTGTAGTGATGGTAGTGTATCATGGTTTCCACAAAAATATTAAGCAACAAAACATCAATTTCAACATGGATGATAATAATAAGAAATGTTTCTTGAGCAGCAAATCAGCATATTAGAATGATTATTGAAGGATCATGTGATACCGAAGACTAGAGTAATGATGCTGAAAATTCAGCTTTGCCATTACAGGAATAATTTAAAGTTTTTATTATTCAAATAGTAAACAGTGATTTTAAATTGTAATAAGATTTCACAATATTACAGTTTTTATTGTATTTTTCATCAAATAAATGCAGCCTTGGTAAGCTCTCTCAAAAACGTTTTTGACTTTTGACCAGTAGTGTAATTAACATTTTTCTGATGCAAGTTTTGGTGATTTGTACAGAAATTATCTGGAGGTCTTAAACTGTGATTTTTACCCCAGGTATGTCCATGTCTTATATCTGGGTGTGCAAAGCCGCTGGCGTGGGGACCACGAGTACAAACACTTCTACTGGCGTACGATGTTCGAGAACGCTGACATCAGCATGCTGAGGTTGCTTGAGACCTTCCTGAAGAGCGCACCTCAGCTCGTTCTGCAACTCAGCATTATGGCCCAGACCAGCCAGGTCCTCCCTTTGCAGGGTAAGCTGATGACACCTATGATTAAAACCAGCTCACTAAGTATGCTAGAAATAGTTGGGCCTGTGTATTTGTCTGCGTCATATTTATTATATTCATATTTAGTTCCTCTTCAAAAGTCTTGTTAGCAGTACTTTTTCAGAATTATTGATAAGAAAACCTGTGCCTTTACTCCTAGAATTTGCACAATGCCAGCCAATCAGATCTGATGAACTGATGATTTCAACCCATTTTTGAGTGCACTATACATCAGACGGTCAGAAAATGTGCTGTGGGTGGACTGTGGGCGTACTGTCTTGAGACTGAGAGGCTACTACATCAGTCACCCAATCTGTCATATTGCTATCCACCATGAGTACAGCGTTTGATTCAATGCCTTTCTTGCAGTGTGATTTCTGTATTGCATCTAATTTAAATGTGACACAATAAGAATTGTTTTAGAAATTAATTTGGCCATCATTAAAGATCAAAGTGCAATTTCACAGCATGCGTTTGCTCAGCATCTCATTTTCAATCCAAGAGCAAATTAGCTGGTAAATTACTGAGGATGTGATAAGTTTGACTGAATATGAAAGGCAACGGGTTGCATACATACATATTTCAGGTCATTATGCATGAGACTGACCATTTTATCAGATGAAAATTTAAGTAGCAGTTAAGACACCATTTTTTCATTTTCCCCTGGAAGAGCTCACTCCAAATTTGCAATGAATAATCATAAAGAGATTTATAATTGGAACATGAAAATTACAGTAATCAAAGGATCACTTAGAATAATACCTCATTAGATGTTCATGTCAGTGTCAGTGTCTTCATAATGGTGACATGTTAAAATCGTCTTTAATTGTGTAGTTTAAATTCCGCCAGTCTATCTTTGGGTCTATAAGGAGGGAACAGGACGTGTGATAGTTACAAACCCACCTGATGGGTGCTTTTGATTACAGAGCTGCGAGAACTCTCTGTTGCATTAGTTCAGCTCCATGGGAACAATTGTAGCCCCTGTTAGATGTTCCCTGAGGAATTTCATCCAAATGTCAAACTGTGACTTTTATAGAGTGCCCAGAGCTAGTTAACTAAAGGATGTGAATTTTGTTTAAAAATTTAATTAATGTGACGTCCTTCTTTCTTTCCATGCCATTCGGACTAGAGTTGAGAGAGCTGCAGTATTTACACTGTGGGAGCCCTAATCACGTTACATTTATTCAGACTGCTGAAGGCCTCTTTTTCCAGAAAGATAAAAATGAACCTGAGGAGAGCCAAAATGTGATTCCACAACAAAGCATGTCCAGTTCTCAAATTGTCAAACTCTCTGAACGTCATGCCCTAAGAAGGCTTCATTATATTTATATTTTTTATTTTATAGACCATACGGTGTTAACCAATAGCCAAGTAGCTACTTAGATGTCCTCCCTAATACACTGAAACACCATCTAACTATCCAAAAATATAATTCGTACTTATTCTGGCAGTGTAATTAAAATTAATTAATGCACAATGTAAAGTGACCCATTTTCTCTCTGTCACTCTTTCTCAATGTGCTTCATTTGATCCAGGTCTGTCTGCTTCAGCCTCACTAGTGTCTCTGGGCTGGATGATGGCGTCTTATCAGAAGGCATTACGGGACTCTCGTGACGACAAGCTCCCCATGTCATATAAAGCAGTGGTGGTGCAGATGCTGTGGCACCTGTTCACAGTGGGAGCCCGCGCCATGGCCTTCGCCCTCTTTGTTTCCATTTTCCAGCTCTACTTCAGCATTTTCATCGTGGCCCACTGGTGCGCCATGACCTTCTGGATCATCCAAGGTGAGACGGACTTCTGCATGTCCAAGTGGGAGGAGATCATCTACAACATGATGGTGGGCATCGTGTACATATTCTGCTGGTTCAGCGTCCGTGAGGGCCCCACGCGGTGCCGTCTGCTGCTTTACAGCCTCATAATCCTGGGCGAAAATGTGGCCCTCACTGCTGTGTGGTATATATACCACAGCCCACGCACTTCAGACTTTTACGCTGTGGTGGTGGTGTGCGTGGTGGCCTGTAGCTATGCCCTGGGCACATTTTTTATGTTTGTCTACTACTGCCTGTTGCACCCTGATGGCCCTGTGTCTGGGGCCTATATTGGATGTTGCGACGTCCAAGTGGGTGCTGTTTCAGATCCTTGTGTCTCGTCGCCCACCTCCGCTCCTCCTCCCCTGGATGTGGTGAGCAGCCCGCCGCGGACTCTGCAGAGGACTAAAGGAGGAGAGTCAGTACCAGGAGGAGATGTTGGAGAAGTGTTTAAGATGCGGACCCTTAAGGCATCGCGAACCGCTGCGCCTCGCCTCACCCCAAGGACAGAGGGGCCGGTAATTCGCATCGACCTTCCCAGGAAGCAGTACCCAGCCTGGGACGCCCACTTCATTGATCGCAGGCTGCGAAAGACCATTTTGGTACTGGAAGCCGCAGCTCCGGTCACACCAAGGATCCAGTACCGCTGTCTAGGCACACCGAAGGAAGTGATGGAATACGAGACGACAGTCTGAGACGTTTTACCTTCTCCAAATAAAAGATGTAATGTGTTAGTGAGCAGAAAAGTCAGTTCTGTCCAGCTTTATTTGGTGAAGAAGAAGAGTTTGTCAGATCTCCACACGACCCCTTAATGACTCTTGTCATCTGTGGAAGCACATGAGACACTAGTGTCTAGAAAAGAGCCACCCTGTGGTGACATTAGACATTACTACAGGTTATTGGGTTAGGAGGTTAGGCAGGGGTCTGACCAAATTAATGAAAGAAAGCAGTGAGGCCACGGTAAATCTATAATGAGCAAAACAACATATCAGTGTGGTACATTAACAGCAATGGTGTTTAAACACTGCTTCAAACCATTCTAGGTGTTTTTAAATCTTTCGTGGCAGCTGCCGTATTCAACAAATACTGAATCCATTTGGTCATAATTCAGTGGGTATTGAGGTTGTAGTCGGTACAAGTAAAATGTGTGAGTTGTCTCATTAAAGGCCTTAAAGGGGTCATATGATGCTGCTAAAAAGAACATTATTTTGTGTATTTGGTGTAATGAAATGTGTTTATGCGGTTTAAAGTAAAAAAAAACACATTATTTTCCACATACTGTACATTATTGTTTCTCCTCTATGCCCCGCCTTTCTGAAACGCGTCGATTTTTACAAAGCTCATCGGTCTGAAAAAGCGAGGTGTGCTGTGATTGGCCAGCTATCCAATGCGTTGTGATTGGCCGAATTCCTCAAGCGTGAGACGGAAATGTTAAGCCCCTCACATACTGTTGATGCCGTGTCCCAGCCGGAGCGAGAGACATAAACATTAAAACCCTTTACAAACGAGGCATTTGTTGCATCCAGTGGGGACATAATTACTGATTATAATGACTTATACTGTCTTTCGCGTTGCATTGCATCGCGCCGCGTAAACATAAAACCATGGCTGCATTTGTGATCGGAGAAATGACTTTAGTGTTTGCAACTTTACATATCTTCTTTATGCACCAAGAGCTTGTAACACTCCAAAGAGAAAGGAAAAATTGAAATCGCATCATATGACCCCTTTAAGACTTTCTTACATTTGGCTATTCAGCATCTGAAAGGTGCATTTCACCCCGTTTAAAACATTAACGAATAAATAAAAACGGTTTGTGTGCTAGATAATTGAAGGGTTGAGCTTCTGGTAACATAGGCATTTTATTAAGCACAGGATACTGTATGTTGCCTTCAATAACAGGGATCAGACTTTGCAAGAAACACTCTTTATGTTTAAAAAAAAAAACAGTTTACAGTTATCAAGGTCTCTTTTCAGGACATTTCCACTCACCTTTCAAGTGAAAAATTGCATATCACTGAAAAATGTGGGATTTCTTTTTTAAATGTTCTCAAAGGACATTTGTGTCATAATGGAAATAATGGGTCTGATGCTGAAAAAGGGCTGAGTGCACCTTTAAAGAGGATTGAATGAATGTTCATCTCAAGAACAAAGAACCCTGATCAATCCGGTTTATTATATGCCTGTAATAGGAACGTATGGTTATATCGCAGTATTTCAAACATGTCTAAGCTAACAAAGATTATGAGTTCACATTTTAAAGTACTTGTATGACAGCTGAAGGGAAAGAAAAAATCATATGGCATATGTTCACATGTTTCAAAATAGTCCTCTTTTTAGGATTCATGAAAAGTTATCAGCATTATGAGTATTCCATTTTAACTCATTTACATAATTTGGTGCAATAATACTCATAAATGTTTGGATAGTGAAAATTTAATGGATATGAAGAAATCCATACAATATCTTCAGTATCTTTATCTATTACTTTTACATTTTATTTAAAATTTAAATTAAGATAATGATACATTTGGTCATCAATACCAGCTACATATCATCTAATATCATCTACCAACTGATGAGAATGTATATTTTTACTCTGATCAAAACAATAACTATCTTTTTCTATCTATCTATCTATCTATCTATCTATCTTTCTTTCTTTCTTTCTTCACCCTGTTGTGTACAAATGACTAAGAACATAGTATTTTGCATTGACTGACTATTGGGCTGTTGAATAGAGAGGAGATGAATAATCTTGGGTTTGTGCTGTGTTTACTGATATCATGTTATTGCTAAATCCATTAACCCATTGTAACTCTTTCACATTTCACTTCTTGGCATAACCATTATGTATGTCCATTTGTGTTACCATGTTGGTGCTAGCTGGAACACCTCAGCACAGCCATGTATGCTGTACTTTATCAAAGTGGATCATACTCGTTCACTCTGGTTAATTTTGCCATAGACACGCTAAAAGACGTTAAGCCTTACACTGCACCTGCAAGACTGTTGCTGTCGACTGTAAAAAGGATGTCGATCTTCAGCCATGTGTTTAATTTGGACAATAAAGAAAGCAAAATTGTGTGTTTACTGACCTGACCAAAGCATCAACTGAAAGAGTGTCTTTTGTTTTGCTTGTCATCTTAAGTTAAATGAAAACTGAGATATAGTAGCATTATACCGCAGTTGTTGTTGTTGTTTTTCATTTGAACACTAAGTACAGCCACTACAAGTCTCAGCCAATGATTTTTATTTGATGTATACTGCACTCACGTGGAAACCAGCTGAATAGCAATGAGGAAGGTAAAAACATTCATATTAGATTAACTATTCCTTTTCAATTGTTTTGTTAGACCCACTGTCAATTTCAGAGGGTATGCATTTGTCTGGATTAGCTGTTAAAAATAAAATAAAACAAAATACTCCAGAAAAGATTATGAGCACACCAGTTTAGACTAAGGTTAATTCCCCACAAACAGTGGACCAGTCGATTATGAAATATTAGCTCAAGCCTTATTACATCACATAATGTGGAACTGCAAGTGTATTGCAACATAGCAATAGTAATCTCAGCCATTCATTACCTCAACAATCTTAAACAAATGCATTTTATGGATTTGGATATGTATTTAAACAACATAAAGGTAATTCTTTAGGAAATAATTCTGAGGAATATTATTGCAAGGCTATTAAGAAATTATGATTATGCTCCTGCTGCCAACATTTTATATGAAGAATCCAGAAATTACCTTCCCCCCTCCTTTTCTTTATCCTATTTCATTATGAGCTTTTGCAGACGTCACACTGGATATTTACGTAACAGAAGGAAGCGTATAGATACAATACTTTAACTCCTGTAATGAGCTGTGCTGAAACTTAGAGCTTAGCAAAGGCTTATGCTAACCAGCATTGAATTTTACAGCATCATGTGGAGCATATAAAGAGATTGTGTCATTACCATACAGAGCAGTGTCTTGTCAAACATTACAGTGTGAATACAACTAGAAATTGCATAAATGAAAACTCATGATTGATTGCGCTGACCAAGACTAGCTATACCACATTCAAGAAAATGTTGTTTTTGTTGCTTGTGAAGATTTGTTGCTATTTGTGCTATTGTGTACATTTGTTCAGGCAAACATGTTCCCTAACAAATTAGATAGGATGAATACAGAGGGGTGCTTTCTGATAGTTAAGGGTGAAATTAATGCTGATTTAATAAATAAATGTATCATTTTATAGGCTATTATATAATTGATATAGGCCTAATGGTAACACTTTACAATAAGGTTAATTAGTTAACATTAGTTAACTACTTTAGTTAACATGAACAATACTTCTACAGCATTTATTAATCTTAGTTAATGTTTATTTCAACATTTACTAATGCATTATCAAAATCAAAAGTTGTGCTTGTTAACATTAGTTAATGCACTGTGAATTAACATGAACTAACAATAAACGCCTGTATTTTCATTAACTAACATGAACAAAGATTAATAAATACTGTAATAAATGTATTGTTCATTGTTTGTTCATGTTAGTTAACACATTAACTAACATTAACTAATGGAACCTTATTGTAAAGTGTTACCAATATAATATACAAACATGTAAAATTATTAAACTCAAGTATCATTCTCATTATTTATCAAAGACAGCAAATGTCTGTCTGTTATCCTATGTACTCCTGTACGTTTGAAGCAAAATTATTGTACAAATTTATGAACCAAGACCTCTCGTCCAATCCGCTGAGACAAAGACTCATTTATATGCACGTGTCATGGATTTGAACCAATAGGGTGTCAGGGGGCGTGACCATTCCCTCAGCCGGTCTAATAGGTCTGTCTGCTTTTAGCTTACTCACAGTAGAATGGCGGCCGCTGCTTGCGGTCCTCGCGACTGTCCTAGGACTAATTCAGCCAAACCACACAAAGAACACCTGCGAAAAAGTCGGGATTCCCGTCGCAGACAAGCAGCACTGTTGTTTCTCACCAATATATCTTTGGACGGACGACCGGTTTATGACCTAAGCAATGGAATCGTTGGCCCCAGGGAAGCCGAGAGCCTGTGTGTGGATGTCGGCGCGGCGGCGGTGACGGGTCCCCCTCTGGCGACACCTATCAGCTACGGAACCTTCACCCAAGTGTCATCCATCAGCGGGGGAGCAGCGACCCCTCTACCGAGGACTAACACTTACCCTGGTCCTCTGAGCCCTCCTCCAGCATTTATTCAAGGGAGCTGCGACGTTTTCACGGAGGATGGACGAACAGATTCTTTGTCAGTCCAGGCACCCCCGCTTTCACCGACCTCTGGACCGCTGAATCCGTTTTCAGGATCCAGTAAATCACCCAGCCAATTCCCGGGCTCTAATCCTGTTCCTGATCCGCGCCAAAGGTGAGTTTTGTTTTGTCATGCAGGTTGGCAAACAATGACACTCGTTATTCTCTGGCTGGCATTGTATGCACAAATTACACCATTCATAACAAATATGGAGTAAATGTGTGATGCAACCTTCATTTGTACAGGTGGCATCTGTCATTAACAGTTGTGAATTTATATTTGTTTATGAAAGCTATGTTTATTCCCAAATCGTTTCACGGTTTTGTTTTTATGATATGTGGATAGAATGTTTATCTGGCCTGTTGTTTACCAGTGTTTACCTTCGATTATGACTTTTGAAGCAGTATTATAAACAGTACATATTACAATACGAGAAACAAAACAAAACAATAACAAATCTGTAAGAGGAATTACTGACTTCCGCCTTATTGTCTACAACTTTCATTTTCATCTTTGAAGAGAGGTATAGTTTTCTAGACATGAGTTTGACTGGAAATATTTCTGCGACATTTTTTTGAGACCTGTTAAGATGAATAGGTCGGGGTGGGACTCATAAAGACTTCTGTTTTCGAATAAATAACGGTTGCATTTTCTTTTGCAGTACTTTAAATGAAAAATGTTTGGAAAAATAAATCCAAAACCATAATGTGTATCTGTTCATTCGAGAATCAGACATTTCGTGTAATTAGATCTCAGATATTTACTGTGATTCTCGATAGGAACCGACTCATAAGAGTCATTCGTTCAGAAATCGGACTACTCTGGTCGCGCCATATGTTTTGTGATTCACTAAAAGAATCGAATTATAGGAGTCATTCATTGATTCATGAATCTGGCTATTTTGGGCGAAATTAAGGGACGTAATGAAATTAAAAACCAAAGAAGTTGTGAAAAAGCGTGTACTGTCTGATTGAACAAAGTTATTAATTAATCATTAAGAGTAACAGAAATGTTTGACAGTTATATGCAGGGTAATGAGTGAGCTCTCCATCCTATTTGCCTTTGCATTTGCCTTTAAAAGTCATTTGTAACTGTGACAACAGAGACAGTGATTAGGGAAACCCATAGAACAGATGGAAGGTTTATGATGATAAGATATCACTGCTGTCAGAGTAGATAATAAGGGGGCTGCTGAGTCAGTCAAAGAAGTATAGCCAAGGCCATCATCAACCAGTCATAACAAGCTTTATCTGCATGTAAACCGAGCCTCATGATCTCACTACAGTACATGTGCACATCATTTCCTGTTTGCCTTTTTTTGTTTCTTGCCTTTCATCTCTCTCCTGTTCTGTTCCCCCTCACCCTCTCATCTTTTTATGTAAGGTCTGCTGATGCACTGATGCTGGACAGGCGACCTTTAAGCCTTTATTTATAGTCAAAGGCTGAAAGATTATGCTTTTGCTTCAATTTAATCCATCACAGTTTTTCTCGAAGTGTATACAAATTGAAGTCACATGTATTTAGCTCTAAATTTTATTACATTCTTTCTTGTTGCAGGACACGTAACCTCTCTGGGTCTCCAGGGCCAAAGGTTTCCAAGAAGGTGCATTTCATCAAGAGTATGAGACAGTATGACACTCGAGGGAGCAGGTGAGATGGCAGGTGTGATATCGTTCGGGAAATATTTTCCCTGTGAGGAGGAGCTGTATTTGTTTTGTTATCTTTTTGAATAAATAATCTGTATATGCAAAATCAGTTTAGACCAGGGGTCTTCAAGCTTTTTCAAGCTAAGGAGCCTTAGAGCACAAATAAAACGGAGTTGCTTTTTGAGCCTGGCCAATAATAAGTTACCATAGTAACGTATTTGCAATTTTGCGTACTTTGATTCTTGCATTACAAAGCCAATTTAACTGTTACATAATCATTATTGATTCAAAATAATACACTACATATTAATTTGAATACCTTTTAATGAAGGAGGACAATGAAACATTTAATTTGAACTTCTTTTAACTTATAATTTTTTTAAATTAACTTATTAACTTTAGTTTTAAGTTAACTTAAATTTGTTGAATACCTTTTATTTTAATTTTATTTTATTTTTAGAAATTATTTCAAACAATAATTGTTCCTCTGTTGAAGACCCCTAATTTAGGCTGATCCTTTATTAGCACTTTCTATCAATTTTAGTTTTTTTTGTTTGTTTGTTTGTTTGTTTTTTAAATTAACAATCTTGTTTAATGCATTTTTATTTTATTTTTAATTTTCAGAAATTATTTTTAAATATAATTGGTCCTCTGTTAGGCTAGTCCTTTATTAGCACTTTCTTATAAATAACTTTTGTAGGATGGAGGCGCTCCGATAGTCCCATACTGGGCTCATGTCAGGTAAGGTGAATATAAAAAATAGATGCTGGTGAAGTGGATGCTGGACTGTTTCCTCAGGCAATAAAGTTCTTTGTTATATAACTGCTATTTTATTTTTAGAAATTATTTCAAACAATAATTGTTCCTCTGTTGAAGACCCCTAATTTAGGCTGATCCTTTATTAGCACTTTCTATCAATTTTAGTTTTTTTTGTTTGTTTGTTTGTTTGTTTTTTAAATTAACAATCTTGTTTAATGCATTTTTATTTTATTTTTAATTTTCAGAAATTATTTTTAAATATAATTGGTCCTCTGTTAGGCTAGTCCTTTATTAGCACTTTCTTATAAATAACTTTTGTAGGATGGAGGCGCTCCGATAGTCCCATACTGGGCTCATGTCAGGTAAGGTGAATATAAAAAATAGATGCTGGTGAAGTGGATGCTGGACTGTTTCCTCAGGCAATAAAGTTCTTTGTTATATAACTGCAGTGTGCTCTCATGCTAAGTGAAACAGTGCAGCTTCAGACGGACTCTGTGATTCCTTAGTTAACTTAATAACTGGCATAAGTACTCACTGAGATAATGCGGGATAGATATGTCTGCCTATACGAGGAACAACTGGGCTGAATTAAATTAATCTTGAATGGAACCTTATATAGAAATGGCATTTTCTGAAAGTAGAACTGCACCTTGGCAAGAACCATTAAAATGTAATGAAATTCAGTTACGTAAGATAAAAGCTTTCAAAAGTGTTTCCTCCCTGATTCCTTTTCTTTCTCCCTCCAACTTACTTTCCTCTTCTGGTAAAACGTGCCGTAAACCCAGTTGGCTCTTTTGACTTTTTTTTTTTTGCATTATAACATATGATTTATATACAACCTTATTTGTTGATGAATTTTATACAGATTTTTTTCAGAAGATAAAAAGACCAAGTGTTATTTTGATATGATCTTGTATTTTATGCAGAATTATACACCCCTCTTTTTTTTTTTTTTACCCAACATGCATTACATCATCAACCATGAAATCATGCCTTCACTTACATTCACCCCCAGCCTGTGCTGACCTGATAATTGTGATGTTGTTCAGCCCCCTGGGAAATGTGACGGGGTTTGTTGAAATTAGATTTGGTCCTGTTGACCAATCTGCTACGACATAGAAAGCTACATGCTGCTTTAATTTAATCATGAAGAATGGATTGACTTTTTTTTGGCTCATTTTGTCACCAATGTCATTCCAGGGCTATAAGATCTCCCATTTGCTTTGTGCTGCAACTTGTGACCCATATGCACTTGTTGTGGTGTAAACATGGCTGGTGTACTGATGTTGATGTTCTGTGTGCACTTGACATCTGTGTCCTGCAGGGTTGTGCTGATCTGTGCCAAGAGATCCCTGTGTGCTGCTTTCTCTGTATTGCCCTATGGAGAGAGTTATCACATCAGGTACAAAGCCACCACAGTCAGCCAAACAACTCATTTCATATCATGCAAACCCATACATGAGGGACGGACAAATCATCTGTTCTTTTCTTTCTACTTTTTTTTTTTGAAATATGATGTTCCAAATTAAATTAGCCTATTAATTTGTAATGGAAGAAAATATCTTGAGGGATTTTCACAAAGCCGGATGGTCAGTGTGAAAATTGCACTGATGTTTTCAAATAAATTATTTTCATGTACACTACTGTTAAAAAATGTGGGGTCAGTAAGATATTATTTAAAGAAATTAACACTTTTATTCAGCAAGGGTGCATTCAATTGATCAAAAGTGACCATAAAGACATTTATAAAAGTTTTCTGTTTCAAATTCTTGTTGTTCTTTTGAACTTTATATTCACCAAAGAATCATGAAAACAAAAACATCGCCAGATTTCTGCAAAAATATTTACAACTGTTTTCAACATAATAAAAAAAAATTTTTTTGAGAACCAAATCAGCATATTAGAATGATTTCTAAAGGGTCATGTGACACTGAAGACTGGAGAAATGGCTGCTAAAAATTCAGCTTTGCCATCACAGGAATAAATTGCATTTCAAAATATATTAAAACAGAAAACAGTTCTTTGTAGGGATATTTCTCAATATTACTGCTTTTACTGTATTTTTGATTAAATAAATACAGCCTTGGTGAGTAAAAGAGACTTCATTCAACATTAAATTCTTACCGACCCCAAACTTTTAAATTTGTCATATTTTATGATCTTCAGTTTACCTCACATGGTTTCATATCATGTGGGATCAAATTTTCCTTGATCTTTTAAAAAGGGATTTTGATGTAGTATGCAAATATGCTGTAATTCGCAAAACTCAAAACATCCTCCCCAGTCCAAAAAGAGCATTTTATTAAAGCTTTATTAAATTTTCTGAATTGGATACATAGGATAAATGTAACCCAACTGAAAATCAGCTGCATGAGTCTTAGAGGAGCAAAGCACTTTTTCACATTTGAAAAAAGGTGTTTCCTAATGGCACAGCAGAAAAAAAGAATAATTAAAAGGGACTGTAAAATTTACATTTTTACATTTGAAAAACCTCAACGTTTTAAGTGGACATCTGGGAAAATAATTAAATAATATAAATATATTATATGGCTCCATTAATGTAAGATTTAGATGTACATACATACAGTAAATAACATGCATAATGTGTCATCCAGCTTTGTGCAGAACTCCAAGTGAGTGATTAGATTTTGGTTTTGGCAGTCCAGAGATCACAGTGATTTGTCCACCTGTCATACACCCAATCACATAATTCACAGAAATATGATTTATTTAATTTTTTTATTTAGTCAGTGTGCTTTATCACTTCTTAAAGATGTGCTGCTGTATCATTTTAAGCTTTAATATAATGACGTACTGTATTTACAAATAGACCAGCTTATAAACCGTGAACTGCAGCCTGGTGCTAGTATATTAACAGACTCTGTTGGTGTCTTTTGCACCAGACAAACAGCAATAAGACAGAGGATTCTTTATCTCAATATTTGAATAAAAGAGATTATTTCAGTACAGGGAAGTGTTATTCAATTCTGATTATTAATAATTTATCTACCCTCTGCAGTGACTCTAAACTAGAAGCCCAGAGACAGAGACACTCTTCTGGTGGGGGAGTTGATATGGTCCCTGGACTGGAGGGAGTGGAGGTGGACTTTGGAAAGGTATTCCTCTAAGAAGATTGAGCAAAGACGTGATTATGTGCCTTAGAAACCTTCTTGTTTGTTTATTTGGTGTAGTATTGCTGTCTGTTTTAAAGCATCATTGTGCAAGGTGCAGTACCGGGTCACTGGGTGTGTGTTTTACGCAATGCATATGTTTGTGTTTATACTGATAGCCCTGGAATGTTTTGCATTGCAGACAGTATCATATGCCCGTTTTCTGCTTCCAACTAATGCCTTGGTCAGGCAGAAGAGCAGCGGCCCACCTGACATCTGTACAGCTCCGATGCCAGTGTCTCGCAACCGTATTAACGGGCAGAAGAACTTCACACCTTCTCGAATCAACAGCGCAGCTGGACAAGATACTAGTGTGTTACATGGTCAGATAATTATTTAAATATTATTACAATTTAAAACAACTGTTTTCTATTTTAATATATTTTAAAATGTAATTTATTCCTGTGATGGCAAAGCTGAATTTTCAGCAATCATTACTCAGTCTTCAGTGTCACATGATACTTCAGAAATCACTCTAATATGCTGAATTGCTGCCCAAGAAATTTTTTTTATTATCATCAATGTTGAAAACAGTTGTGTTGCTTAAAGGGGTCATATGATGCTGCTAAAAAGAACATTATTTTGTGTATTTGGTGTAATGAAATGTGTTTATGCGGTTTAAAGTTTAAAAAACACATTATTTTCCACATACTGTACATTATTGTTTCTCCTCTATGCCCCGCCTTTTTGAAACGCGTCGATTTTTACAAAACGCGTGGCAGAGTCTTAACTTTGATAAAGAATATCTCTTTGGTTTTGAGACTTTAGTCTTTGCAACTTTACAGATCTTCTTTATGCACCAAGAGCTTGTAACACTCCAAAGAGAAAGGAAAAATTGAAATTGCATCATATGACCCCTTTAATATTTTTGTGGAAACTGCATTTTGTTTCAGAATTATTTGATGAATGGAAAGTTCAAAAGCACAGCATTTATTTAAAATAGACATCATTTGTAACATTATGAATGGCTTAAAGGGGTCATATGATGCGATTTCAAGTTTTCCTTTCTCTTTGGAGTGTTACAAGCTGATTGTGCATAGATAAGATCCCTGAAGTTGCAAAGACTAAAGTCTCAAAACCAAAGAGATATTCTTTATCAAAGTTAAGACTCTGCCACGCCCCCCTAAAACGGCTCATTCTAACACGCCCCCACATATCTACCCCACTATGTGGATCTTTAAAAAAGCATCATATGACCCCTTTAACTCACTTTTGATAAATATAATGCATCCTTGCTGAGCAAACATATTAATTTCTTTAAAAAAAAAAGAAAAAACAGAAAAACAAATGTGTTTAATGTTGTAACTCTTGGTAGGTGTGGACGAGCTATCAGACTATGACCCCAACTTACTCAGTGACCCCCAGTGGCCTTGTGGGAAGCACAAGCGAGTCTTAATTTTCGCATCTTATGTGGTAAGCTCCTTGATTGAACAGTTTGAACCAACACCGTTTCAATAATCTCTTCTAACATGATGCCAATGAAAAGGCTTTGCAAGGACATCTGAGTTGCACTACAGCATGATAGTGATTCATAATCCTTGAACCCAGTTTATGACCTATATCAGATCACATCAGCATGTCATGTGATTACCCTAAGGGTTACCCATAAAGGCATGAAGCATGATATCTTATGTATCACAGCTGACTAGGCTCTAGCTGTAAAAGTTGAATATTCAGTCACCAGTGTTTTAGCAGCCATAAAAAAAACATTTTTTTTACGACACCTATAATATGACTCTCCTTGTCCCCTCCAGACTACAGTTATTGAGTATGTGAAACCGTCTGACTTGAAGAAAGACATGAATGAGACATTCAAGGAGAAGTTTCCTCACATAAAGCTGACACTCAGCAAAATCAGAAGGTAAAGTTTTTATGTAAACTAAAATGGTTAAATACTTCATTTGTTTTGGTTTAGGACCATGTCTGTTAGGAAATTTAATTGTGCATGTTTATTTCTTATATTTCTATGTGTAGACTTACCATCATCTTTAAAAACAAATCTTGCAAATCTCAAAAAGAATATGTATTTTTCATACTGTACTTTATAATGTTGAGATGCCTAAATTTGCTTTAAAGCTATTAATTTTATTTCCAATGTTTTGTTTTGTTTTGTTTTTACACAAAATGATATTGAATTGAATATTAATATTGACCATTTTTCAGTTATCGGCTACAGTTAAAAAATTATCGACTTATTGTATCAGACAGAAATTTACTGAGTGCATATCTAGTTTAATAGAAAACATGTTAACACAGGAAAGAAATGGTGCCCATGAAGCTATTTTTATGGGGTCTTTTAGCACATAGCACTATCACAATCACATTTTAGATTTGGCTGAATGAATTAACATACAACATGGGCATCTTGTTAATTGGTCCTAATTAAGTTCACAAACTACTACTTCTCCTCTATTTAATGTCCACCACAGTTTGAAAAGGGAGATGCGCACGGTGAGCGAAGAGTG
Organism: Sinocyclocheilus rhinocerous; assembly: GCF_001515625.1. Lineage (NCBI taxonomy): Eukaryota > Metazoa > Chordata > Actinopteri > Cypriniformes > Cyprinidae > Sinocyclocheilus > Sinocyclocheilus rhinocerous. The sequence continues at coordinate 209,826 of NW_015642789.1, forward strand.
TGGCCTACAGCCGGTTACCATAGCAATGGCTTATGTTTACTTTGAGAAGCTGGTTCTGCAAGGGAGGCTGAACAAGCACAACCGAAAGCTGGTGTCTGCTGCTTGCGTTTTATTAGCTGCCAAGATCAGTAGCGACCTCAAGAAACAAGAGGTCAAGCAGCTGATCGATGTAAGTGTCTTACTGCTTTGGATGTTCATTTAATTCAGAGACTTAACTGTTCTTTATAGGTATATGTGACCCTGGACCACAAAACCAGTCTTAAGTCGCTTGGGTATATTTTTAGCAATAGCCAAAAATACATTGTATGGGTCAAAATTATCGATTTTTCTTTTATACCAAATATCATTAGGATATTAAGTAAAGATCATGTTCCATGAAGATATTTTGTAAATTTCCTACCATAAATATATCAAAACGTAATTTTTGATATTTTCTCAGTATTTAGATTTTTTTTTTGCACCCTCAGATTCCAGATTTTCAAAGAGTTGTATCTAGGCCAGATATTGTCCTATCCTAACAAACCATACATCAATGGAAAGCTTATTTATTCAGATGATGTATAAATCTCAATTTCAAAAAATTCTCCCTTATGACTGGTTTTGTGGTCCAGGGTCACATATGCTTCATGTTTTCTTGGTCATATTATTTTTTTAATATGATTTATGTACTGACTTTCCCTCTCTCTTTCACCCAACCCATTTCTTCTCTTTTTTGATCTGCCTGATCCTGAACAGAGGTTGGAGGAGCGTTTCCGAATAAATAGCAAGGAGTTGATTTCCCTGGAGTTCACGGTTCTGGTTGCCTTGGAGATGGCACTCTACCTCCCAGACAGCAAGGTCATGCCTCACTATCGCAGACTTGTGCAGCAGGGCTGAAATGGAGAGGGCCCTTAAAGGATAGTTCACCCAAAAAATTAAAACTCTGTCATAATTTACTCGCCCTGATATTGTTCAAAACCTGAATGTCTGTCTTTCTTTCTTTCTTTTTTTTTTTGCAGAACACAAAAGAAAATATTTTTAATAATGTTGATAACCAAACGTTTTGGTTCCCATTGGTTTCCATTCTTGAAATATATTTTACTTAGGTTTCACTGAACAAAGTAAGTCATACAGGTTTGGAACAACATGAGGTTGAGAAAATGATGACAGAATTTTCATTTTGGGGTGAACTATCCCTTTAAGAGCTGCCTGTAGACCATAGAGATGACGCTCTTGTGTTATGGCAGTTCGGGAAGGTTATTTGTATTATTTATTGATTAAATAGATAAATGGAATTTTCTTAGCACTCCATCTTCACTTGTTTATGTCCTTCATGGAACTGATTTTATCAATCAAACACATTTATGGAGAGGCTTACTTTAAAGGAACACTCCACTATTTTTGAAAATAAGCAAATTTTCCAACTCCTCTAGAGTTAAACAGTTGAGTTTTACCGTTTTCGAATCCATTCAGCCGATCTCCGGGTCTGGCGGTAGCACTTTTAGCTGTAGCTTAGCATAGATCATTGAATCTGATTAGACAAAAATGATTTGCTCAAAAATGACCAAATGTCCAAATGACCTATATGACCAAATGACCTTTATTTTTGACCAAATGACCTATAGCGCCTGAAAATAGTCCCCAGCACGCTCCCTGTGCAAGCAGGTGGTCACGTTGGTTAAGTTAGCCTATTTTCAGGCTCTGCGTAATATCATTGCGCCTGCTGCACCCATCGGCCTAGAAAATCGCAGCTTTTCATTTTCCGTCGGTCTTAGTACACGTTGTAACTACAGAACAGTTTTCAATGGGAAAAATATAGAAACTCTTTGGTCATTTTTGAGCGAGATGCTAACGGTCTAATCAGATTCAATGATCTATGCTAAGCTACAACTAAAAGTGCTACCGCCAGACCCGGAGATCGGCTGAATGGATTCGAAAACGGTAAAACTCAACTGTTTAACTCTAGGGGAGTTGGAAAATGAGCCTATTTCCAAAAATAGTGGAGTGTTCCTTTAAGCACTGATCATTTTTATCCATTTATTTCTTTTTATTTTTTAATACCACAAATGCTTATTAACCACCATAGATCAAAGCTTTTTCTAACGCACAACTTTATTTATGCAATATTTTATTTATGGACATTAATTTTATTAGAATTCATAATTTATGAATACTGAATATATTTTTAATGTCTTTTCACATAGGTGTTTTTTTTTCTTCCCTTTTTGATGAGTTTTCGGGTATGTGTGGCATTCCGATGCGTATCCAGCCAGGCACTCTATGTTAGAGATGACATTTAACGGGCACATTGTGCTTTTATCTCTTTCTCTCTTTTTTTTAAGTCATCTAACATTTACCAGCTTGGCTGTGGTTTAACAGTGATGTAATGTTCTTTTAGACACTCCGCAATTAATTTTAGGTAGTGTTGAATGTAAAGAAGTATTTTGAATATGTGAGTGCCATTTTAAACAGTTAATCAAATGTTTAGAGAAACTAAACTGTTTACCACTTGTCTTTTCTTATAGATGCAAGTGTTTTTGAATGTCTTGACAGAAGTCTTAGGTTATGGTTTTCTCAGTATCAATGCACAGCTGTGACAATTACAGTGATGAAATATTTCATTTTTTTGCATCCTACTGTGTCCTATTTATCTTATGTGCAACATTGATTGAGCACGTTTCAAACAGTACAGTAGGTTTTACAAATAACTCCACATCTGTATATTAAACTGTTGTGTATTTGGTCACAGAGGAAACGCCACCTCCTTTGACCGAGTGAGTCTGTTTTGTGTTGTGCAGTGTTGAATATGACCTAACCTTTCTGAGTCTTCTTGGTTAGTGTTCATACAATATCGTCTTATATTTTATCTCTGATATTCTTCTTTGGAAATGTTTATACACCATAAGAGTGGCCTATGTTTACTTTCAGAACCTGGACAGTATCACAGTGTGCAGCATTACCAGAAATATGCAACATTGTTTTTACATCTGAATTTTGGAATTTATTTTTTATTTTTTGGACTGAGAAACAGAAGCACATATCTAGTGGTGATCCTTTTTAACGTGATGGCTCTGTATGGTGCATTTGCTGCTTTCCCTCAGGGATTCAGACTGGTCAAAATTCACATTTCTGAGACAAATTATCAACTATGAGAGGGTATTTGAATTGGAGAGAAGTGTGGGTAATCGTACATCACTATTCCTTCAAAGTGTAAATCTTTACTCAGCGTTGAAGAATGAAGTGCCTTTTCTATTACATTTGTCAGTATGGTTCTGCTGCCATACCGTTTTTCACACATCTTGTCTTTTTAATCTTTTTGATACCGAGTAATCACACATCTTGACACGTTATGAATGTGACAATAGATCCGGCTGGAAAAGCGTGTGACATATTGATTGAAATCTCACTGTATGTGAACACATTCACTCCTGTGATACTGTCGCGGAAGCTTCGAGGATGTGGAAGGGTACAAGCACTGTGAGGGAATCCTGTGACCTTCTGCATGAGAATACTGTGTTTTTTGTGAGTGTTTGTTTATGAATTTCTTCCAAAAGATTTATTTTTCAAAACTGTCTATTTTAGCAGTAGGTCATAGAATGATGTGAAGATAGTTTGCACTGCTTGATTAAACGCCAACAGGGTTAACACTGAACCGGAAACCACAGTATGTTGGTGTTTATTGGGCGGCATGGCTTTAGTTTGGACTGAACTGTTCACAGGGTCCTATCTGTTGCACTGTGTAGATGCTGTGTTTTTGTCATTTTTTCTATTTGCATTTATAAAGAGGTCTTTAATTGTTTCACTCGTCTGTGAAGTTTTTGTCAATTTATACACCCCCAAAAAATATTTACCTGTTGATGCAAGTTTCTTTATTTGGAAAAGGGTTTTAATAACAGTAAAATACCTGATTAAAAGAAATTAGAAATTTCTATTGTTCAGACACACAGGTTAGTCCCACCCCAATGCCATTAGTAAAGCAAGAAGTAGCTATGTGAGGCCGCTCAAACAGAGAAATGTTGAAAGCACCACACTGCACATTAAACTTGGCATATTCACTCTAATTCACCCTATCTATTTTGTACATATTTTTGATGTACATCACAATATGGAAAAAAACTTCTGTCGCTACTTCTGTTACAATGCGACTGGGACAGGATTAGTTGTTTAAAGGGATAGCTCACCCCAAAATTCTGTTATCATTTACTCACCCACCCTCATGTCATTCCAAACCCATAAGACTTTGGTTAATCTCTGAAACCGAAGTCCAGGTGAATGAATGAAGTAAAACATCTGAAAAAGTTGTAAAACAAATGCTTATGAATCAAGCAGTTTAATCCAGTCTTGTGAAGAGATATTGCTTTGTCTACACTTTTGGTTATTTTGATTTTCAACTGAGGGACAGAAACCTCTCAGGTTTCATTAAAAATATCTCAACTTGTGTTTTGAAGATAAACTAAAATCTTATGGGTTCAGATTCAGAATGACTCAAGGGCGAGTAAACGACAATAATTTTCATTTTTGAGTGCGCTGTCCCTTTAACATAAAAATACACAGATCACCCTTAACATCACATTTAGCTTGACAACATGATGCTTTGGAAGCTCTACAGTAAGAAATGTTCAACTGATGAAGGCAGCTCATGTAGAGAGTTGCCTAATCCAAACTCATGTCCTCATCATCTTTCTTGTCTCCTCCTTCGTTCGACTTCCCTTGACCTTCCATGGCCTTGGCAAATGCTTCCACATCTACAAAAAATTGAGAAAAACTTCAGCCATTCTATCCATTATAAGTATGACCTTTTCTTTCCTGAAGTCTCAGTTTTTTTATTACGCGATTTATGTAAATCTAACCAAAAACAATTGTCTAGATAGATATATTAGATTAGATCCAATTTTGCCCTTGTAAGGTCATTCTGTATAAACTACAGACTTAACAGAAGGATGTCTGGGAGAGAGAAATGTGCATATAAATGCATGTGAAAGTATAAACAAGGGTGTTTAGAAAGTGTTTCAGCTGGAATGAACCAGATTAGTTTGTGTACATTTGAAATATACTGACCTCCTTTATTGGCTGCCTCTACAGCTTCAGTAGGTAATCCAAACTGATTCATCAAAGGCCCCAACTGCCCCGATGCTAGCGCACTGCTGAACATACTCATAGCCTACACAACCCAGAAAGAGTGCTGATGAATATTAGAAGATTTATTCTAAAAAATAATCATGTCCAAGAGCAGATATGCTAACAAACTTGTTCTTGAAATTAGTTTACTAAGTGTAGACAAATTGGCGCTGCACTAAAATTTCATCAAACAAAAATATTCAATCTAAATAGTAAAAAAAAAAAGCTTTGGCCAAAATCATTGACTGAAACCATGACATTTAATTAGCACTTCTCTGACTTCTACGCACTTCTTCTGTGTTTTGACTCTGTCAGTGTCTATTTCATACACAAAATGTGGACTAGCTACAGGTATAAACATGTCAGCAGTGAGGACGCACTTCACCTGATCAAAAATGATGCTAGAGTAGCATTATGTAAATTGTTTTTGGATGACATATCAAAATGTGATTCATTGCTGAAGAATTTTTACTACAACAGGTTTATCACCTGAGAACAGGACACCCTGAACAACATAAACAGTTCAATTACCCAGTTAAGCAAATTTAATAACCCTTTATTTAACTTTATTTTCGTGTTTGATTTCAGACTAAATTAAAACTTTGGGTGTTTCAATAAAAAAAAATCAATTTCTATACATCACTATATGCAATAGTCAAACCTGCTGAAACTGCGGCGAGGTGAGAGTGTTTTGAAGTTCTTCTGTGCTTTGAGGGAGGGATTCTCCAGATGGGAGGTACGGCAGGAGCCTCTGCTGCACTTCTGCATTAGCGAGAATAGGGGCCATGACCTCAGGGGTCAAAACACTGGCAAGGTCCACTGACCAAAAGACAGTTGACATGTCAGCATGTAATCCTAGATTTTACTTACAGTGGTTTTATAGAACTAACATCATGATCTCACCTTGTCCTGCTGTAGGCACATTCATTGTTGCTAAGATGCTCTGCAGGTCACTCAGTTGGATGGGCTGAGATGGGCTGGTGGCTCCGGCAGAGAGAGCAGGGCCTGCAGGTGTGCTGGGGTCGGCTGCGGGTGAGGCTGCGACTGTTGCAGATGGGGTCATGGGTGTGGTTGGAACTTGGGAGGAGCCGAGCCGTGTGGGGGCTGAGGTGGATGATGGAGTGATGGCAGTGGACTGACTACGAGAGCTAAAGATGAAAGAATATTTCAATTGTCATTGCATTTAGTACAACCAGCCACATCCAAGCTTCTACCGGGTGTTACCTGGAAGATGAGCTGCTAGTAGCTGGAACTCCACTTCCCAGCAGGCTGGCTAGACCTGGTCCTGCCAGAGCCCCCAGACCGCCTGCAGACCAAATAAAAATTAATTATGTTACACTGATAACCTTGTAAAAATGCTATGCATGTTCGTCTGGGTTCATGTACTTTATATACGGAACTTATTTATTTTAGATGCAATTTGATCATCAGAAGATACAAGGGGTCAAGATTTTGCTAGTTAGGATGGGCCAGTTAGCCTCTGTTGTGTAGGGTATCAGACCGAATCAGACAATTTAAGATTTGATCAAGAACATAGTTGAAACACGAGGAGCCCATTTTAACCTCATTGAGGAGCTAAATTCAAGGGTTAATTAAGTGATTGATGGTTGTTCATGTTCAATTGCACATATTGCTGTAAACTTGGGATTTCACATTTTCATCCTCTTAAACTAATTATTTCCTCACTTTCTCTCTTTCTGCAACTTGTGTGAATGCGTGTGTTTATGTGTTAGATTAGTTTATATGTCTTAGATTTATCCAATAAAGCCTTATTTATATTGAAAAGAGAAGTATCTTGTGTTTTGTGCTTACAAGTTAATGTCTTAAACAAACGATCTTGTTACTATGCTTTAAAATCTTAAATGATTCCCTTTGAGCTAAATTGACCTGCTTCCCTTACAGTTGGTAGACAGAATAGCAGCAAATGCATTTTTGGTATAGTTGACATCCATTCAAAAGTAGTTGTGTATTCTGATGACAAAAATGTATTGGAGTCAACAGTGATGGACAGTGCTCTGACACATGGCATGCGCTTCTTTTTCACACATTGCTTCCTGTTAAGTCTCCTCTGTCCTATACAAAAAAGGCAAAAATGCAAAAAAAACAAAAAAAAAGACACAAAAAAAAGTCAAATGGCAGTCTTAATTTAGTATTATTTATATAGTATTTATTATCATTATAGTATTAATGGTATTTATTTATTAATGTTTTGAATTAGCTTTTATTTATTTTCAGTTTTCAATTTTAATTTTAGTTTAAAGTGCCCCTATCTTATCAATAATACATCCTATTATAATACTGATAGTGCTCCACTCTGTTCTAAAAATAAAGAATCAGAAGAGATCAAGTTGTTTTACACTTATGTTAGCGAACCGGACCCACAGCTTGGTATTAAAGACCTAAACAATAATGCCATATGCGTTAGCCGAACACAGACATAGAGTACTGATAAAGCACTGCAGTTTGTAAACCAACGTATTGCTCCATATAGACATTCTATATTAATCAACACATTTCTAGACAATAGCGGGCCCACAGCTGATTAGCAGAACTATAACGTGAGTTAGCCAGAGAGACCAACGGCTGCACTGACTGTATTCACAACACAACACACAAAACTACATATTTTGCACGCTGGACAGAACATTACAGCAACAATTATTAATCATACTTAATCATACTTTCAGGTTGTGATTCGGAGGAGCAAGCTGTCCAAACAAACTGGGCACTGACTCATCTTTTAAGGACATCCGGTTTACGAATCCCATAATGAACTCGCAGAGATTGCGGAAGTGAAATGACGGGAACACAGCAACACATTGGGATTATACTGTTGTGGTATTGTAGTAAAGATTAATTTTAACCACTGATTCTTCACAGCCTCATCCTTTGGAAGTGAAAATAAACCGAAATCACTTACACAGCGCAGAGCACAGCGTCTTCTCGACATTACTTTATCCACACGAACAAGCTACAGCGTTTGAGGTTTGTTTTTTGCGGGATGTCCACACAGAACGTAGGCGGGCATTATGCAAATGTATTAACTTGTGACATACGAACTTTGCGGAAATAGGACTCAAATTTACAATGACTCGTTTCAGCAGTTCAGAGTCAACTCTTTTGAGAGACAATAAATGTATTTATGATGCACTTACTACTTTGCATTTTTACATTCACATCAAGCTACATTACACACTGCATGAAAAGTAATTTTCAAAAATCCATAACGGGCACTTTAAATTTTAATAATTATATTGTGTGTTTTTGTTATTTTATTATTTTTGTCTGTTTTTAAAATATTTCTATTTATCTTTCATTTATTTTTATTTCAGATTTGAGTAATTTTAATACTTCAACAAACTTATTTCAGTTAGTTGCCAAGGCAACATTTCTGCATTCATTTGTTTAATATCTAATATTTCTAATAATATCTAATATTTATGTTTTTATTTTATTTTTATTTCAGCTTTATTTTAATTACCAAACACAATTTTAATAGCTTAATAATAGCTTTTGTTTACAATAACAACACGGTCATAGAGAGATCAGAAAATAAAGCAGCATAATAACTCACCTAGTCCTCCGAGTCCAGTTGGTCCTATGAGTTGCATCAGTTGGTTGTGACTCATATTACCAAGAAGACTCTGAAGGCCACCTTCACCTGGGGAATAATGTTAAAGTATCAGTGGTGAGACTCTTAAGAAAACAATTGCAAGACCTAATTTTCAACACAATAAATTATTTTCCTACCACTATGATCATTATTAAGGAAGGAATGAAAAACTCAAAGTGTGTGTGTGTGTGCCAAGTGTATTATAACAGAAAAAATACACACTTCAGCTTTAAGATGAGTGTTTAGGAAGGGTATCAGTGCATTGGACAAAAATACTTCAGAAATACCTCCAAGAGCAGACAGTTCATGGCTGCTGCTGCCTCCACTCCCCAGAGTACCAGGTATTGGTGGGTTGTTGAGGTATTCATTCACTTTCCTGCAGTACTCCTCATCTTTATCTGTCTTAGGCTCCTGAAAGGTCAAATAGGGATGATCGCAGAAGATGTATTTCAGTTAATATTTACAATACATTTTTAAAGGGCAATATCAGATGCCAGAAGGCTCTCAGCCTGGCCTACCTGCAACCAAAAGAAGAGTCTTTTGGAGCCAGCTTTAAATTTAAGCACAAAAACACGGCCCGTGGTGCACTGATTGACCTTCTTGAACTCACAGTCATCAGGGAAAATGATCAGGTCCTTGTAAAAGGAAAATTGAAATGAAAATTGAAATATTTTTAGGATCAGCATTACAAAGGAATTTTGAATATTCAAAGCTGTTTATATGAGCGTGTACTAACATCCTCCGCATTCCCCGTGGATCTGTCCTTCCAGCAGAAGTGGATGAGCGAATCGTCTGTCTGCTGAATGTACAAAAGTCCTTTGCGCTTATCCGGGGTCACGGTGCTGCCCTTCAGGGTCATTTTTCCTGCACGGAACTCCACCAAGTATTTGCTTGATAAGCCCCGGGATCCGGACACCAAGCTAGGGAACAAAGCTCCCGACGACATCTGTCGCAACAAAGAAAGTACAGGTAAGTTTGTCCCAGGGAGGGAAATTAAAATTTTTGAGCAGCTATATAATGTATAGAAGTAAAAAATATATATATTTAAAATATATTAAATTATAATACTGTACTTTTTTTATTATTTGGCTATTTGTGCTGTATAAACAAAACTATAACAAATGTAAACTATAAAACAGTAGTTTCACAATTTCTTGTAAGGGATCAATTCTGTGTTTATATAGCTACTAACATCCCTCACATTTCAAGTGGAGTATATATAGGCCTGTATAGTTATTATTTACTAACGTTACGTCTTCAAAGTTACAATTACTGTTATTCAGGTAAATTACCAATAATAATATATTATGAAATCTTTCACAGTCTAATAATCATTCAAGTGTTTTTTTTTTTTTAGTAACGGCTAATACACACAAATCCCGATAAATCATGGAGAGAAATTGATAACAATTAACCAAATACTTTAGTCACAATACTGTCAAGCACAAATGATTAGCATCCTTATCTTAGAGCATCACTGTCCGAGATGCATCAGTCTGTTGCCTATTTCAATGCAGTAAATGTACAGGAAAGTGATAATATACGACCATATATCACATTATCATTAAAGTGAAGTGAGAATAAAATTAGTTAGTAACTAATCTATGATTATATGAGCAACTGATCCGCAGCTAAACCCGAAGCTAACACTACGAGTACTGAGGAAACCATTTAAAACAAAAAAGGTCCATGCTTTAAAACACTGGCTTCTACATTACACATCTATAAATGCAGTACTGACGAATGTGTGTGGTGATTGTGGTATATGACAAACATAAAACTTACATTTCTCTCTCTTTCTAGTCAAATTCTAAGAATTCTTTCACTTTTCTGATGTCGAGTCGACCAACCTCTAGTCCTCTACTAGCAGAAGGGGCGGGGCTTACGTTCGATTGGTGGAGGTTTCTTCATCCTTTGCTCTGATTGGTGGTTGCACATGTCGATATGACAACACAAATAACGCTGTTATGAGTTTGTCAAAGACAGACTGGAGTGATAAGTGTAACCTTTTAGAGGTGTTAAATTACATTTTCACCACTGTTAAAACATTTTAGATCGACTTACTTGACTTTGCTAGGCAAATATGTTACTTGTCTAGCTTGTTCTGTCTTGCATGAACAATTCAATAATTCAGTGCTGAATCATTGTTCTCTTAGGTTTCAAACAAGTCTTGTTTTTTTGTAGTTATGACTACTGAACTGAGAAGAAATCCATAGCAGCTATTATCCAATTGTTTGTCACCTTCTTTACTATTATATGCCTTTGTATTGAGTGTAAAGACAACCCGTCCATGTAACAGTCTAAATGAATGTCCTTTGATCACTATTTGTCTGACCTTGGAGCAATATAGCCCTTTAAAAAGGTTTATTTCTTGAGCATTAGCAATTCTTTGTCAAATAAATCATTAAATCATCTTATAATTCTACTCCTAAACCAGAACCAGCTTGGTCAATAAAGACATAGAAAGCATGTTTTTTTTTTTCTGTTATGAGTTTAATTAGATCCTCTTTATCCATGACATTGACTTTGATAAAGATCAGTTCACATTTTATTTCACAAACGTTCCCACCATCAAACACATGCCTGAAGCTGAAGCTTCTCCCAAATGTTTTGTCAGAAATCTCGAACTGATGCTTGTCAATTCCCTTCAGACACAAAAGAGCAAACTGAAGTTTCTTAGTGAGGTCTCACATATATCATTAATATCGCAAGTTTACAAATTAGCAGATTCATAAGACAGTTTAAGTGCATTTCACGTGATCTATACAAATATAGTATAAAGTCACAGTACTTCATGTACAATTATGTAAAGCCGTCATAGCACCACAGAGGTATAATTTGGGCTTCTATCTGTGAAATAGTGAGTTTCACAACAGAAACAATTAATCCTTAGTGTCACGACCAATATCAACAGCTTAATAATAACACAGACAGAATGACTTGAAAATTCTGAGTGTATGATTGCTTTACATAGTTGCAATCAATGTGACCAGGTTTACTTGTATATTAACTTGATGTGATTGCTATAGGAATAGCTGATAAGCACAGCACAAAATAATGAGACAATTTGGATAAGTCATTTTTTAATGTCTCATGATTTCAAGGGCTTTAAAAGACATTACGTTAGCAGCTGGTGGAATAATATACTGATATTTCTAACTGCTAGTAAGCATTGATAGTGAGATTAAATAATGTATGTTTAGACATGCCACAATATAGTGTATAAAATACAGAGGGAAATAAATTGTAGTTAATTCTTTGTCATGGCCCGAAGCTTGGCTTTTGGAACTGTACGCACTACATGAAACATATTAAAGACAAATATTCTTGTGCTACACAACAGATGATGAACTCCCATTAAGTGTGAATGATAAACATTTCTAATAATTAGATAACAGTGTTATTAATCACTGCAGCTACATATACCTGTGTCTCCACCTAACCAACTTTAGGCTGTGCAAAACAGCCAGTAATAATGTGTAAAACCATCAGCAAAAGTACTAGCATGCTTGACACCTTTGCGCTAGGCCAACCAAAGTATTTTACATAAACAGTGGAGCTTATTGACACATTAAATTGTACAATTCATAGACAGACATTCCCATCAATGTTTGCATAGCTTCTGAGATTTGTGAGTGTTAAAATCACAGTATTGTTTAAAGTTTCGAAATAAAAGACAGTGATGTCTTTCATGATCCTCTGAGGTCATCACGTCTATGATTTGTATGTCTGGAAAAAAAAATTAGTCCTTGCAGAATGAAATTTGCTGTATGGCAAAAAGCACGTGAATTTATGTGGGCTAAGGTGAAGCACCTTGACATTCGTGAGCCATTAAGTGCTGAAATAAAAGAAAGATTAGCACCCACCTCCATTTCATTTGTATCACTCAACACTGCAGTCCTGACGAGTTATTTGGCTTTAATTTCTACAAGAGCAGTCACTTTGGCAACCATAAACACTCAAAACATCAATGCTAGGATGTAATAGGATTTTTGTTATAAGAGCTTTTTAACAATAAAAAAAACTCCACGTGTGAGGAATGAGAATACTAGTTTTAGAAAACTCCCCTGTCCAACGGAGATGGTGAAAAATGGCCCAAGAGCCATATCAGTGAGACATAACAATAATTTCTGAACTAAGGTGGGATAATTCGAAAAAAAATTTAAATAAACTCCTTTTCATTCTCAGGTACTCAAAATCAGGCAGAATCTTTAACTGTGAAGTTCCTGCACATCATACATACCACAAACAGAGGTCATATTTCTGAGATAAGGAAAAAAGCAAATAATAGAGATGATAAAATAGCATTAGTTTGAACAAAAACACAAAATTATGCTCTCCTAATAGGTTCTGAGCAGCCTCACATTTCAACAATGACAAAAAAAATAAAAAAATCACAGATGGCATCGCAGTGATGCCATCACTAACCACTTGTACCCATAAACTGAACACCTGAGTGTAACTAGCGAGACGCATGGAAAGGTAGGTTAGCACATACTGTACATAAACTAGCCATTTCTAAACATACTGAGGTTTGCACAGAATGTTTAACTTATAACCTAACATACATGAAAAAGAAAACAGTGAATGATTAAGGCATTCCCTACCTCTCAAAATAAATAAATCCATTCACACTAAATTTTCAGATTCTAGTAAAGAGTGGAACTCGTGGAGAGGCTTTGTCCAAAAACTGTTCACATGAATCTCACATTCCGATGAACAAAATGAAAAGAGTTTAAGGAGAGGAGATGATATGGATTGGGTGAAGCAAAGGATGAATCACAAGACTCTTTCAGTCTTCCCAACCGAATCAGTAGATGTCTGGAAGGTCAGAGTACCTCCTGTCAAAGTAACCTCCCTTGTAGATCCAGTCTGCAGCTCCAGTGTACCGATTATTGCCTTGCTGGAACCATCTGAAAGATGGGAGGCCAAAAAGTTTATAAAAATAAAAAGGCTTTTCAAAATCTCTACAGAAAAACAAATTTTTTTTCACTAATATATTAACCTTTCAAGACGGACATATCAAAAGGTTTTAAATGATGGTATCTGCTTCAGTAGAAACCACTGGCTGGATTCATTTAAATTGTTTAATTCCTGTGGTTGGTCCATTTGTGTTTTACTGCCATGCCAGCTTCCTTGACTATTTTCATGGCAAATAAAGATGAAATAGTATAATTTAATATACTATACAAATTTGATTTAGATAACTCTAAAACTCGTAAAATAAATAAATAAATAAACAAACTCTAAAATGGATTCAGGGTTGACTGTTAATTATTCCCAAAGAAAACTTAAACCAGCACAAATAAAATATGTTTAAAATATACAGGACACTGTCTGTCTTCATTTGATATAATATTAATGAGCAGCTTTAATTTTTGTCTGTCAAACACAAGCGGCAACCTTCCGGTCTCTCTCTCTTGAAACCAACACGGAAGTGACTAAAACTGCAATTCATCGACTGGCCGCTAGAGGCTGGCTCCAAAAGGGAGTCAGTCCCATAGACCTGCCATGTTAAAATGCCCAACTTTACAGCAGAGAAAAATATGGTTACAGCTTGGTACAAAAAGTGGTTTTGGTCTATATAGCTAATTTTGCCCTTCATGACAACTGTGAGGGGGGTGAATATTTTTATAACTCATCCGTTTAAATTATATTAAGCCTTAAAGTTCTGCATAATTAAGGGCGTGGCCACTTGAGTGACAGGTGGATTGCCACTACTGTCACCACCGTCGAGCTAGGTAAGCGTGGTTTCAGCAACCAGCTCCCGCCTCTTTGCCCATTTTCGATTATCCGGGAGTGACGCGCTGCCAAGATGGCGATGGCCGGCTCCGCCCACTTTGAGCTTCAAAAACGCTCTTCAGAAACCTACTGGTGACGTCACGGACACTACGTCCATGTTTTTATACGGTCTATGGTCGAAAAAAATCAAAACAGATCTAAAATATTTCTAAACGTTGTTCATAAAATGTCGTGGAGTTGGAAATGTGTTGATAGAAGTTTTTTTTTTTCTCCCCCACTTTGGAGATTTTTCGTTCTTGTTCTCTTTGTTACATGGACATTTATATGTAAATGTATATAATTAAAATGCAATAAAAATATTTAAAAAATAAAATAAAGTATTTCTAAATGTGAAAGGAATGAGAATATACAAAATGAGGAACGCAGGCCAGTAAAAAAGTGGAAGGTTGTGCTCTTAATTCAAATACTCGCCTCGTAGACCATTCTTCCTCGTCTTTAGCACGCTCTCTTCTGGCAACTCTCTGCTTCTCTTCCAATCTCTCCTTCTCTTGACTTGCAGTATCTGGAATTTAAGAATAGCTTTTGAATTTAGGGGTAAAATAAGTGCAGCATCATCCAGAAGACAGCTTACTGGACAGATGGTAACAGAACGGGCCAAAAGAGAGATTGTGCATACCGATATCCCCAT
The DNA here is from genome assembly GCF_001515625.1 of Sinocyclocheilus rhinocerous. Lineage (NCBI taxonomy): Eukaryota > Metazoa > Chordata > Actinopteri > Cypriniformes > Cyprinidae > Sinocyclocheilus > Sinocyclocheilus rhinocerous. The sequence continues at coordinate 224,966 of NW_015642789.1, forward strand.
TCTCCATAGCTCTGATGTCAGGACGCAAACGACAGTCTGTTGGTGCTATGACTCCAATCATGCCAGGCTCCAGCTCATTAAGCGTCATGGCAAAGTTAGTAAAGTTATACATCTAAACAGAATCGAGAAAAAAAAAAAAGTAAAGTGAGAATATGCATAACATGTAATCACCCAAGACAGATGTTGGAGTCATTGGGGGCTTGGGGTTACCTGTGTCGAGTGTGGCGGTCGAGGGGCTACTCTCCATAGCAGCGTACTGCCTGGGATCATAGTAACTGTTTCCTGGACATCTGGCATTTCATCTGCATCATCACCCCCTGTACTCTGCTCCTAATCACATGCATACAGTACTACCATTTATGCCTCACATTCATATGAAAACCATTAAACACTACAGATAAAGTTTAATGGTTGCAAATAAAGCAAGATCAGAAAGCAAATAGACTAAGAAAACTAATTGAACTAATACTCTACTATGATGGTGGCTCAGGGACTGTAGCTACACTGCTAAAAACCAACTGTCTTTACCCTCACTTCTCATTGAAATTGCATGTTAATACAAAGAAGGGAAACAAAAATTGATTTCCAGCAAACACACTGCAGATAATTTTAATTAAATTTTATTTTTCAATTACACTATCATTCAAAAGTTTGGGGTCAGTACTTTTTTTTTTTTTTTTGCAATAAATTGATCAAAGATGACAGTAAAGACATTTATAATGTTACAAAAGATTTCTAATAATGCTATTCCTTTCACCTTTCCATTCGTCGAAGAATCCTGAAAACAATGTATAACAGTTTCCACAAAGATAACTGTTTACAACATTGATAATAATAATAATAAATGTTTTCTGAGCACCGAATCAGCATATTAGAATGATTTCTGGAGGATCATGTGACACTGAAGACTGGAGTTATGACTGCTGAAAATCCAGCTTTGCCATCACAAGAATAAATAAAACTTTAAAACAGACTCAAATAGAAAAGTTGCATTAAATTTTAACAATATTTCACATAATTACTGTTTTTATTGTATTTTTGGTCAAATAAATGCAGGTGAGTATAAGAGACCTCTTTCAAAATCATTCAAAAATCCTAGACACTAAACATTTGAAGAGAAGCCGATAATTAATTTGTATTCTATTGAAATAAATAAATAAAAAAATATATCACAAAACAAATCTGAACGAGGAGTCGGTTTGTGTAGTCACATTAAAACGCAATGGAACGCAATATTACACAATGGAAAGAATTTGCTCTAGTTGACATTTCTTCTATACTTCAGTAAAGATCTTGAGACTTTTTCAGTTGGCATAGTTCTCACTTCTAAGAGTTTGCAAACGGTCTCTATTGTAATAAGTGGTGGAGCCTCTATTTGAGGATGCGTGAGAGCCCTTTTGGACTTCCATGTGAAAACACAACAGAAAATATATCACGGCTCTGCAGTAAGAGATAAATGACTAACGCTTTTTACCTGCTTGTGCTTCTTGGAATCTCCTCCGCTTTTCTTCTCTGCTTTCTTGTTGACTTCATAGACTTTTGGTTCAATGCTATATACACACTCAGTCCACTTCCCATAGATAACCTGATGCTTCTTTTTACTGAAATACACCCAGACAAAATGAGTCATGAACACAAGCATCAAATCCAGTAAAGTAAAAGTACAGACACAATCCAGCTGTAAAAGACACTGCTAATGCCTTTAGTGCTCCAGACACGGAGTGGATGTGCAGAGTGAACTCTACAGGCTGGGAGTCAGATATACCCACTGACATTTGATACGAATGACTGCTCACCTCTTGTCCTGGATATGTCCCTCTACCCTATGCAGCTCTTTGCCAAACATGCCGCATGGCTTAAAATTCAGCACACACTTGTCCCCAGTGCTAAAATGAACAGAGAGAGTTCTCAGTCAAAAATAAGGGAATGAGTGAACATTAATCCACAATGTGACATGGAAAGATCACACTATAGCCTTTACAAAAACAATATTTAAATGCTGAAAAAGGTTGAAAACGCAGGCAGAATATTTAGTGTCAGAAAGGAAAGAGATGAAATACCTGTGGTTGACAATCTCCACTGTCCCATACTGCTCAATCCACAGTTTACCTAGAATAACGTTATGCACACAGCACATAGGGTTCGTCCATGTGTAAGCTTCTCTGTGCCTGAGAGAGAGAGAGAGAGAGAGAGAGAAGAATTAAAAAATAGCTCAGCCATAACTAATGCCCAAAATCTCTTCAATACACATACGAAAAATGCTAAATAATAAATGGACATTCCAGTATGTTACTTATCTAGCAGATGATGCTTTCCAAAGCAAGTTACATTATACTAAGGGCCAGGAAAAGTTACTGCCTTGCTCAAGGGTCCGATTGTACTTGAGGATCTCAATGACTCTCCAGCTCCAATAAAAAGTGATCATATTATACTTAGTGAAGTCACATAAATAAAACTCACTTGGAGAGCTCAAGTGTCATGGTGCCTTTAGGCTCTGCCTCCACACTCTTCCCCCATAATTTTAGTTTAGGGTAGATGGAGCCGTGAAACGAGAAGTCCTGATTGAGTGACTCTGAGTAGAAGGCGCTGATTGGTGGATGGTGGCTCACTTGTTCTGAGATCATGTGGTAACCCTCTTCATCCCTGAGCACAGATATTACAAATTATTGGTGCAGGCTAATTTGGATTTACATATTCAGCTTTGTAGTAGATGATGTATAGCGTTTGTGTCCAAATGTTCTTTAGATTTACCGTGTGAGTTCAAAAGTCTCTCCTAATAAAGGGTTAAAAGGTTTTCCAGTTCTGTCCCATTGCGATGCAACAGCAGAAACGGCGAATGCGGCAACAAGCTGACAAATGAGATGCAATTGCGTAATAAGGATTTGTTGAATCTTCCATGCATGCACACATGTGAAAGTAAAATATAAAGGAGGCAAGGTTTCTGCAGGTTTTATGAAGGTAAATTTATGACTTTTTCAAGACCAATTAAATATGTTTTTAATTAATTTTGCATAAAAATTGTCTTAACTAGAAATAATGCAAATAACTTTTACTGTACCTTCTGATCACACTGCAAAAAAGTGATGTTCTTCCTCAGTATTTCTGTCGTTTTCCAGTGCAAAAGATCACAATAGATGCATTGTGAAGCAAAATGACAAGATAAGATGCCTTGTTTTCTGAGAAATCGATCAAAATGAAGTTTAACACAAAAACAAATATCTGCAAATGAACTTAATTTAAAGGGAAAACAAGTTGTCATAACCCATGGAAATATATTTGTTCTTGTTTTAAGCATTAACTCGATTAATTTTGTTCTCAGAAAACCTCATACCTTCATTTTGCATTTCAAATAAATGTATCTTGATTTAAGGGTGTTAAGATATTTGTATTGGAAAACAAGACAAAAATACTGAGGAAAATATAATTTTTTTTGCGATGTATAAAACATTTAACACCATGACTTTATTTATTTAGGACTAATTTGTGGAAGGGCCAATTAAGACTTTTTAAGACCTGCAGAAATCCTGGAGGCACTAACCTGCATACGCTCTATAGAGTCAGAAAGTGTACAAGCTTTATGGATGAGGTATGTATGTTCCATGTACTCTGTAATCCTCTGCAAGAAGCTCAGCGGTTCGTTGAAAACAATAGGCATTGTTATCTTGGACAGCTCCTGCAAAGAGACAGTATTCCCAGATAGAAATGGCTTGGCATGTGGACAATGACACCACAATCTAAACAACATGTCTCTTTTACAATTTCATATTTCATGCTGTGTTTGAATGGAGCTCTTTTTTTACTAAGCTGTTGTTTGGTCAAAGTAGCTAGTGCTCACCATTCCAATGCATTTCTTCAGGAAGCCCCATACACTAAAGTCATTTCTGGAGAACATGGGCGCTGGCAGAGTAGTTCTGAACACACAGACACACACATTAAAACATTACACAGTCCAAAGGATATAAACATCTTCACATTTTGTTTCCTGCCTCTGAATATTATTTCACTTTATTCAGACTCCTTACCGCCTCTCCCATACTCCATTTTCAGACGGCACTTTGCCATTCACTGTCTGCTTGCTCTCATAGACACAGGCATCTTTAAAGCTGACTTCACATGAGTCGTCTGATTCTAAACCTGAGACAAAAGAGAGATTTAGCCATAGGTGACAATAAAAATGTGATGTACAGTACTATACTTCATCACGTACCTGTCTCAGCATCATAGAACTCTTCCTCGCTGTTCATGATGGACAGTTACTGCTGTTGATGTCAATCAGAAGGCATTGTTTCACAGTTTGAATGTGTTCTGTTGATCAAACCAGAGAACAATATTGTAGGTTTGAAAATTAAAAACATATAAAACTGGAAGTCATTAGTCCAACTTATAAAAATGAATCATTAACGTACTGTAGACTACTACTATGCCGTAAACCTGGAACAGACTGGACACTAATGCTGGCCTATGCTCTCTGTCCATTCTCTTATTGAACACACAGAACAAATCCAATCACCTCACTGCAGTCTTTAAACAGCTGTGCTTGGCAAAACCATCTGATGAGTGTGTCCGAACAAGCTAATTCTTTAATGGCCAATGGCAGCTCATAGCAGAGAGAGAATGTGTCAGCATCCGGTTGTCATTACTGCAACTGATTGTACTGATTCACAATGTTGGCTTAATTAAAGGGGTCATATGACGTTGCTAAAAAGAACATTATTTTGTGTATTTGGTGCCTAGAGTGAGCGGAGGGCGCCTTGAGTGAGGGGCAGCGGGCGGGCTTGAGTGAGCGGAGGCGGCGGGCTTGAGAACGGTGCGGCCGGTGGATTCGACGAAGGAGTGTCCGGCGGGCTTGCGGCAACCACATGTGACGACCCCG
>NW_015642789.1:229853-258954 GCF_001515625.1 Sinocyclocheilus rhinocerous
TTTTTAAATCTTATTAAACTGAACACCAAGCTTTTGTCAAAAATAAAGCCTTATCTTCGACACACAAATATAACGTGTACTTTATCTTTGATTACAAACAAACAAAGAAACAAAAATTAATAAACAAAGCCAACCACCTAATAAATAATATGTGTCAGTACTGGGTCAATAGTATGTAACAAGCATTACTTTTATTTGTATCAATACTACAGCGAGAATAAAAGTTACTCCTTCTTTCTTTGCGTGAACATTTGGGCGGCATTATGCAAATCTTCCCACATCGTGACGTAGACATGTGGGGGCGTGTTAGAACGAGCCGTTTTAGGTAGGCGTGGTTGACTCTTAACTTTTATAAAGAATACCTCTTTGGATTTGAGACTTTAGTCTTTGCAACTTTACAGATCTTCTTTACGCACCAAGAGCTTGTAACACTCCAAAGAGAAAGGAAAAATTGAAATTGCATCATATGACCCCTTTAAAGAAATGATACCATTCAGGAATTATGATGCAAATGTCCTGGTAGCACATATAAGAGTTTTTAAAGTAATTTCTTAGAGTTCTTAGAATTTTCATAAATGTGCTCTTTGTATTCAAGTTGGAATTATATGGTTTTGAAAAAATGTTTTTGCCATTTTCAATAAAAGTACATTAAATACATTTAATCAAATATCGTATACACTACCGTTCAAAAGTTTGGGGTCGGTAATAAGTCTGAAATAGTGTCACATCATCCTTCAGAAATCATGCTGATATGCTGAATTGGTGTTGAAGAAATTACTCATTACTATTAGTATCAATGCTGAAAACAGTTGTGCTGCTTAATATTTTTGTGGAAAACATGATACATTTTTTTCTGGATTTTTTTTAATGAATATTAGACAGTTCATAAGAAAAACATTAATCTGAAATATTTTTATATTTAATTTTTTTTATATTTAATATTTAATTAATTATTTTTTGCAACAATGTAAAATATGACCATGTAAAATTGTTTTTACAAACATATTTTCCTTTTTTTCTGCATGTTGGTTTTATCTTTCATATGACAAACAAAGGTTTTTCAAATATTTTGATTTTCAAGAAGTAATGGCAAATAATTATGCCAAAATATTTAACACTTTTCAAGAACTTCTTTATTTTAATGAGGCTTTTTTTCTTCCTTATCATCAGGAATGTTGATATCAACGAACCCCAAAAAACATTACAAACAAAATTAATTTGAATTGTATTTAATTTTAAATTAAAAAATGCTCATTGCAAAGGAGTATTCAAGTCATTGTATGAATTGCACTGTAATATATTATTATTGAATAAATTAATAGAACGGACAGATAAATAAGCATCATACACACAGAAACAAAAATAGAGAGCTAAAAGGGAAAACTCTTGTTCAGACCGCCAATTATACAGCTGTGGATGACCAAAATGAAAAGCAGTTTAAAAAAACTATTGGCCATATAACAGAGGTGGGGGGCACCATGCAAATTATTTGGAACTCAGAAAGGCAAAGCAGCCACTTAACAAGCTGACAGCTATCACATATGCAAACACCCATGTGGTAAAGTGCCAATAGAGGAAGTCTTGGCTGGATGAACAGCACATAGCCCTGGTCGTTTTGCAACCACACAAATTCAAGGTAGCTCAACTGAAATGAATGTAGTAAAAATATTTCCAAATAATCATGTAAACAATACACCTTATAGTCTTTCAGCTAAGGGGAATGGTTGGATAGACGTCTTTTGGCTGTGATGGGCTGTTATAACTACAATACACAGAGAAAACTAGTCATACAACTTACTGGAAAATGACAGCGCTACAGATCAATGGTGACTAAGACAACCACATAAGTGTCTGGTTCTCAGAAAAAGTGGCACAGTTCTTGGTGGTTGTGCCTGAAGAAACTACTGTATCAGTAGTTTTAGACTTTATATTGACCTGGAAGCATAAAGTTAGTTTACTAACTAACTAACAGCAGTTAGTTGCCGGTTCACAGTCGTAACTGACGAAAAGCACTACGTTAAATATATTCTTATTAATAATAGTAGCAGTACAATAAAGCTGCTTTGTCTAGAAGACTGGAGTCCCTTGTGAGTATAGTTTGGGGTCAGTAAGATTTCTGAAAGTCTTTTATGCTCATCAAGGCTGCATTTATTTGATCAAAATCAAAATAGTTAAAACAGTAATAAAAAAAAATTATGCAATATTATTACAATTTAAAACAAGTTTTCTGTTTTACTATGTTTTAAAATGTAATTTATTCCTGTGATTGCAAAGCTAAATTTTCATTCCAGTCTTCAGTGTCACATGATCTTTCAGAAATCATTCTAATATATATATATGCTGATTTATGCTGATTAATGTTTTGTGGAAACACTGATATATATATTTTTAGGATTTTTTAATGAGTAGAAAGAACAGCGTCTATTTGAAAAAAAAAATCAGGTAAATATATCTAGTCACTTTTGATCAACTTGATACATCTTTGCTTAGTGCTGCTGTCAACTAACAGATGGATCATAGTAGCATCTTTCATCATATGCACAGGTGTAATGAGTGTCAGTCAAAACAGTGGAGAAGATTAAACCCATTAAAACTACAGGGCAATCAGTTGATTCAGTACATCACTCAAAAGACATAGAAAGCACTGCTTAGTATATGATCGCATGCAGCACCATATTAAACCCAACGTCTAGCCATCCGTGCATGAGGGCAGTCTGACGTTCAAGTTATGTCCCGTTAGATATACAAACATATCTGATACTACGAATAACCAGCCTCGCTCGGCATCTCCAAACTAGATCTAGGCTCTGGGCGTTTGGCTTGAGCTGTTTTGACCCGCGTTAGCCGCTAGCAATGAGCATTGACCAATAATAAACCCGAATATTACTCATCAACCCGTTTGATATCGTCAAAACATTCAAGAAGATACGAAATAAAACGACATGTAACATCGATCAAACTTAGCAGGCTGTATACTGTGCGTGTGTCGCGTTACCTTTCAGTAATGTAAAGCTGAATCGCTCCTGTCTCCGGTGGGACAGAAAATAAGAGCCCAGTTTGGGAAGACTGACAGCGGGGCGGATACATTTCGCCTGGACGGGAGAACAAACTGGATTGGAGGGTTAAGGCAGCGGTACAAACGAAGATGGGCGGGGCGACGTTTGATTGACAGAAGTAGTAGCCTATTGTGAAAGAAGACCCCTCTGCGAACGCACGATATTAACCTTTCGAAGGGGCGGGGTTATATTGAGGTTACATAAAGGGGTCGGTACTAAAAAGGCAGGGATGTGGGTTATTTATAATCCTAACAATAAATATCGCCGTCGGCTATGGCAGTGGCGCTGCTTGATTGAATATGACTGCTGTCCAGGAATAGATATAAAGAAATCCTTGACAACGCATTGATTTTAGGATGTGAATAAGAAAAAACAGTAAGAAGCTATAGAGAATATTAGGCCTATATGATTTCACAAATAGACAGATATTTTACAGCTTCATTTCATATTTTGAATTCTTATTTGTGCTGTGAAACAGGGCCAGGGGTTTGTAAGGGCCTTAGACAAGAGCATGAAAATAAATGAGGCCCAATCAATGTAACAAATAGTTTCTTGGTTTAAAAAGAAAGTATTTGCTTTCAATATGCTTTTAATCACATAGCCTTTTTATGCAGTTCAAACCATGTAAAATATGCAGTAACTTAAATAAAATAAGGTAAAAAATAATAATAATGTAAACTACCCACATAACTGTATGTAAATGTTAAAATGTTTATTTAGTGCAGCAAGAAACTGGTGAAAAACGATGTGCAAGATAGAATGAAAGAACATAAGTTAAAAACAGGTGCAGTTTGAGGGAAAATGAAAACAATCTAACAAAAACAAAAAAAACAAATAAATTTATACATTTAAATAGGTCAAAAATACATCAAAATATACAAATATAAATAACAAATAACACATAAAAATTTAAGTTAGCCTGCAGATTAATTACTATTTTCATCTTCTGATTTCCTCCTCTCTTTTTTAACAGTATTTTTTCTTTTAGCGTTTCTCTAAAAAAGAGATTTTTTTAGCAAGCCTGAGAATTTGCATATATCCGGTATTCAATTTCTCAGCTATGCACCGCGGCATGAATAAATGATGCCGATTACTGTGCGTTTGACTATAGTTTCTGCTTTTAGTTTAGCTATTGTTGAGATATTTCCTGATATTTCCTTTAGTTTCATTTGAAGCCACTAGATGTCAGCGGAGCAATGTTATAGTATAATACTTTCAGCTCCGTGTCATTGAGAAGTGTGAGTTTTGATAAATTCTTTTCTTTTTGAAACCAGTGTATAAACCTAAATTTAGAAATTAGCTATGAATAAAAAAAACGTATTAGATTTTATGAGTGAATAATACAGACACTGTTACCGATTTCAGTCATAAGTGTGTTAAAATAAGGCCATCATATGAATTAGCCTAATAAATAAGAAAAATAGCCGATTACTAAATTAATATTTAAAACATATATGGGTGTTCGGGGGGAAAACACTAAAATGTTATGCTAGTAAAACATTGGTTTGGCACTATTATAGCTGTTCGTTATAATGCCAGTAAAGAGTTATCTGTGACTCAGAGTGAGAGAAAGAGAGAGAGTAAAGCTCCTTTTGGGGCGGAGATTTCCGAGTTTTTAAAGCACATGGCCACACACAGTACAGTTATTCACTCAAACACTAGACTAACGGCTTTACCCGGATTTATCTTAACTTTATCTCATCTCACACAAACTCTTGAGAGGATTCTGCTGGGATCATTCATCTCATTACTGACCATTAGTCGTCTTTGTTTGTAAAAACAATGTAAGGTGAATGAGAAGAAATTATCATCTCTGAACGCCAACAATGACAAAGACAAAAGTTGAGGCAAATCCTGAGGCTAATTCACGCTCATCCCATCATGGACGGGACGGGCAGGAAAAAGCCTGCGGAGACGCGAGCAGCCAGCAGCCGACAAGACAAATCCACCGGCATCATGTGCAACACATGACGTCAAAACAAGCTCAGGCGGACACTTGGTCTAAAATCATCCCAGCAGCCTCACAGAGCAAAGCCAAAGAGCTTCACTCGAAGAAACCAAAGCGTGGAGCATCTGTCACGCCAAACATCCACACGGGGAAAAAAGAGATGAAACCAGAGTCGAGAAAACGTTCCGATAGCAATCGCAGTAAATCGTGCGGGAGGAGAAAGCTGTCGGATGGAAGCATCACGTCTGATGACCTGAGTAAAGACTCTGGCTGCGTTACCGGGAAACTGTCTTCCACGGACAGCAGCTCTGAGATCTCGGACGCATCAGAGGAGCACAAGCAGTCCACTGATGCCCAGTGTGGTGAGGTCTGTCACAGAGGTCCCAACGAAGAGATGATGGACGATTCAGCGGAGCAAATATCAGAACACAGAGAAGAAGATGGTCTGATTAATGCCAACCTGTCTCCAGGGTTTGGCTTCGGAGAGGGAAGCACCTCTCCTGGAGACCAGAGGTCCTACGTTTCTCTGGACAGTCGCTTGAACTTGAGCGCGTCTGTTATATTTTCGGATCTGACTGGAGACTTTGCTGATGGGGTGCATGAGGATCTGCTGAGAGAGATTGACGACCTAAGATCGGAAAATGAATATTTAAAGGTGAGATTTGTTGATTAATCTATTAATTCATTTATTTGATTGTTAATTAATTGCAAATAATCATTTCTTGCATGGTGTAAATTATGCTTGGGAGAGTTCAGGTAAAGTGGGACACATTTCATATTTGCTCTTTAAATATGTAAGTCATTTATAATTGCCATAAGGGTCTTTTGTCATTATGAACATGTTTTATTTCGTCTTGACACCATCATAGTGGGCATGATCAAGCATCTGACTGATCTCAATGAGTGCATATGGAAAATCCACCAAATGAAAACGCTCTTCTGAAACATAAACATTGTAGTTTTTAAAATATGTCTGAATTCAATTACCAAAACAATTTATTGTTGTATAATTGCTTTTAATTATTTGTGAGAGTCTGTTTTAAGTAGATAATGTTAGATAAAGTAGGAGAGTACTAAATGCAACCTGTTTTGATGGATTAAGATTATTAAGCATCAGACTATTATCAGCTAACATGGCATAAACCATGTCATATGATGTGATGGACAATGTACTTAATGTAAAATTAAATTAAAACAATCACACATTGTCTGCTACATGTATAATACATATTTTAACGGTCAAAATAAATTGCACGTGATCTGGCTTATACTGTAAGATTTACTCTCTTCTTAGAAGATTACACTTTCGCTAATTGGCTCTTGTCATCCCTCATTGTCTCTGACATGCAATAGAAGGACGGGTTCACAGTGTGAACGAGACAAGCTTTACTGTGATTAAGTGCAAGGTGTCTCAGCAGAAATCAAGAAGTCAACAGAGGTGCCACCAATGTATCCAAGAAGGGCAGTGCGTCATTCTTGGCACGTGCCACTAGTTCTGTGGGTTAATGCGCACAGCATGCTGGCACTCAACACGTAAGGCCAGTGCAGTGCTGTCATGGATGAGTTGGTTGAAGACTGACATTGATAGTGATATAGGAAACACCCTTTGTACACACTAACACACAAATGCTTTTGACTAAAGTAAAATGCATTCATTTATCTCATGTTTTCCAATCAAAAACTTCCAAAAAGTTTCTAAGACAGTTACGGTGGCTGTAATGCTGCCACATACAGTATGATTCAGTTCTATGAAGTTGATGTTTACATACACCATTTATGACTGCATTTTTAGGATGAAATGGAGGAGCTCCGCTCAGAGATGCTAGAGATGAGGGACATGTACATGGAGGAGGATGTTTACCAGCTGCAGGAACTCCGACAGCAGCTGGAACAGGCCAACAAGGCCTGTCGTATCCTGCAGTACCGACTTAGGAAAGCAGAGAGACGCAGTCTGCGTGTAGCCCAGACGGGACAAGTGGACGGGGAGCTTATCAGGACACTTGAGCATGATATTAGGGTGAGGATGTGCTGCTAACAGTCATAATTTGCTGGTGTTGAGTGTGTTTCTGTGAGAAAGTCCTTGTATAAAGTCACAAAGCATAAAGAGCAATCACTGACATTCAGGGTGTAATTAAATAGATGTTTCCCTCATGATTTGGGTGCAATTAAGCTACAGTGGTGTGTGTACAGGAAAACCACTGTTAGGATTTTGGATGCCGTCCATGGCATTTATGGGACAGGATGTTTATCTAAATTGCTTAACGCTTAGTGCCAATTAAATGTTGAATAGTAAGTCACTAAATGAGTCAAAACTCTGTTTTTATGAATCAGCATGCACTCAGGTGGATTGTGTAATCCTTCCATTGTGGTTTGTGACCCAAATCGTGGCACTAAGGGTTTAGTGAGTGCTGAAACATCATTTTGTTTTATAGTTTGACGTGTATAGTGAGTGGTTTTATTTTTGGAAGTGGTCCAACTAGTAAAATGAGGAGAAAAACCCTCGGTTTTCTCTTTGGCAGACAATTGGTGTTGCTCAGTTTGTGGTGGGCCACTCACAGAATAAGCATTTTTTGGTTTGAACTTCTCAGCCAATCAGCAACAGAGCTTTCTGAAGGAACGTTACAAATTAAAAATCAATCTACACAGCAGGACAACCCATATAAAAGGGCTGTTTTCTTTTGAAATCTGCTTCCAGACTATGCAAAGCAAATTCCTCAGGTTTCTTCTGAACGTTTTGTCTTTGCTGAATTAAGTGTGAGAATGTATTTCGTAGAAACACAATGTGAAGTATCACTGAAGAATGAAGGTTGAATGAAAGTGTGTGTGCATTTGCATGTGTACAGTATATGTGTCAAGGACTATATAGCCACAAAATCCGAGAGGGAAAGTGTCCAAGCACAGCTGCTGGTGGTGTGTGTTGTGGGCATGCCCATGACCAGTCTATTTTAAAGGCATGTGAGAGAAATAGATACCCTCCTTTCACAAACTGGGCCAGTGTGTGTCCATCGCTGCTCAGAGTCCTCACTAGCACTCTGTCAAGTTATTCAGTCTGCAACAACCCCCATGGGAGAGTCCTGCAATCTGATATCTAACAGCATCCTTTTCAAAGTCTGCTCTACTCTACATTTCCATCATTAATTTTTTTCACAGAGAAATACGAGTTTGTGGTGTTGCTCCTGGAACTCAATGCTGATAATAATCACCCTGCGCTATAAAAAAGGAAAGCACAGAGTCATGCGCTGAATGCTGTGGTATAATCACATGCACTCTAACCGTTTTCCCTTGACATTGTTCGCAACTGTTAGCAACCCCTTGAGCAACAAGAGGATGAGTGCTTTGCAAAGGATAGCAAAGGAGGGAGATCATAGGAGAGTTGACCCATATTGAAACCCATACAATTACCTAACCACCTTACTTCCTCACATCCTCAGTGTCACAAACCACAGCTGAAACATGGTAACTTAATCCTCATTTTGCAATGTTCCCTATAAAGTGTTGGGTATTTATTTTCTTTAAATAGAGCTTCTTGTTTTTAATAGTATTCCCCAAGAGAATGAAATGACATGAGATAATTATCGTATTAACATCAACATTTTTGTGGATAGTTAGCATGGACAAATGGTTTGCAGTGTATTTACTTGACTCTAAATTAATATTTTGTTCCCAGGTGGCAAAAAGCGTGTCCCTTCGCCTACACAGTGAACTTGAGGCCATTCAAAAGAAAAATTCACGGCTGGAATGGGAAAATGAGGAATTACGTGAACGGCTGCAGGATCTGGAAGTGGCAAAGCAGGTCCTGCAGGCTGAGATGGACAAATCACAGGTGGTATGAGCACAAAGCCATCACTGTATTTATATACAGTATATACACACACAAACTATTGTTCAAAAGTTTAACTATTGTTATGTTTTTGATAGAAGTCTCATATGCTCACCAAGGCTGCATTTACTGAATCGTAAAAACAGTAACATTGTGAAATATTATTACAATTTAAAATAACTGTTCTATATATTTTAAAATGTAATTTATTCCTGTGATGGCAAAGCTGAATTTTTAGCATCCATTACTCAAGTCGTCAGTGTCACATGATCCTACAAAAATGATTCTGATATGCTGATTTAGTGCTTTTTTTTTTAAGTCAACAATAGTTGATCTAATATTTTAGTGTAAAACAAGATACAATTTTCAGGATTCTTTGATGAATAGAAAGTTCAAAAGAATAGCATTTATTTTAAATAGAAATCTATTTTATCACTTTTGATCAATTTAATGCATCCTTGCTGAATAAAAGTATTAATTTCTTTTTTATAAAACTTACTAACCCTAAACTTTTGAATGGTAGTATGTGCATATATATCCATTATGCCCTATATCACTTTAAAGCAGTACTTGTTTGTTGCTTAGACTCCTTAGTTTCATGATGCCGTTAGGATTACAATCTGACCTTTACCCCAACTGTATGTAGTGGGTGTAATCGACAGCTGACTGCTTGGGTAGGGCATAGAATGAACTAAGGGTCTGAATTCAAAGTGCAGCTGTCATTCTCACTTGTGGATGCAGTGAGGGGGAGAAGAGAGAAAAATAGGGCAATTGAAAGGTTGAAGAGAGAGTGAGAAAGAAAGATCTCACCTCAAAGAGAGATCCTTGTCCAACTCTTGGGTCTTATTGTGTTCAATTACCACAAAATACTAACAAAAAGGCATGCTTTTTGTTTTCACCTTCTCACAATAATAAAAAATATAGGCCGCCACCATTATACCAACATAATGCACCGAACAAATTTTATTGGCAATGAAGGCCTGTAGGTCTTTAATAACGGCACGCATTCAGTTTAATCCAGGATTCAGTGCTTAGAAGTGGATCCCAGCAGCTCAGCTCAGACAGCTGCTGCCCATTCCTGATCCTCACCAGCAGAACAAATCAGCTACAACCAGATTATCAAGGCCTCATGTGAGCCTGACACTACCTAAAACATGATGATCTCCATACAAACACTTTTTACTTATCCATTAGAGTCAAAAATCTTTTTGCAGTCTTGATCCACAAGAGAAATTACTGATTTATAATCTCAAAACATCAAGATCAAGATCAAGAATCAAAACATTAAGGGTACTGTTAAATGCATTTATTTTGGTGTTATGCTTAAGTTATGACAGTTCAGTCTTGGTTTGGATTGACTGAGGTTATTTTTAACATTTAAAGAAGATAATGTGAAGTCTACATGCTCCTCCTCTGCTCTTTGTACTTTTAAGGGTTTGAGCCTCTCAGACAAAGCAGCAGACAGATAGCCTGACTCTAGCCAGCATTCTTGACGTACTTGGAGCATAATGGATGTTTGGTGTAGAAATGGAGTTGGAGTTCTTGCCATCTCACTACACGAACATGATTGAGTGTGTTTATTAGGTGCATGCTTTCCTTACAGTCACACATTTCATTGGGTATTGGAATGCATTGGACAGCGGTATGATGGAAAATAGCAATAGGATTAATATAACTCAAATGAACATTTATGCCCATAGGAGGACATCATCTTGATCATCAAATTGCATCAACACACCTATACATAAGCTGTGTTGTATAAGCTGCTGAAATGTCTTCAGACTAATTATGGATATGGTGCATCCACAGAATTCTCTAAAGAGACGAAGTTTGAGATCAACATCCAACAAGAGTGAAAAGAAGCTCTCACCACAGGTGAGTTGGGAGTTACAGTAGTCTGATTAATTTGTGAAGGTTAGTACTTGTTTGGTGCTAGTCTTACAAGAGGACCAATATTAGCCTTCAGAGTTGTGCAAAACTCAGAATTAAGAAAATTTATTTTCAATTCATGCATTAGAATTTCAGTTGAATTGTCCGCACCACAGGAAGTTTATATGGAATGACAGAAAGAGGAATATACGAAATTAGAATTCAAAGAAATTCAACACTGGGAAATGGAGTGATATAAAAAAACATTCATTAAAACATTCTATCATTTGTTTTTATTAAAAACTTTGTCATACTAAAGTTCAAAGTTTGTCTAGACAATCTTTTCTAGTTAAAATTACGCTTATATGAATTTCTCTGCATTTCAGTTAATTTCCCTGCATTTCCCTACAGTCAAATTCACATTACAATTCTGCATTCTGTTTGCTACCTCGGTTCAAATTCAGGAATTGAGTTTTAAAATGCATTCCCAATTCACTTCTTAGTGGCACATGACCCTGTTAGCCATGGTCAAAGTAGCCTTGCTGTGTTTTTAGTAAAATTTTTGATATATGCCAAATATTTTAACACGCCTCTGCAGGATGACAGCGCTGATTTGAAATGCCAGCTCCACTTTGCCAAAGAGGAGTCTGCGCTCATGTGCAAGAAGCTAACAAAGATGGCCCTGGAGAGCGAGGCGATGCGGGAGGAGCTCGCCAAATACCGTCTGCTTTATGGTGAGGTGGATGAAACCCAGGCTGCAGCGGGCGCCACTAACTCTGCCCACACCCGAGAAGCAGAGGTCAAAGTTCACTTGCGGCTGGTGGAGGAGGAAGCCACATTGCTGAGTCGTCGAATAGTGGAACTAGAGGTGGAGAACCGTGGGTTGCGGGCAGAGATGAGTGAACTGCGTGAACGAGGAGGAGGAAGCCTAGAAGAAGAGGAGATGATGAAGGGGGCCAGTGAAGGATTAGCATTGCCTCTCCAAACTGGGGAACAGGTGGAGATGCTTAGAGGTGGATGTCTGGATGGGACAGAGAACGCAGACGCAGCGACTACCCACAATAATATGCAAGAGAACCAGATGCATGTAGAGGAAGATCATGTGGAGAACTCTTCTATCAGCCACATGCACAGAGAAGGGCCGATTGGTGGGGAACAGGAACTTTCTAAAGAGACTAAAGAGGAAGACAGACAAGTTCAATGTAAGTCAGACTGCACATTTGTTGTGAAAGATCTAGAGAGTCTTCTTGCCATCCATGACCAGGCGCTGCTTGTCAGATCGACTATCCAGCTCCTGACAACCCCAGCAAAAAATGGCCTCTCACCTAAATGTACCCATAAGACTCCTCCTGGTGCTCCCTACCTAAGCAAAACTGCAGTAGATCCTCAGTGCAAAACACATCAATGGCTTTTGGACCCAATGTTGAGTCCCTTGACCAACGGACTAGAGGTGTTACAAGCCCAACTGCATGCTCTTGTAGAAAAGTTGGAGGTGCTCTCAAACTCCACTTCAGAGTGCCTTGGGCCTGTTACAGAGAAGAATATGTTACATTTTGGCAAAGATTTAAGTGTAATGAAAGAGAATGCAAAGAATCAAGCAAGACAAGAACGTCCATGTGAAGGAAATGTTGGAAATGGGTGTAACCAGGACAGCTTAGTGCTGCTCACTCTGCAGCTCCAATGGTTCATCCAGCAGTGGAGGCAGGGAGAGAGACCCACAGCTGATGGAAATAACCTGTTTGAGGTAAATTGGGAGACAGCATTTGCTACTGCGGTCACACATCTTTATCGATGAAGATGGTTGAAATTTTCTTAATAATAATTTTTATTTGCAGTTGAAATAACAGTATACTGTATGCTTTCCTTTTGTTCAAACATAGCACTAGCAACGGCAAGGTCATGGGTTCCATTCTCAGAGAAAGCAAGAGCCTATAAATCAATTAATGTAAATGTGTACATTGAATGCAAAATAAAAATGCCTGCCAAAAGCATATATGTATATATAGTGTAGTTGGGTGTTTTGTCAACTTTGGGCACTTTTGGGGCCCTTTGAATTCCTAAAACACACTTTTCATTTATTTAATTTGCCCACTAACAATGTTCAATGGTATGTATACATGCATCTTTCCCATCTCATCATATAGTGTTAATAATGTTCTGTGGTGGAAAGTAGGCACAGTTACATAATATTTTTCACACCCTTTGCATAATTTGAGCTACTATATATATAGAGAGAGATAATCTAAGAAAATAAGAGTAAGATTGAAAATGATGCACAATAAAATATTCTGTATTTATATAATTCTTAAATGCTTCTTCTTTAATTCTATATTTTTTAACAGATTGCTTGTTTAAGTGATTGCTTATTTCACTTAATTTAGAAAAAGAAATTCTTCGGTGTGACATGTTTTGTTAAAATAATAATATAAATACTTTCACACAATAAATGCTAAAATGGTGTAAAGTTTATTTAACTCAGAAACAATCAGTTATATATGTTTTTTTTTTTTTTTTTCAATTTCAGATATATTGTCAGAATGATCTTCATCTACTAAAGGACACAAAGTCAAAAGCATGCAAGTATAATCTTCAAGAGAAGTGCAACAGTAAGGTATGAAAAAGAATGAGGATTACTGTGGTAAAAATAATCGTTTTTCAACATGACTACCAAAAGGTTTTCATTCTGCAATTAATTCAGCCTGAAAGAACGTCATTCAAAAATGTGCCTTTTTCATAATATACTATAGTTGAACATGCCTGCTCTTTGAGCATAGTTGCCCAAAAGCATTGTTCCTTGACCTGTTGCTTATTTGAAGTTAGTCTGTTTCCGTTCCTGTTGCCAAGTGTACGTTCACCAATGTGTGCTCCTCTCTCAGGTGAGCGGTGCCCTGCTTTCAGACCTCAGGACAGTACTGTCAGATCTGTTCTCTGAACTTTGGGAGCAGCACAGGGCAGCCCAGTTTGTCATCCAGCAGTTTGCGAACGCCAAAGCAGCCTGGGCTGTGGAGTGTGCAGAGCTCAAGAGCCTCATAAGCAGGGTGAGAACTAGAAGATCAGTTTAAATTCCCTTCAGAGAGTATCAGTGAACCTGTTGCCTGGTTCTCATGTCATCTCCTCTTCTTTCTTCATTCTTGTGCCTTTAGGGACTTATGGAGGAAATTAAAAAAGCTTTATGAAGCAGAAATGTCATCAAGCTGTTTGTGTTTGTTTATAGCTGGACAGTTCAGCTGGGAAGGCAGGAGTAAAGGGTCCATCAGACCTGAATGTGGCTTTGCAGAAGGAACACGTTGAGAAGCTTCAGCACCTGTTAGCAGAGTCCTACACTGCAGTGATGGACCTGACAAGACAGCTGAAAGTCCGTGAAAGCAATTGGAGCTCTGAGTGGCAGGAACTGCTAGAACACCTTAATCACGCGCATCTAGAGTGCGAAGGGTCGAAGACAGCTAAGCAAAATAGAAAAATGCAGGTCAGAGCAAAAATTTGTGTAATAAACTGAAACAATAATTTACATATTCTGTGTATTGTGGAACTTTGACATGATTTCAACCATCAAAGGTCAACCATCAAAGCAGGTCTTACTGGACTAAATAAATACATTTATTTATAAACAAATTTGTGTTTGTTCATAATTCTAATTATCTAATATTAATTTATTCAACTTAAAATGTTAAAATTAGTACAGTATATGTAGAAATTAGCATGTTATGTAGATGTTAGTTCATGATCTCTAACGTGTTAACTAGTGTTTGAATTGGACCTTATTGTTATTTTTTAATTATGTTAATTTTTATATTTACCTATTTCCACTATTTAGGTCTTTTTTGGCAGTCTTTGTGTGACCGCTCAAAAGTTTGTTGTCAGTACATTTAAAAAAAAAGTAATTAATACTTTTATTCAGCATTTTTCCACAAAAATATGATTTCTGAAGGATCATGTGACACTATATATGTGAATATAAAATATATTCAAATAGAAAACTTTTTTATTTTATTTTTTTTATTGTAAATAATCAAATAAATACAGCCTTGGTGAACATAAGAGACTTCTTTCAAAAACATTTAAATATCTTACAGACTCCACACTTTTGAAAAGTATTTCATATCTGAAGTGTGAGCTATCATTATTAAAAATAATTTGTTTTACAGTCCTACTAGAGCAACAGAGGTCAGAGATATGAGAAAGTCCTGTGCGTGTGAAAAGGCTGCATGGCAACTGAATTTAGGCTAATCCCTTTTTGGGACTGCAGGACAGCAGGCGGAGTGCAGACATCAGCTTCTGACTCTGAAAATGTCTTAGCCAAACCACAGTGACCGCAGAAAGACTTATCGAGGCTCAGTTGAAGTTCAAATAAGGAGTTTACTTTCCTTTACAGTGAGCGGGGCGGGGTGGGGCGGGGCGGGGCTGGGGCGGGGTTAACATTGTGCAGTGTCGAGGGAAAGAAGGCGAAAGAGGAATGAGGAAGCAATATTCAGAGGAACAAATGCATAATGGATCTTTAAATGGAATAGTTGTCCTCCAGGTTGACAGCAGTTTTGTTCTTCCCTTTAAACAAAAGTCCTGTTCATTATCATAGATGCTAATAATAAAAGTGGAATGTAGACAGTGACAGTCTTTGATGGGGTTAAGTAAAGCCTGGATTGGAGTGCAAAGGAATTTTGCCAAAAAAAAATGTTCCCCTGTCCAAGGGTTTTCTTGCTGTTTTCTTTTTTGTAATCCCTAACTATCTCTCTGACACACTTTCTAAATAAGACAAGCTTTTACATTTGATTACAGTGTATCTCAAATTGCTCATCGCTAACTAATATGGGAAAGATTCCCTGTCTCAAAACGGTTTAGTCTTAGATTGAGTCTCATTTCTTTTATTATTTATTTTTATCCTAAGTTCCTACGTTGTTTCATTTCATTCTTGATGTAAAGATGTTTTTGAAGTATTTGTTGTTATTTAATATATGATATTTAATATATAATCAAATTATACAATTAATTATTCATGCACAAATAATAATCTTTCTGATGCATTTTCAGTCCCCTAGATACAAGATGATGACAAAAGATGGAAAAATGGAGAGGTCAGCTTGATTCGTTTGTTTGCACATAGTTTGAACTCAATTCCATCTGACTCCATTCTTTAGCAGAGTTTGCTTTTTCAACAGAATGCCTCTCAAAACTGGCAAGGCAAAACCCAAAAAGAACTGGAAGTATCTCAGTCGAGAAGCTGCCCTTCTGGACAGAGAAGACCCCTGCAAGACTTGGGACTCTCCTATCATGCCTCCCAGTTTCCCTGGTCTGGCCTTAAACCAGGAGCTGACCCAGAGAAGCCACACTGCTCCAGAGAGATCCAGCATTCGTATATATTACAGCCCACCATCAGCAAAAAGGATCCAAATGAGCTCTCTGATAGCAGCAGAGGAGGAAGAGCTTGAGGAGAGCCAGCAACCACATTTCAATGCTGTTTCCTGTGGCCTTGTAAACCAAGACTGGGTCACTGCTTATGAAAACTGGCTGGGTAGCCTGCCATTTGACTGTCAAAGTTTGATGGAGAGAGATTCGATCGCTGTCACCAGTTCTACATCCTCTTCTGGTCTTCAGACCTCCAGTATGGCGTCCCCTTCATGCTTGGCTTTCAATAACTTGGACGTCTCAGCCAACCTGAGTGATGACATGAAGGAAATTACAGCCAGTGTGCTGCAAACCTCCCAATCCAGCCCTCTGGAGAGGAAAAGAGCAAAGGATTTTGGGAGCAGTATGGTGAGTGTTGTGAGTATAGGAACGCAAACTCAATCCCAACCACAGGTGACCACAGTTGGGCTACAAACCAATGGTCCTCGAAGTCTTTATGCTGCAAAGCACTGGTCGCCCCGAGTGACCTCATTTGTATCTGCAAGAACCCCGCAGACGTCAGTGTCACTGGAAAGGGTACCTGGTCCAGCAGATCGGATTCAGCCTCACACCAACTCGCCGAAAATACAACGCAGACACTCCGCATCTTCTCCATTTTCCTTAAAGTCTTCCTCTTCCACATCGCCCTCATCCTCTTTCACTACATCCTCTTTGTCCTCCTCCTCGTCTCTGAGTGCCTCCCCTAGGCTGGATTATGGAGCGAAGGAACGTGGTTTGTGGGCACTGCCGCAACGTGCTTCGACACCTAGCAGGCCGAGTTCAGTATCAGTGCAGGCCAGCGATAAACCTGGCGGTCGTAAAAATGTAGGCGTTCACAAGTACGGTCTGGTCCATGAGTTTCTGCGCAATGTGTGTGGTCGAGGAGAGAAGACCAACCCGGAGATGGAGAAAGCGCCAGCAGTTCGTAAGGATCACATCGGTCTGATGGGTTCAAAGAAATCTGAGCACCCCCCGTCTCGTATACCAGCGGTACCGCAGGTCAGAAATGACAGCATCACCAAGATTGTGAACCGCAGATTTATGAAACAAAGCCCAAAAGAGGAGAGCCAGAGCCAGACTCAAACTCAGCGCCAAATCAACAGGGGTTCAATCAGCAAGAACAAGGGCTTGGAGGTTAGTAGCAAAGTTGAATCCATTCAAAAATATGAAGAAACTAAATTGAAGGTTTGGTGTCAAGAGAGTAATATGTCAAGGCTCCAAACTGACTAAAATGGTTGCAAATGCAAAAATAAAAATGTGTGACAATAATTTGAAATCTAGTCACTCTAGTAAACATTCTGTGTCCATATGCGGTTTGGTCGTGAAAAAAAATTATTCTTATGAAGCAAGTCAGTCAAAACAATTCACGAAATGGCTTCAGTCTCACTTGTGAGCTTGCTGTCTGAATCAGACTTGCTCGGTCAGTAAATTGTTCAGAGCTGTTATTGAGTTCACACCTGACTCCTTCAATAAACTGCAAGTTATTTTGTGGGTATGTTATGTATAGATTCCTGAGTCCAGGGTGCGAACTACGGGGGAGCTAGGGGGAGCTCGGCTCCCCTTAATAAGACATGGGCTCCCCTGAAAACGGGATTTGTGAAATTTTGGGGGGTCTCAAAAAATATTGACAATGTGTTATTTTGACGTGCAATTTCAGTTTTGTGTAATGTGATCATCGTGGATTATTATGTGTAAAATTGCAAAAATATCGTTCATTCATGCATGACGGCGATTTAAACCTAATTCACTTCAATAAAGATAACTATACATGCTATTCTTGTCATGAGCATCAAGGTGTGGGGGCGCTGCGGTGCAAATTCCACTCATGTTTAGTACATGTTAACTCAAAGATTCGTAGAAAAAATATAAACGCTGGACTCTGTGGTCGATTCTGTGTTAAGGTAAGGCATGTTATTCGCAATAATGTTTTGTGGCTGGGTTGTGTATTGGTGTGACATCATCACGTAAGAGGTGGTAGTAAAATTGGATGGCAAGTTCAATCAGGCGTCTGTGTGGTTTGATCCAATATAAATAGTGAGTTTATAACAGCTGGGTTGTTATAGGTCTGCGTGACTCTCGATGTCTTAGGCCTAATTGAACGGAGGAATTATGGTATTCTTCTGTAGCCTGACTACGAGTAACTTTAACTCAAAGACAGCCTGATGCTTTGTTTATAGACTATTTGTGGGTGGCTGTTTGTTGTTTCACCTATCAATTCGTGTCGATAAAGTATAATAGGGTAAATCCTCTGCATAACGCAAGTAGTGCATACACTTGTAGCTGTTATGTATCTTTGTAAGTCATTGTAAGCCCTTTTGAGGCACGCGCAAGCGCACGAACACCCCCCTATACATAATATATGGCACACATACAATCAGGTATACAAACAATACAAATCACATACAAACAATTGGTACTCTTTTTTTTTTTTTTTTACTAAATACAACTAGAAAAAGTGAAAATCTACATTATTACTATTTTGCAGAGTCTTTGTCTTAATGTCACATGATTTGTTATAATGCTGAGCTGAGCATATCTCCTTACTCTTTCCCATCTCTTTGCCAGGATGGAGCCTGTGACTGCAGCTCACGGTCTTTGACATCCTGCTTTGCTCGACCCTCACAAAAAAACCTCAGGCACTTTCACGGTCAAAACAAGCCCCGCCCACATGAACACCCCCCATCTTGTGGTAAAGGTGCTTCTCTTGCTTAAAGGGAAACAGAGTCATCTTATTCGCTGACACCATGACACTTCAGGGATCTTCAGGGCTGCATAGACAGATTTCTTCAGAATTGGAATGCCCATCATTCATAAATTTCTATGTATTCCCTACCCATTTTGTGTTTGTTTATTAAATAATTTGGCTAAATTGATTATGACTTCAGTTCCGTTTTACCATGTTAAAATCCATTCCACAAAATTTTCCTCAAAATCAGTGTAAAAAAACATGAAAAATATTCGTTAAAATGTTTAAATTTAATATAGAAACTAATAGGGCATGTACAGAATAAATAATGTTGTATTGTGCAGGAGTTCCCAATTCCAGCAAGATCCAGTTTTACTTTTTAGATCCTTGATGAACTTTACATTGTTACATTTTAAATGGATATATTTCTGCAACGTATCATAAACAATTTATGATTTATTATTCTTTTTTATAATATTTTATGCATAATAGAATGTGTGTAGAATTTTTTTTAAATGTTGTTAGATGCCTTATGAATGTGACCTGTCATAGCTGTCTTAAATGTAACATGATCTGTGTTTAATATCTGCATACAACAGTTGTGGGGGCCAAGCACCTTAATCAGAGATTAGGTTTGTGAATTGTAGCTATTTGAAATGTGACACTTTTTATGGCATGTTAAAAAATGCAGATTCATGTCATTGTATTAGTCCCCTATTGCTGTGATTTGAAGATATGTAATCCTAAAAATGATGTTTCAGGTTTTGCTTCTGAGCGGCCTGTAACCAGATGTAAGGGAAAAATTTAAGGAAAATGTGTTAAGTAGTTTTGAATCCCGTGATTTTAATTACCTTTCATTCCATGAAACAAGATATAAAGGTATGTGATTAAAAAAAAAACAGATTTTGTCTGAAATGTCAGTTTTTCTCTGCTTTTTAAAAAAAAAAAAGATTTATCTCAGTTTTCATTTTAGGTTAAGTCTTTGTGATAGCTGCTTATCCAAACTTTTCTTGAGACTAGTTTGTATAACGCTTACGATCACTCTGACATATTCTGAAGTAGGACAACACCAAAGCAAAGTATGGATATGAGCTTTACTTATCTAGTGTAATGGAGCACCAGGAAAGATACCTTATCTTCGCTTAATTGTCGGGTGTATACCGGGATGTCGTATAAATGCACGATAAGTTTATTTAGTTTTAATCGAGAAACATAGCCTACATGAGTTATGTATGTTAGTCGTAACCTTTCTACTGTACAGAGGTGTTAATTTATTTATTTTTTAGATTCGTGTATTTGTAGCGACCCCTTTTGGGTAGACAGTGACACAACAGCATAGTGAATATGTGCAAGCCGTGTGCATATATATATATATATATATATATATATCCACAAAAGTAACAAAATACAAGACAATACAAACAAATATACATGCCACAATATTTAAAAACATACAAACATTAATTCCAGCGCTTCCAATACCAGGAGGATTACTTAGTATCACTTGATGTAGGATCTCTTAGAACCATTATAATTGAATTTCTTGAATTACTCAATCGACACATAAAATTGTACACATATTTCCTTAACACAGCATGAAGAGTAGGAATATTATGATATACAAACATCTGACTTGCACTCGTCCACCTTGGGAGCCTAAGCAAAATTCTCAGAGCATCGTTAAATGCCACCTGAAGCTTTTTCATTTTAGCTTTACTATAATTACACCACAAGTGTGCTGTATACAATGAAGTACAATAAGCTCTCAAAAGAGCTATTTTAACCTCATCTGTACACATAAAAAATTTACGAACCAACATATTTGCTTGTCCATACAACTTACAACATTGGCGCTGCACATCATCGTCATCATTTAAATCATCTTTGATAATGTGACCCAGATATTTTATTTTATTCACCACATTTAATGCTTGATCACCTAGATAAAAAGATGGAAAATTTTGCTTAAGGTCCTCTTTGGTTTTGACAATCATAACCACACTCTTTTTGCTATAAAATTTGATATCAAACTGCACACCATAACTTGAACATATACGAAGCAACTGTTGCAATCCCGCACTGTAAGGGGACAGAATAAAGAAGGAGCAGGACAGAGCAGGGCACAGACGCGCGCGCTCTAAAAATAGCTCACTGAAAGTTCTAATGAGCAGGTATCGCGGTCATCAGCGTACATCAGATGATTTATAAGATGATCTCCTATTACACATTCAGTTTTACAATCGTTTAACTTTAAAGAAAGATCATCCATATACAAGTTAAAAAGAAGAGGAGACAGTATTCCACCTTGACGAACCGCATTCATCATATAAAAAGGTGCTGATACACTCCCACCCCATCTTACTCGCATTGATTGATGAATATACCAGTAATGTAAAATCCTTATCAAGTAAAGGGGAACCCCTCTTTCTTGTAATTTTATAAACAGGTTAGTATGATTAATTCGATTAAACGCTTTAGAAGCATCTAAAAAACACAGAAATACTGTAGAATTTAGCTTATTATATTGTAGCGTTCTCAGACAAGGACGAGGCGTTTTTGATGCAAAAGGAGTGTTTATTTGGGCTGCTGTCGGCCACAACTCACGCTGTACACACCCCGACTTGAGAGAGAACCGCACTTGTACTATATATATATAAATGTTTACCTATACATAAAAAATAAAAAAAGGTACCGGTATGATTGTTGTGGATTTGAGACATGTGGGGACGACTGCCTGGCTCAGCGAGGTGTTGAAGATATCTGTTAGGACATCTGTCAGCTGTGCAGCACAGTCTCTCAGTACACGGCCAGGTATGTAGTCAGGACCCGCAGCCTTGCGTGGGTTAATCCTTATATTTTTATACCAGTTTTACAAATGAGGACATCCCCAAATGGAGGATTTTGGCGATTATGTCAGGTTTTGCTCACTTTTGGGTACAAATTTGTCCCCAAAATATGGTTAAGTAGGTACACACACACACACACATACATATGCATACAAACATCCACACACACATAAATAAACAAATAAACAAACAAACAAATAAATAAATAAATAGTACAACACTATAATGAGTAGAAAAAAACGTAACATAACTGAATAAAAACTAAATATAGACTAGAGTGTTTCTGACGTTTTGATGCAAGTTCCACGTCGGCTTTTATTATGAAACATCACATTGGATTGTGGGCGGAGTTTCAGGCGTCACGCCACTGCACCGCCACCACACACGCGCGGCACTGCGGATACTGTGAACCGACACGGGTGAATTTCGGTCCGTCTCAGAGCCGTGCTGCGGTCATCATGGCTCTCTACCACTATGTCACCCAAGAGCAACTCTCAGGTTTTGATAAATATAAGGTGAGGCCGCTCTTATTCTGCACAATGTGTAGGAATTCAGGGTGTCGGCAAGTCGAGCCGTGCTGTTAATGCTATCATGAAGCTTGAAGTCTACCGGTGTGTGCCGCTCTCTAGAAAGGACCTTTAAAGAGAAATAGTGTGTTTTTCCCTCAAATTTGCGGAATGAATTCATACACAATTTAGTTATTACTGCATGTACATCCAATTCGAAGATTTTAAAGACATATTAGTGGTATTAACCGGTGAAACTGGTGTGCCACAGTGACTTGAAACCGCCAGTGAAAGTAGATCTTCAGTTCTGAACATTATGCGACGCAGCGACAACATTATCTTGTTTTACCAGCTAAACACAAACACGGTATCCTGCTTTGTTTTAGTTGATCTACATGCTTTATGTTGTCGGTTAGCTTGTAAATTGGGTTGAATTGCAAAGGGATGGGCTCATGGTTCCGCGTCTAACAAGGATCTGTGGTTTGGACATAATTTGCATGTGAGTCACTCACTCCGTGCTTTCACTTTAATTGTTCGCCGTGTTCATTTAATATTCAGGTGTTACTGTATGTATATAGTAGTGTAGTGTCAGAGTCCTCTTATATAATTTATAGAAGAAGAAGCGCCTGAAAAGATTGAGATGCAAAGCTCTTTGTTTATCCAGTTATGAACCCCTTTGCTTGCATAAACACTATGTGTCTTGTTTATGATTATTGTAACTGATCACTCTGTGGGCGTTTGTCTTGATCTATCTAGCTATCTACACACGTACTTTATAATTGTTAATCAATATGCAGTAGTTTTAAAAGTATTTTAAATGATGCTATTATTCAGCAAGAAGGCATTAAAACGATCAAAAGAGACAGTAAATACATTTACAATGTTGTAAAAGATTTCTCTGTTAAATAAAGGTTGTTCTTTTGAACTATTGTTCACAACACAAGCACAATCCTGAAAAATGTATCACGGTTTCCATAAAAATATTAGGCAGCACAACTGTTTTCAAGGGTGATGATAATAAATAATAATAAGAAATGTTTCTTGAGCACCAAATCAACATATTATCATGTGATCATGTGACACTGAAGACTGCAGTAATGATGCTGAAAATTCAATTCAATTCAAGTTTATTTGTACAGCGCTTTTCACGATACAAATCATTGCAAAGCAACTTTACAGCAAATTAAGTTTCTACAATATTTAGTGGTAGCTTATCAGTGGTGATTGTCAGTCAATGTACATATGGCAGAAATGTACGGAAAAATCAATTAAAGACGTAAT
Organism: Sinocyclocheilus rhinocerous; assembly: GCF_001515625.1. Classification (NCBI taxonomy): domain Eukaryota; kingdom Metazoa; phylum Chordata; class Actinopteri; order Cypriniformes; family Cyprinidae; genus Sinocyclocheilus; species Sinocyclocheilus rhinocerous. The sequence continues at coordinate 253,245 of NW_015642789.1, forward strand.
CAAACAGACGATGAACACTATTAACAGCAATTATTATATGATGCAATCAAACTTATAGCAAAATGTGGTAGTTCTGTATGTTGTTTCAGGGTTGGCATCAAAATCCAGCTTTACAATCACATGAATAAATGACATTTAAAAAATAATTGTGAACAGTTATATAAATTGTAATATTTCACAATATTAAAATTTTTACTGTATCTTGTTATCCAATAAATGCCACCAACAATGCCATTATATACCCCTGTGTGTTCAACAGGAACCAACAAGAACTTGCTTATTTAATGTATTGTTTGTATAAATGACTTGCTAGAAATGTACACAAAATGATCACAAAATATCTGAATGATTATATCTCAAACAACTACTAACAGTATTTATATATATATATATATATATATAGTCATTTTTAATTTTTAGTTATACATTTTCATAATGCATATTATGCTTTTATTATGTGATAATTATTCATTTATAATACATGAAATAAACAATTAAATCAATCAGTCAGTCTCTGTCTCTATTAGTATTTGTCGCAAAAATTCCTGTTAGGCATCTCTGAAGAGGATAGTTTGCTTAAAAGGGTGTGGAACTAGAGAGGTCGAGAGGTTGAATTCCTGGGTGTGACGCAGAGTTTTGTGTATTTCTGAGTGGTTATTTGACAGAACTTGTGAATGAATGTGGCTCCTCTGGCCCTGTGTGCCTCCTGGTTGAATGTCCTGTTGGCCTGATAAGGTGTATTTATTTACTCCCAGTGTTTTGGGCTGTTAGGTGTACAGGCTGCTGAGATTGTATGTGCTATTCTTGCTCTGCATGTTTGCACATACTTTTAGGGGGCATTGAACGTACATGACTACCGCAATGTGTTTATTTGACCTGAACAGGGTTATTATAGTTAACTAAAACTAAAACCATTAAAAAAAGTTTTAAATAAGTGTGTATTTAATTTCAGCATTTTGTGTACATTTAATTTGTGGTTTTGTGTACGTTCATTTGCTGACATTGCTGACCTATCCCTAAGCTTCAAGTGTGAGCTCACACAGTAAACACATGCTGGGGGAGCAGGTGAAAAGTGACCTTCACCCCTGAATCATGCTATTGTGTGCTGTAGTGAACTGTTTCGTTTTTGATAGACATTATTACATTCTGGCCATTCTAAATTGTCTCTAGGTTTGGACTTCAGAATTTATTTTCCAGTAGTTCCTGCTACATGGGCAGTTTTTTAGTGATACTTTTAGGTTACATTTTAATCATCTCATCTAAAGTTTGTAGACTCAATGTGCCATATTAGTGGACACAGCAGAAACACTCTTTTGTTAACACTTTTCGACATTCACACTTCTGGACCTGAGCGTTAATGTGTTGTCTTACTCTGCATTTCTTGTCATCTCTTCTTTACAGTACAGTGCGGTTGACTCCAACCCCCTCTCTATCTACGTCATGCACCCCTTCTGGAACTCAGTGGTGAAGGTGAGAACGTTCAGAATCACCACTGTCGTTTGGAATGTTACCCAGGGCATTCAGTCTCTCATATGAGATTTAATAATAATAATAATAATAACAACACTTTTATTATAGATTAATATTCATTTGTATTATTTAAATGTACTATTTAATGCATTAAAACTCAAAACTGACATTAGGACAAGCAAATGCAAAGTCCCTTTCAAATATGACAAATAAAAGTATTTTATTATATTATTTTAAAATGATATATTAGATTAATTATGCAGTTTTATCAAATTGTAATATATTTCTATTTACAATTATTTTGTAGTTATACATTTTAGTATAGCGTTTTATTTTTGTTTATTTATATTGTATATTGCATATTATTTTGTGTTATAAAGATGCGTTTATGAAGATTTGTTTCTTGTCTGTCAATCTTTATAAAATATTTTGAATCCATGAATGTATAGTGGTATTTCACATAAAAAGAATAACATTATGCTGTGTTTTGCTTTCATTGAATTACATATATGCAACATTAATGAATGTTCCGTCTGGATCTGATTACCTGCGAGGGAGATCAGACCATTTGCAACTCGCTAATTTCCCTCTTTCTCGCTGTGCCTCAGATCTTGCCCACATGGCTTGCCCCAAACCTCATCACATTTACAGGGTTCATGTTCCTGGTACTCACCTTCACCTTGTTGTCCTTTTTCGACTTTGACTTTTATGCCTCAGGTGAGGTCAATAAACTGTGTGTGTATGATTGTTATGGATTTGATGTGCTAGTGAGAGGGTATTGTGGGTAATGCTCTCTTTCTCAAAGCTTAGGGACCTTAACTCATTTGGAATGATAACAACTATAACCAGTTAGTGATTATGTGCAAAGATAAGAAAAAGGTTCTTTTTTTCATATGACAAGGATCAAGGTCTCACTTCCAGCTCATCATTCTCTCAATTATCAACTAGCCATCTGTTAATACACAGCCACACCTGTGCACATTGCCAGCTCTCTCACATATGCATAACACACTGTACATTCAGTGTTGTGGAGTGAATAATTAAAAGAAGCGACACTACAAACAAGTTTTGCTTTCAAAAAAAGTGTTGTTTTCCTAGCAACAAATATGTTTCCATTAAGTAGTAATGAAGACAAAAACATTTTTAAAATCATAGTGTTTTTCACTGATACGTAGTATTGAAAGTTAAATTCATTCTTCATATATGAACTAAAAAAGGTAGGTATTTTTAAGGGTATAATTTATAGCAATTTATTAGTTTAATGCTGTTGTTTTTGTTTTTTTTGGACTTGTACCTGTTTACAAATGGGATTGATTGTTTGGTGGGTGTTGTGTGGCACAGGGGAAGGCCATACACATGTGCCAAGTTGGGTGTGGATAGCTGCTGGTCTGTTCAACTTTCTGGCCTATACCTTAGGTAAGTGTGTCTTTTTGTTTTTAAAAGTGAAAGTAACATGACGTGGCCAAGTATGGTGTCCCATACTTGGAATTTGTGCTCTGCATTTATCCCATCCAAGTGCACACAGCAGTGAGTAGTGAACACACACATACCCCCAGAGCAGTGGGCAGCTATTTTTTGCTGCGGGCCCCGGGGAGCAGTTGGGGGTCTGTGCCTTGCTCAAGGGTCTCACCTCAGTCATAGTTGTTGAAGGTGGAAGAGAGCGCTGGTTATTTAATCGTATTTTTCGTCCCACCTGTGTACATTTATAAACCTACTGAGGTGTGCTGTATACATTAATAACTCACTAGATGAGCACTTTGACCAATAGGGACATTTGACCGTAATGCAGCCACAAAAGACACATTTGCATATGAAAATATGAACATGCAGCACATTTGCAGAGGCTTGCTTCTTAACACTATAGTTTAGTAAGGGAAGGGCTGTGAATATTATGTCTGGGATCCATAGGACCTCTGAAACATTGTGTGTGTGGTAGCAAGATTGGAAACGTGTATGCCGACATATATAAGTTTCAAATATATTTTGTTTGTGTACATGCAGATGGTGTGGATGGCAAACAGGCTCGGAGAACAAACTCCAGCACTCCACTGGGTGAGCTGTTCGACCACGGCCTGGACAGCTGGGCATGTGTGTTGTTCGTCGCTGCAGTGTACTCTGTCTTCGGACGGGATGAGACAGGCGTCGGAGTGGTGACGCTGTATTATCTGTTATGGGTTGTCCTGTTTTCCTTCATACTGTCTCACTGGGAGAAGTACAACACTGGGATTTTGTTCCTACCCTGGGGCTACGACATCAGTCAAGTGGTAATTTATTACAATGACCTAAAGATAAACTCATGAAAAGAAAATATGGTTTTTACAAAATATTAAAATAAAAACAAACTATATATATAGATATGTAATATTATATTACATTAAGTATTATATGGATTGTATATATATATATAGGAATTATATATATATATACAAATGTATAATTAATTTTAATTGTGTAATAATTAATTTTAAAATTAAAATATACACTGTTCAAAAGTTTGAGGTCAGTAAGATTGTTTTTGAAAAAGTCTCTTATGCTCATGAGAGTGTGTGTATATATATATATATATATAATAATTGTAATTATATTATTATACAATACAATTATATATTGTATATATATAATTGTAATTAATTTATTCATGTCATGGTAAAGCTGAATTTCAGCAGCCAATACTCACATGATCCTTCTGAAATCATTCTAATATGCTGATTTAGTGCTCAGGTAACATTTCTTCTTCTTAAGAAGAAATAGAAAGAAAATATATTTCTGTGGAAACCATGATATATTCCTGTCCAGAAAGTTAAAGAAACAGCATTTATTTGAAATATAAATCTTTTGTAACATTAGAAAAGTTTTTACTGTTTTTTTTGTAAACAATGTAATGAATCCTTGCTGAATAACATTATTATAAGTATTAAGTATAAGTACCCAATGTTTGAGCAGTAGTGAATATTAAAAATGTGAAATAAAAAAATTCTTGAAGGTAGAATTTCGTTTTTGTACATATCACACACAGTACATTGAAACTTAAATGATTCTTGGATGGAAATAAATATTAGAGTTTGTATTAATATCATTTTTCTTTCTCCATACCAGACTATCTCTGTCGTGTACATAATAACAGCGGTGGTTGGTGTGGAAACATGGTACAAACCTGCTATTGGGAATGTTCAAAACAGAGATCTGTTCACTGTGATGATTGTTGGTGAGTGAACTCTGCCCTGTCATTGGCTCCTCTTACAGTTAATACTTCAAATGCTGTTTTCATTCGCTATTAGGCCAAACTTGCAAATTAAAGGATGATCTGATTTCCTCATTCGTTTTTTTTACAGGTTGTTTATTTGTTGTAACATTGCCAATGAGCCTCTACAATGTCTTTAAGTAAGTTTGGTTTCAGGCCTCTTGTGCCTTGGACTACATCAAAATGACTCCTACTTTGTAGCTTACTGATGTTCTATTGAATAATGTATGCTTTGGAACAGGGATATTTGTTCTCACTCTTTCTCTCTGTATTATTTTAGGGCATACCGTAATAACACCCTGAAGCACAGTTCGGTGTATGAGGCCTTGTTGCCATTTTTCTCTCCCGTCCTCTTGTTTGTGCTGTCTACACTGTGGATCAGTCTCTCTCCTACAAACATCATCGAGAAGCAACCCAGAATCTTTTATCTCATGGTGGGAACAGCCTTCTCCAATGTTACTGTGAGTGTACTCAGTCCTCTCTCTCTGCTGTAGATAAACAAGCCATGACAATGGATGTCTTTCAGTTCCATTTGAAACATCTTGTCAGATTTCTGATCCTGACATGCTCTCTTTCTCTTTCTCTCTCTCTGTCTCAGTGCAAGCTCATTGTATGCCAGATGAGTAATACTCGATGTAAGCCACTGAGTTTGTTGTTGTTGCCGATGACAGCTGTGGTGTTGCTAGTGATATCTGGGGTTGTACAGCACGGTGAAATTACTGTCCTTTACATATGGACTGCCATAGTCATCCTCACTCACATACACTATGGAGTATCAGTTGTGAGTAAAGACACACACAGACTGCTTATTAGTTAATTAGTCATGAAGAATATTTTTTTAATTTAACTTATAGAAATGATTTATTATAGCAAATCTTTAATATGTAATTGTTATAATTATAATAATTATTTAATAATATAGTAATTTTATATATAATTTCAAATTAATTATTAGTAGTAATATTGTAATATTCATATAATATGAAATAAAATGGTTTT
>NW_015642789.1:259172-295615 GCF_001515625.1 Sinocyclocheilus rhinocerous
TATATAATATATATATATATATATATATATATATACATTTTTTATTTGTATAATTACTATAATCAACTAATTTAATATGTTCTATAACAATTTAATATAATTTATAATATTATATCAATATTATAACTAATAAAAATCATTAATTATAAATGATTATAATAGTAAATATGATTATTAACAACTTAAACATGATATAATATATAATAAATATAATGGAATTATCTTTTGTAACTGTCATGTTTTTATGCACAACTACATTAAAATATTTCTCATTATAGTCGTTTTTTTCTGTCTCCCTATGCAGGTGAAGCAGCTGAGTGATCATTTTAACATATACGCTTTCTTACTAAAGAAGCCCAATTCGGACTGACAGGATGAGGAGAAAATCGGCCTGAAGGCTGCTGAGGTTTAAGCCATCTCAGCATGCTCTTCAGCTAGCCGACTCTCACCAATCACCAAGGAGACACAGTTAACAGGAAACCAAATTGTACTGACCAAATGCGCCGCCTTATTCTGAGGATGCTGCTCAATCAACAAACGAATGGAGCTGCACCCCAGGGCCCACTGATCCCTGAGGTGGAGCTGTGCCATGGGGCTCACAGAGCCCTGAGGCAGAACTGCACCATAGGGCCCACTGTGCCCAGAGGTGGAGCTGCGCCATAGGACATATTGGGCTCGGACACGAAATTACACCATGGGACTCAATAGCTCAGAAAAACAGGACCCACTGAGCCCAGGACCTACAGTGCCTCAACTTGCAGCTGTGTAACAGAGCCCATTCCTCCCAGAAAGAGCTGTATTGTGTTGCTCGCTCCGAGCCGAGGCTGTTTGGTTGCCTGGTATCCGTGAAGTTGTGGATTTTGCTTGTTTCCTAAGGAAATGTGCTTTTCAGCTGAGATACTAGGAGCCTTGAACGGTTAATCTCACTTACATGCTCTCAGATGAGTCACACGCAAACCACATGATGAACACACACATAGAATGTGATGAATGTCTTTATCTTATTTGATTTGAAGATTTTATTAACATTTAATTTTGGCCTCAATTGCTCAATTTGGGGGAAAAAAATCTCTTTTTTTAAATGAGAAGCATTATTTAATTATGTTTCTATGATGGACAATATAAGCGGATTGTGAGAACAGTCTAATTTTCAGTTAATATGAAACTTATATGTATGAGGGAACAGAGATGTTAGATACTTATTTAAATCTATGGTGATTTTGCTGATCTCTACAACTATACAAATTTTAATAATGACATAAGACAAATTTAAACAACCACAGCTAGTTATCTATAATATCACACACAGCTCATCTAACCAATTGAATTTGTATTACTACTGCAGCTGGGATATTTGTTTTTGTTTCCTTTTTACATTGGTGATGGTGTGTCTGCGTGCCGATTTTCATTTTTTTCCAGTTCTCTTTTTGTTTGCTTTTATTGAGTTTATTTGTGCTTGAATGAAGAGTGCACTTCAAACCCTGACCAGGAGAGGGTGCACTTGGAGTGAGCGAGTCAAACCTCGCTCCGTCTATAAACACGATAAAAGCAGTAGTCTGTGTGTCACCAACATGTCCGTTAAACCTGCAAACTGCAGGTGTCATGGCCTGCGTCAAGCTCATTCCAGCATTTAGTCTGTTTTTTTCTTCTTCTCTCGTTTTCCTGTTTTGTCTACATATCTTATTTTCGGTTTGGTGGACTGAGGGCTTATATACTGGTAATAGGATTTTATTTTAAGCTTTAACTGGTTGTCCGAAGTGTGTGATTTGAATGTATGTGTAAATATATGGATGAGTGTGTGTATGTGTACTGTATGTATATATCCGTGTTTGTGTTTTACACTTATACACTCACTTTGGAAACCTCATGCCTCCATATATTCTGTTTCTCTGAGATGAGTCGGTCAGTGAAAACAGCTTATCCATGTTGTTATACCATTGTATTGTTGTTCATCTTGCTTTTTTTTAATCGCCATAATATAATGATACATATTTCTTATCCTTCAAATACCTTTGTTTTACATGAATCGAGAAATGACATGGATAAAGAATTTACATCGGCTACTACAAATGACAACTGTTATATCTCAAGTAAATTCTTTATTTGTTATTATGTCAATATCTAATTACTGTCCAGTACACTTTTGCAATATATTACTTGTTAAAGAATGGTAATGACACTCATTCCTAAGGGCACTCCTGCAAAATTTAGATTAGAAAGATTTTAGCCAGCAGATGGCGCTTTTTCTTTGTGTGCAATAGAACTTTATCTTTTTTTTTTGCATAGAGTCTGATGGTAGTTCCTCTGAGGGTCAAATTCACTACGCAAATCGGTACATTTTAAGTTATTAGTGCACAGAATATCCGAGGAGGCTGCTTGACCTATTTTGTTTGTGTTACTGTTCTTATCATTTTTAAACTAGGCATCCCTCCTAAATGTGACCGTTTTGGTTGCAGAAGGACTCTTATCAAGTGCTGTGTAACTGGATTTGTGTGATGCTTTGGAGAACAAGCAAATATAACTTTTTTAAATCTAAAGTGAGATAAAAACACTCAAACCTCTGCATATTGTAAAACAAAATCCAGCCATGTTGTAACATTATCTTGTTGAGCTGCCCCATTAAATGTAAGCGTATCCACAGTATCATTTTGTCCTATTGCAGATTTTGACACCCCAGTCTCAGGACAGGCAGGATTTCACTCAGAGGCACAGTACATCATCTGTGTTTCAGGTACTGAATAGTGCACCACCAATGTTTTGTTTCGTGGACTTAACCCTTATTGTGGAAGATAATACCATGGCATTGGCATTGCACATTTTGGTAATTTTTCATTAGCACATATATTTTTCTGAATATAAAAAGTTGTATCCCAAGGGTGACATGTGAAATGGAGTTTTGAGAGAACCCGGTAAGACTTTGTGCCCTTTTGCCTCATTCAGGGGTTCCCCAACTTTTTTTTTTTTTTGTCAGCTGAACCCCTTAGACTTAAAATGTTTACTTGAGATTTTAAGTTAATATTTCATTAATTTAACAATTTTGCATAACCTTATGTTGGTTAATGACATGCAAGTCAACAGATAAAACATTTAGTCTTTTTAAAGCAAATGTTTTATTTTGAAAATTGTATATATATATATATTTATATATAGGGCTACACAACTTTTGTTATATTGCTGTTTGAACTGTGATATGATTGTAGCTGGACTTTAAAGTGGACTTAACCCGCAATTTATATGTGTCTCAGTCCACATTATTCACTTTGGTGTTTTTAGGAACCCATTCAAATTCAAGAAAATAATAGTTATTATTATTATTTATTGTTATTTGTTATCTTAAAACAGTAAAGTATTTCTGTTTTCATTTTTTATAATTAAGTTTACATTACAATAGCCTACTGTAAATAAAAAAAACAATGCGATACTATTATGATTTATGTTACACATTTGTATGTCTTAAATTCTCCTTTCAAACTTTTAAACCCTTGATCTTTTAACATTTCAAATTGAAGCTTTTTATTTCGGCAGAATACTGGTGAAATGCTGTAAACCTGTTTATAAAAAATGTTGGAAATTATGTGAATGTGTAAATAAAATGAACCTAGCATACATGGTTTCCAAATGCACGTTAAACTAAGCACACACACAGAGATGGTTTGCTTCATTTACTGTGAACTCAGCTACTCTTGAGAGAGACGCTTCAAACATCACGAGTTGCTGGATTAATCAACGGCCTAAATTTTAACAGCTGTGAAATTTTCCAAGTTTGTGTGCTAACTGTGCTTTGACTTCTGAAAAGTCGACCTATAGCAAACTAAGTGAAATTATGTCAGAGCAGCTCTTTGATGTTTTGTAAAGTTTCATGAACCTGGGATATTTACATTATGCGTTTTAGTAGGAGCTAGATGCATAATTGTATGAATAATATTTGTTACAAAAGTGTTAGCAGTAAGCACTGATCTTATTTAAGTGAGCTGTGACATTCAATATGCTATTTTAGTCCGCCAAAAGTGTTAATGTGGTGCAGTTCAGAGTGTCAGTTTGTTATTATATGTGCATTTAACCCATTTTTAGTAACGATATGTAGGCCTATTATTTAATTGCTTTAACACCCGTGCTGCGGTGTTGTTACAGTCGGTGTGTTTTTTTAGGGTTAGGACACTTTGGCGGGATAGTCCTAAATTGACAGTTAATCGGAGGTTGCATGAATTAAACAACGACAGCGTCTGTGTAATGTCCCTGGAGCGCAGTCCGTTTTGTGCGTGGCTGACCCGGTGCCACTCACCGTACTGCCCGGGAGAGCGCGCTCAATAATGCATGCACGTCATTAGAAACCGGAGAAGTCCGGTGTATAGCCGTTATTTCCTGGGAAACGCGAGTCAGGGCGAGGTGCTGACAGTCCAGCCTCTGAAGCACTTCAGGTTACATAGAAATCTTTGGACTTGAAGACGTGTTTCCCGCCTCGTGCACTATGCTTGTAGTTTTTATGCAGCTGTAAGTGAGTTACTGATAGCCCCGTGCGGCGTCACTTCTGTTTGACCCAGAAGCACGCATGTTTTATTCAAACCGGGATTAACAGCGCGTACAGCAGTTACGATATAACTTGAGGTTAATAACCGCTCAAAGCCTCAAACGCCGCCCTCGCCACCCTTCAATTAACGAAAAAAACATTGGGCTTCAAAATTCTCGCGCTATATGATCGCGACAGTGTGCGGTTTTTGGTAAACAAGAAATGATGGTTTGCGATAGTTTGATATTATAAATACTCATAAAATTAGACATTCATTGAGGCATTTAATTCTACATAATTAAATTGTCTCACAGAATTGTTTAAATCTTGATATGCAGACCTGAAAAGTCACGGGAATATGGTGAATATAATTATTCTTTTAATTATTTGTAATTATCGTCACACGCACACACACACACACACATTGTAGAAATCGCTAGTCGGACCACTAAGCACAAAAGTAAGTCAAGTCTATATTGGTCTTAGGCAAGTTTGGGCTTGTTTATGGAAAGATTGGGCTTCACAGGTGCCTGGTCACCCGGACACAGGCCACTGAATAAATTGTTAACATTCCTGAAGCTCAAACTGTACAGTGTGGCACTCGCAACGGCAAGTCATGGTTCGATTCCCAGAAAATGCACGAACTGATTAAAAAATATTTATACTTTGAATGCAATGCAAGTCGCTTTGGATAAAATCGTATGCCAAATTAATAGCAGCGGCACATTTTCATCTCATTCAGCACATTTTCAACAAATTCAGCTCTCTCCGTAGACTGTTTGGTGCTCAAATTCAGTTGCAGGGTGAGCAAGACTAGACTGTTTTAAACTAAACTGCTATGTGAGAAGGGTCTATATTCTATTCTTGGCTGTCATGGTCGTTCTCAAGGGTGTAATACATAGGCATTTCTTATTAAAATCTCACAGATTTAAAGTCATAACATAAAAAGAATTTTAAGATTCATAAATCTATTCAAGGATATAAAGTGAGACATAGTATATTCTGTCCAACCACTTTTTTTCCTGGACAAAAGCAAACATTGACATGATCTTGGTCTAAATGTATAACATATTCATTCCCATGGAACTGAGGTGACTCTTCATCACTGGGTTGCCCGGTAGAGTAAGATACCTCTGTAGCGTCTTTCTAGTTAAGTCACTGATGTGGTACATATTAGTTCTTTTTCTCTATGGTGTGTTTAATTAAAGCAGAGACAGATGGGATTATTTTAGAGGTAATGGTAGCACCCTGGTAATGTCCAGACATAAGGTCATTGGTGTATTTGAGGTCAGAGACCACTGCTTGTTTGGACATGTAAGATACAGTTTAAATGAATGGCGTTGCATTATATAGCAAATTATTCATCAAAGTGACATTTATTTTAAAGAACTCAAAATCACTCATACAAAGAAAGTTGGCATGTTCTAGATTATAAAACAACAGACATTGTTTAAAATTAATAATAAAAATGGACATACATGTTCAACAATTTGTAGTTGTAAAAGGTTAATGATGTTCCATCATATTAAATGCGATAAATGCCTGTTTGAGTTTGAGGAGAACTGACTTCATGTAATCAAAAGTGACAGTAAAGACAATTATAATGTCGCAAAAGTGTGCAAGTGATTTCAACATTGATAATTAGAAATTAGAAAGTTTCTTGAGCATCAAATCAGCATATTAGAATGATTTCTGAAGGATCATGTGACACTGAAGACTGGAGTACTGGCTGCTGAAAATTCACAGGAATAAATTTCATTTTCAATTAAATTAAAATATAAAACAGTAATCATCTTGACATCAAAATGGGTTAAAAGTATTTTTGCAAAAAGGCTAGAAATGTAAAGTCAATTTGGAGAATAGAACCGCAATTGTTTGCAGATGCCACTTGGTTCTGTTATGTTGTTACCTGCAATAAAATTCATACTAACTGTTGAAAAAAAGATGGATTATATAATCTGAGGATATTTAAGTGTCTGACTTGGCTCTTCGGGAACTATGTGGTTGCAAGTATGAGTTGAGGTGCAGACATGCCACACTCACTTTGGATCAATCTCTCTCCAGCACACATATCTATACACGCACACACAAAGGCCAAGCCCCCTCAGCACCATATCGTGTACCAAAACAAAGTGTTCATAATTCATGAGCTCCTCACCATTTGAAAAGAGGGAAAGATTCCTTTACATGTCCATTATTCAAAACCCTTCTGGCCATTGGGGAGCAGCCACAACACAGTTGCTCATTTAACATACACGCTACAAAACACGCACACCCTTAAATTAGCCTAATTAGATGTCTACAATTATGCAAGCAGTCCAGTATTGAGTATCCTGTCAATTTATTTTTAAGATAAGTTGTTAAAAAAAGAAAAAAAAAGGTTGTACCAAAACTACATTTCCTCATTCCTGAACAATAGTTTCCTACTTTATTGTATTGTAAGCTTCAAACAAAAAGCCAATAAAATAGTTCAATTATATTAGCCATTTTCCTCATAAGCTGGATCCTCATCCTTTGGCACCGACTGGTATAGCTGAGTGATGCTATTCAGATGCATTCATTCATAAAGCGAGAAACATAATAGCAGCTTAAAACCTACAATGGGCATCAGTCAAATCCCAACCAGACAATTAAGAAACTCAAGAGTAGTCAAATTGTCCGGTGACCAGGGGATTATGGTAGAAAGAGGGAGGGTGGAGGGCAAGAGGGGAGGTAATGGTAAGACGATATGTTGATTTTAATAAGATAACTCATTCTTCTTCCTGAAGCAGATAGCTTATTGTCAGCAACTGGCATAATGTTGATTAACTCACACAAAAAAATGAAAGTGAGGCACTTACAGTGGAAGTGAATTCAAGGTCAAGCACTAAAGGTGAATAAGGTGAAGACTGAAAGTGAAAGTGAGTGATGTGACTGCCAAGTATGGTAAACCATACTCAGAATTTGTGCGCTGCATTTAACCCATCCAAGTGCGCACACACACACCACGAACACAGCCATTTTGCTGCGGAACCTGGGGAGCAAATGGAGGTTCGGTGCCTTGCTCAAGAGCACCTCAGTTGTGTGTATTAAGGGTGGAAGAGAGCGCTTTCCATTCACTCCCCCACCAACAATTCCTGCTGGTACTGAGAAATCAAACCTGTGACTTTTGGCTTACAAGTCCAACTCTCTAAAAATTAATGGTGCCCCACCATTCACCAGTTGATTAATAGCAGTTTTCTGAAATGTTATGTTTTAAAAATATGCAAATGAAGCATTGTCTAATCAAATATGCTCAAATTTGCATACATTTGTCAAATCTGAACACTGGATAAAGTAAAGTTCAAAATTCCACTTTATTGATATATTAGAGTTAAAGGTTTTTACAGAGGGGATTTTGGATATCTCTATTTTTATGACTCTATAAAACACAAAATATTGTCAAAAGCCAGAAAATTTTTTTTTTTACCATGTTTTAAGGAATAAAAATTTATATAAACCAGGTGGATATATATGAACAAACTCCTCTGTAAAAACCTTTAGAATATATGTGCATGAAAAAACAATGGTTTTGCCAGTAGTGTCTTGCCTTAAACAAGGGATGAATCAACATGATTTGTTTGTGGTAATCAACATTATGCCACAAATGCTGTCGACTGAGCATGACTTGTATTGAACCCAGCATATTCCCTTTGAGAAGGCCTCAAATGTCACCCGAAATCCATTCTGAGTATTTCTGTCTTTTTGTCAGATTTGTTTTGTAAAGCAGACGGAAGCATTGGTAAGTTGAGGTCCGTGACTCTGCGTTGTATAGCTGTTCGCAACTGAACAGAATTTCTTTTCGCGGTATTACTGGGGATACCGATCCCTCCTCCCCCTCCCGTTCCTGTGTTCCTCTTCTCCTTTGCATGTCTCAGGTTTTTAATGACGAGAGCTTGTTGTCTCTGAGATGGAAACAATGGCGGTTTGGACCCATTTACTAAGAAAGGCGAGGAGCCAGTGCCAGGCGTTGTGTGGCGCGTAAGACCGACCCAAGTGACTTTTCTAGGTGTGGCTTCCTTCAGCATTCCAGTGTGACGTAGTCGAGGTAAAGGGGAGGTTTGTGTTGTGGTTTCCATGGCGCTGAGGTGGCGAGCATTGTAGGTTTTCTCCTCAATGGCCAGTAATAGATCCTTAAAGCGCTGTCCCATTCTGGGAGAAGCCCCTTTTTCGGAGTAGAACGTCTGCAACTTTTCTAACTTGTCATCAGGCTGATGTTCGTATTCTAGCGCTTGATATTTGTCAGAGTAAGCCGGTCTCAGATCATGTGGTTTGATTGATGTTTTCATTGTCTGGGAGTCTCTAGAGGTTTCTATGGTTACAGTGGCATCACAAGGGGCGGAGTCACAGAGTTTGGTGCCACTCCCCTCTCTGCAGGAACACTTAGGCGGTGAGACACAAAGCATCTCCTTCTCACCAAAAGTTAAGACTGAAATATACACATATACAGATTCTGTCAGCTGAGTATGCATTGTATGAATTTCTAAATTAAATGGGTCCAAAATAGGGTGACCACTTGGTTATTGCTCTGTTACAAGACTGTAGATGTGATTTTGCAGGACAGTGCGGGACGTGTGTGAGAGATTAATGGACTACTATTAGACTATGTAAATGCTGATGATGATTTGATGATAACATGCTTTAAAGCATCAACAAGCTTTGTTAATTGTGACCGGCTTTGTGACTGGCACTCACTTTGCCCATGTTCATGTGATAGGGCACAATGTAATTTACTCCACGGGACCTATTCAGTCTACGAATCACAATGAACCGAGTAACAGGCTAGTAGGTAAAAATCACATTTTATACTAAAATAATTTCCTTAAACAGGAAATAGTTTGTTCCTTTATTACATTATTCAAGCATTAATTGTGTTTTACTGGATTCAGTGCATCTTGAACTATTTTTTGTTGGATCTGGCAACTTTGAGCAGGACATTCTTATCCAGTATGTGTCTAGAAGACGTTCTGGCTGGTGTAGCTGTATTTAACAACTCTTAATGAGGTTCACAATGATTCCTTTGCTCCGTCCAGTCAACATCAGTGGGAAAAAAAACCTCTCTACGAATGCGCTGGTTGGCTATTTTCCCTGCTCTAGCAAGAACATGATGGCTGCAAGAAAGGATTTTGTCTATTTTTTATTCTATAAAATACATCAATATAAACCCCACTCGTAATTTTTTAAAAGTTTTTATATGTCTTGAAAAAGGTTGCTAAACTGGACTACAGAGGTTGTTGGGGACATTAAATGGCATCATGCAGAACAGGTAAACTCATCTACTCAATAGTCCACTTTCACAGCCTTGCTGTATTTATAATCACACTGTTGCAAACGATTCTAACTCAAACTTTCCAACTTCTAGATTTTAAGATTAAAAAGACTAAAAAAGTTGTCTTAGTGGTGGTGATGTTGAAGTTGTACATTTGTGGTGCATTTTGTTTATAGCCTAACTTTAGCTTTTTACTTCTAATGATTATATCTAGGCTTCAAAATTCAGAAAAAATTATGTTAATTGATTATCTGGTTGGCCTAAAAAATACACCATCCTTGCAGCACTCTATTAGTGATATAAGAAATGAATATTACCCTTAGGAATCAGTCCATCATGTGTCTCGACCAGTATGGCGATCTCATTAGCTGTATCCACGGGCAGGCAGGAGGGGGAATCTGCTCTGTCCACTAGGCTTGGCTGCTTTAGTCTAATGGTCTCTGCTGTCCTTTTTGTGCCACTCTGGGTGTCCCTGTCCTGTGATTGGCTCCGCTGGGTCTTACTGGCCTGCCTTGAGCTCCTCTCATTGGCTGTGTCACTCTGAGGAGACTAGTAAAGGAATAGGTTGTTAAATGTTTTGTGTGTACATGATCGTTTTAGACACAAGATGGAATTCTTGGATAGAGAAGTATAGCTTGACGGTTTACCTGCTGCTGACTCTTTGCACTTGCATTGCTTCTCCCTCTCGACAAGCCCTTATTCAGAAGATTCCATTCGCTGTTTTCTTCTCTCTGAGGACAATCATTAACATGTTAGCTGTGATCCAAAACCTAACAATAGCCAGAAGGCATCATAGCATGAATTGGGATCAGTTTTCTTCTCCAAAATGGAGGACAAAAGAAATACTGATAAATACACTTGTATTTCAGGATGCACCAGTTTTAAAATGCTGATAATTATTTTCATGTTATGGTCAAATAAACCAATAAATTATCGATAAACAGATAAATGGTTGAAATAAAAATTCAATATTATATTGTGTATATAAAGTAAAAATAAAACGCTAAAAACTAAAATGAATAATTTTAAATGCTATGAGTGAATTTAGGCATCACAACATTATATTGTACGTATGTTGAGATTTGATAAAGATTACATTTAAGATTATTAATATTCATTTTTAGTATTTTAAAGATTGAATATAATGTTAAATCACAGCTAATGTAACGTGAATGTAAAAAGAGGTATAAAAAAAACTGTAATATTGACCTATATCCAATGTGATACCGATTTTTTGGGAAATAAATGAATCCTTTTATTCATCAGATACATTAAATTGATCAAAAGTGAAAGGAAAAACATTTATAATGTTCTTTTGAATTTTCTATTTATCAAAAAATCCTGAATAAAAAAATGCATCAGTTTCCACTGAAGACTGGAGTAATGAAAAAAATCAGCTTTGCCATTACAGAAATAAATAATATTTCAAAATATTTCAAATTGTAATAATATTTGACAATATAACAGTTTTTACTGTATTTTTGATTAAAAAATGCAACCTTGGTGAGCATAAAGAGTATTCTTTCAAAAACATAAAAAACTTTATACATGTATCAAGCATGTACGATTTTACCTTCATGGTCCTCACTACTTTCTGATGCCTGGTGAGTTTTTTCAGCAGGAGATGGTAGCAAGCCAAAGTGGTTGACGGCTTGTTACTGATGACAGTGTGGATGATATCAGACAGACCGTAACCTAGAGATTCCGTCATGTAGTTTAACACAGCAGAATTCAGATCCTCAGGACGCAGCCTAAAAAGCAACAAAAAACACACAAAAACAGATATCAGAAATGCTGAATTGATTTTTTCAAGATGTTTGTGAATTTTTGTCCATCTCTATGTCTTCCTTTGGGTAGCTTTACCATTAGATTTCATCTTACAGGTACCTGTTTTTATGAGGGACAGTATGGAGGGGTCTCTTGGCATATCCCTCATTCAACCATTTATCCTCCATTGCTGTTTTTACTGTTGGCCTTTTTGCTGGTTCTGGCTCCAGCAGAGACAAGACAAAGTGTACAGCCGCTAGAGAGAAATAAAGAACGACAACATTGACATCCTGACACTGCTATAGGAGTCTTAAAACTCTGTTTTAACCTTACACAGAAGATCTCAACACTGATTTGTCAGAGGAGTGAGTGTATGTGTGTGTGTCCGACCCAGACTGAACTTCTCCAGGTTTCTCTTACAGAAGGGCAGATCAAATTCAAGAAGCACTTTGCTCCCCTGTTCCACCTTCTCAACCTGGGGGAGACTCCTCAGATCAGAGAGCCAGCTTGGCACTGGCCTTGTGTGTGTGTGTGTGTGTGTACTGAGGTGAAGGTAGTGTTTGTGTCAGAAGACAGTGACGATCACATTTACTCATTCACTTAGAGTGCCATTACAGGCAGCCTCAGGATGCCAACAAAACATGATAATTCATTTCTACCATACTTCACCCACAGCAATGACTGTATGATGGTGACCTTCAGCTGTTACCATACAGAGTTTTTTCTACCTGATTTAACACATTAAACTGAAATTTTTGGTATAGATTAATATATTTATGTTGATTCAGTGATGTTAAATGATATTATTTGACTTGAATAAAACCAGTTAATGTAGGTGTTATAATTTATGTTTACTTATGTCTACTAATAATATTAGTTTATTTATAATATTAATTATTATGATAAATGATATCCACTATAATATGGAACACATTTTTGGATTGGTGTCGATTTAGCAGATATTATCCAAAGTGACATTAGTAAATGACAATTTAGTACATACTGTAGGGCTGTATGCACTTGCTTCTGTTCCATTAAATACTTCCTTCACTTCTTTTTAATAAACAATGTATGCACTGGTTCAGTGAAACTGGCGGTAATTCACAATACGTAATGTACAAACTACGTAATGACCTAATGTAATCTGCAACCGAATCGGGAAACCTGGCCAGGTTCTGTTCCACTAGCAGACATTTTGCATCATCATGTTTGTAGTGCATCTATTTTTGCAACTGGTGAATATACTCTGTTATTAATATTCATGATAGTTAATATTAATGTGCTGGATCAGATGATCTCACAATCTGATTGAGAAGAAGGACACTTTAAAATGCACCACTGCACTCAACAACTTTTATCTCTCGTTCTCTTTTCTCATTCTCATTCTCTCTCTCTGTATCTCATCTTGATGTAGAACCCTTTAGGAATAAATCTTCAGGTGTATGAATATGTGTGGGGTCAGTAAGATTTTTTTAATGTTTTTGAAAGAAGTTTCTTATGCTCACTGCTCACCAAGGCGGCATTTATTTAATCAAAAATACAGTAAAAACGATGTATTTAAAATATAAATAAAAAATATAATTATATATTATATAATAAGAAATAGTTTATTATATAAAATATTTTATATTGTATTTAGAATTATATATAAAAATTATATATTATATATGTGTATATAATATATATTATATATTGCCCACATGAAGAAAACTGCTTAATAAACATATTAAATAATGTTTTAATGAAAATGCAAAAATGTTTCTGTGAGGGTTAGATCAAAAACAAAAATAAATAAAAGTCTTTAGAAAGTCAATGGAAAAATCAATGGAAAGTGTGTGTATACTTTACCTTTGCTGATGTCCGATGGTATCGGACTGATTTCTCCATTCACCATTTTCTGATGAAGTTGCTTGATATTGAAGGGCTCCACCGTAAACGGTAGAGTGCCAGTCAACATGGCAAACATACTCACACCCCTACACATACACACAGAACACACACACAATCTTCATCAATAGCCAGCATTAAAAAACATTACACCCATCTTCAATAAAAAACCCTTCCACAAGTTGACGTAAACTACATACATATACATGTACTTTGTGTACTCACACAGACCACACATCCACTTTAGGGCCGTACTTCCTGTGGGCCAGCAGTTCAGGAGCCGCGTAAGCAGGACTGCCACACTGAGTGTTCAGCAGCTCCAGAGAGAGAGAATCTGCCTTCAGAGTGTTACTCAGTCCAAAGTCTGCACACAAACACACTCATATGTTAGTGTACAATACTCGCATGAACATACAAGCACATACAACTGTCTTTAGTTTCTGATACAGAAACGTTAAATTGCAGACTACTTATCAGTTTATTTTTTCTTTCTTAGACGTTTCGGAAATTAGGCATTTAAGAATAATATATAAATCATACAGATAGGGCTGGGTATCGAGTTCGATACTTTTTAGGCACCGACCGAATTGCCTCGATACCATCGAGTATCGAAAAACGTCTTGTCGTTCGGTACCAAATTTCGATACCTAAGGGGTTAATCTCATCAGCGTCAGTGAGCCAATAAGATTTCAGAAGCCCAAAATGAAATACATGAATACAAGGATGAAGGAGACAGAGAAGCATGGAACTGACTCATTCCGTCTCATTACAGCAATTATGAGCATTTCATGAGTAGTTATATTCCTCATTTGGAAGTGGCTTTGAATAAAAGCTTTTGCAAGATGACCAACTGTAAATGAGAGGTGCTTCCTGTGTGCTTGCATTTGTTTATACACTACTGCAACCATAACGGTTGGTTATTCTCAGAGGTCAAAGGTCAAACTATTAATGTATTACAGTAGGAAAGCTTTGACAAAAACTTTCCTCAGAATAAATGATGTACATTTACACACTATGTAAAAAGGTCAAATGGCAAGACACACTCACCTACTATCTTAATATTGTTGAGCTCATCCATTAGTAAGTTCTCAATCTTCAAGTCCCTATTTAAAAAAAAGGTGAAGGAGGTTAGTTAAAAAAAATAACACATATTGGGGACCAAAATTCTGATAACACCTTCAAAATCTGCTTATGCTCCTCTATGGCAAGTAGCTTTGGATAGAAACGTCTGCTAAATGCATAAATGTTAATTTTCAGTTTTCATTTTAATTTTAGTTTAGGTTTTGTAATTTGTGTTATGTGCTTTTGTCATTTTTATTAGTTTATTATATATATATATTTCTATTTAGCTTTATTTTTGTTTAAATTTCAGTTTTAGTAATGTTAGTACTTGAAGTTATTGTAGTTGCCAAGGCAACATTTTTAATTTTCATTTAGGTGTTTTAAGTTTTTCATCTAATATTTATATTTTATTTCAGCTGGATTTAGATTACTGAAAACTATTTTTAGTTGCTTTAGTTAACAATAACAACGCTGCCTTCCATTGAAGCACAAGATGCTCTTTGCACCAACTTTTACTCAGACTTTTAATAATGGTAATATAATGTATTACACTAGAAAAAAGAATGCAAAATAAAAGCATTTTTACTAGTGGTCTCAGACTTTGGGACCCTACTGTTCATATATACTGTACATACAGTATATATAAACACCCGTATGCGTCCAGCTGATAGGGAACTCAGATCACCTCACTCCATGTGCGGGAATTCATGACCAGCCAAGAACCTCTAGCAGCACACAAAATGTAATGAAAAAATGTGAATTAAAAGGAGATTTGTATTAAAAAACAGAGCTACGAGAGTTATTGTTGGTGGTGATATCACTGCTTGGTGGTCCTGGAAGTTCAGTCATTCTGCCAACTTTTACTTTTACACTCTCCTCTCTCTTTTTCCTTTTATCTTACTCCCGCCTTCTCCCTTTCTTTCCACTTCATAATAAACACTCACACTCACTTTGACGACCGCACGCTCCTCACTTTTAATATGAAATTGTATGAAAAGCCTATAAAAATATCATAGCCCTCTAAGTTATTTTCATTTCTCTCCATTTTTACTGAGAAGGCTGACATCTCAAAGCTCAATGGGCGGCCAAATGTTCCTCAACTCACACACACTCATACAGACGCTGTCCCTAAAATGTACAAAGAAAAGTTGAAAAACTACTTCAAATATGCCCGTATTAAAGTTCTCTGACAGACATGACGTGTTTAAGGGGAAAACTGGACTGCTGTCCAGCAGCGTGACTGGGTTTTTGGGGTATTATTAATGTGTATCGAACAGAGAGGTCAGCAGAGACAGACTCAAAGGCATAAAGTGAGTGTTTGTGGAGCCAGTTGATAAAATTGTTTGATTTGGGTTGATTAATGTCATTCGAAGTGGGTGAACTTTTGAACTGAAATGGACATGAACCCACACACTCCCTTCGTTACCATAGGGACTGTGTATGCTGCCTAACCCCACGGGTAGTCAACTGTGTGTGTATGTAGGCTATGTGTAGGCTGATGAACATCCTTTGATCCTTGACATATTCTAACGAAGGCCCTTTACTGAGTGGATTGTGTGTGACAGACCTCAGCATTATGAAGCTTTATCCTGGGACTCCATTAGTAAGGAAGTCATGAATGATGTGTTAGCCATAGTGGCTCTGGCTGATGATGTCATGAGAAGCTAATGGCATTCCCACTCTTGCCTCAATTAGGCTTCACTGCCAGACTAAAGAACTACACACACACACCATAGACTTCTATCATTTTTATATTATATAATTTTTTATATTCATACATTAATCTAATTATACTACTACAGACTAACTCTAAACCTACCCCTAAAAAACAAAATGTGATGTTAAATGTATAATATAAATTTAAAAAATGCATTTATAGATTATCAGGATAGTAATTTTATATAAATTATGTAGAATTATAATAATCTAAAATTAAAAATATTAACAAATGAATCACATTTAATTTGAACTGGAAAAATAATGTTTATTATAATCCTGATTATTAATAATTAATTGTATTAATAATCTTTAATGTATTCAATTTAAAATGTTTCCCCAAATTATAGCCAAGTAAACCCACACACACACACTTGCTCTTTGATTTCAAAACCATTCTCAGATACACTTTTCTCATCTATGCTATACAGCACTTCATTTTTTAAGACTCGTTATTGTTTTTATTTTCTATACGTTTTTATATGTGCATGTGAATCTAATTATAAATACTACAGACTAACTCTAACACTAAAAGACGAAAATTTATTTATTGATGAACTAATGAATAAACAACTCATTTATTAAACATTTTAAAATGTCTTAAATAAATTTAATAAATATATGTACTTTTTTACTTTTAGAATTGTAGATATTTTTATACATTTTACATTGAGAAAAGTAATTGTATAAATAAATTACATAAAATTCTAAAACTTAAAAGTATTAACAAATTTATTTTTATTATTAATAAGATGCTAAAGAAAATTTAGTTTTATTAATCATATTTAATAGTTTGTATTTATTTATTGGAAAGTTGTTGTTTTTTTTATTCGAAAAATCTTCTCCCCATACTACAGCCAAATAAATCAACACACACATACTTGCTCTTTGATTTCATTCATTTTCACACACATTTCACTCATCTATGAGACTGCACTTCATTATTTTAAGGCTCTTATAACTAGAGTCCGCTATACAGCTTAGCACTCTCTCAGCGTTTTCCTTTTTCTTTTTTTCTCGTTCTACCCCACTATATCCCTACATCCCTTACAAACCACATGATCTCAAAACTTCATTTTTGTGGGTCCAATTGTGTCATTGTGCAAGAATATCCATTCATTACCTGTGAACTATCCCGTGTCGATGCAGGTGTTCCACTGCAGACAGTATCTGACGGGTGTATCTGCGAACCTCTCTCTCCTCCAGCCGCTTGCGTTCACAGATTCGATCCATAAGGTCTCCTCCTCCGCATAGCTCCATGGCCATGTAGTAGCAGTTCTCTGTCTCCAGTGTCTCCAGCAGCAAGACGATGTTCGGGTGGCGGATCAGCTGGTGAATCCGGGGTTCGCGCTTCATGTTTTTTAAAATGTATGAATCCTGACGAGCCTTTTTCTTATCTATCACCTTGATCGCCACCTGACAGTGACAGAAACAGAGTCATTATGCTTCATTTTAGTATCAACTTTGTCTCATATGTTTCTCTTAAAATGTATTAGAAAAAATTAAGATACACAGTCAGTTGATAGAGCTAAAATGAATATGGATGATTTAGTCTTGAAAGTATTCAATAAGAAATCTTTCATTTAACTTTTCCACAGCTGTTTCTCCTAAAATTTCCTAGGAAAAAATAAATACAGACACAAACAAGATAATTGTTGACAAAAGGTGACACATGAGATTTATTAATCTCATTGCTGTCTAGGAGAAAAAAAAAGAGATTTAAGAGATTTCACTTGATTTTTATTTTCTATGGGACATTATTGTCCAAAGAAAACGTCCATAGTATTTAGTATATTATATTAAAACTGATTTAGTTTAGTTTGCTGTGTTTAAAACTATAGCTCAAAGTCCATCTCTTTAGGAACTCCATGATAATAATTTACAACCTCAAATTCTAGGATTGAGCTGGGGTGATGTGTGCTTATGTGTCACCATAGCAACCTGTTCAGGAAAACAGAGTGGTCAGGAAGGGCTTAGTGATGTGTATAAGAGCTGGTAACATACACACACACACCGGCCACAATTACTGACCCATGAAAGCTCAGGTCACCACAGTGAGAAGAGGAAGACAGGTTGAGCTAAAACTCTCTCTCTCTCTGTTTGTCTGCATCACGATGAACCCAGAAGTTTTCCAATTTCCCCAGAATATTTGTAGGCATCTATTAGATATTCTATATTGATACTGACATAAGAGATACTGAGAAAAAAAAAACAAGAAGTTAAATTAATTAAAGATATTAACAAATGTATAAAATTTAATTTGAACTGAGTTTTTTTAATTATTTTTATTTTGTTTAATATTAATAATAATTGTATTAATTTATATACATTATTTATTAAATCAAATATAAATTATATAAAATTCTAAATTATAATATATTAAATCCAAAATTTATGCCCAAACTATAGCTAAATAATCCCACACACATACATGATTTTTTTAGGCATCTCATAGCAGATACTCCGTATTGATATTGGCAATATAATGTATGTATTCATAAATAAACACTAATACATTTATAAATAAATACATAAATAAAAAATTTAATTTATATGTAAAAAAAATTAAATAATTAATGTATACACAAAATATAGTCAATTACATTTACATGATTTAACTAAAATACCATGACTTTTCACTCATCTTCTAATAACGCTGATGTAGGCGCATATGAAACATTTTACAGCAAATAACTGTAAAGTACTATTTCCGCAGGCCCTAAAAGCAAATCACTGAAATAATGACAATCTAAAGCACCATTACAAATCATTATCTATTATAAACATTAAGAACATTAAGTTAAAACACCATCGAAGTCTGCAGACAAAATACACACTATTTAGTATGCTAAAAATTCATCAGATCCATTACATGAACAAAATGAATAATGAAACACTACTGAGTCAACATCAAAACATCAACAGCCACACAACGCACAATTCATGATCACCCCTCCTCCTCCCCCAAACATAAAGTGCCTTTTGTATTAATAAATGTCTCTAACAGTTTGAGTGTGTTCGTGTGGATGGATTATTACTGCGGTGCGAGTCAGAGATTAGCCAAGACGGAGTTGCTATGAAAGCTGAGAGAGCGAGACAGCATGAAAAATGGATGACAACCCTTCAGCGCACCGATGACTGACACCCTTAGTGCGCCTTTGATTGACAGGCGTCTGCGTGTAAGAGACTGGGTGTGTGCTTGTTACCTTCTCTCCTGTACTGATGTGCATGCCTAGCATAACCTTGGCGAATGAGCCCTTGTTGATCATTTTGCCCACCAGGTAGCTGCCCACACGCTTAGTGTGAGGGAAGTTTTGGAGCAGGTCACGGGGCACTTTTCCAAAGCAGGGGGTTGCCGCCTGCTCCAGCTCCAGCTCCCCCGAATCTGTCATGCTCCCATCCAGAGATGACTTCAACACAGCAGGCATGATGCCAGTAATGCCCGTCTGCTAGCAGATCCACAGGACGACACCGAGTGGACAGGTAGAGGATGGAGGAAGACAGGTTGGCAAGAGAGGAAGGGCATGTGTGATGGAGGCTGGTCTCATTGGTTCTTCTTTTGCTGTTGGTGTTTGTCTGTCCTGTCAAGAAGGAGAATATCCATTCTTCGCTCCTCTCGTGTGTTTTTCTTTAGTGCAGATGCTGATCCACAATCACATGCCGTGTGTTGGGACCAGGTATCTGTCTTATACTTGTCTCTAGCCTCAGATCTACCTCGCTTTATCTGTCTTTTTCATCTAGACTGTCTATTTTCTGTCCAACGGAAGGTTCTTCTGCCAGTCTGGTTAGTTCATGCACCCTTGTCAGTGTGTGTGTGTGTGTGTGTGCTGGTAGATAATTAACTGATATTTCTAATATTTTTAATATAAAAGTAAATTATCTTTCAAAAGCATTTTAATTAGACATAATATATCAATATAACTTATAAATATGTATTAAATATATAAATATTGAAAATATATAAGAATAAATTAAATATAAATAAATTATGACACATGAAGCATATTTTTAGTCACTTGTCAAAACATTTTTACAGCGTAGAAAAAATTTATTTCTTACACTTCATCAGTCAACATCTTTTTATGTACAATTGTCCAATAATTTTCATATATTGTTCCAATAACATTCATTTTGTAGGAGCTTGTCTCTCAAAGGTCCAGTAATACATTTCTTGGTTAAATCCTGTACATTCAGTATCATCAACTAGATTTAATATCCTCTACCACAGTAGAAATTAAACAATGAAGGAAATAATCACCCTATTAATCACACAGTCTCATATTCCCCAATAATATTCTTGGGATATTACAATAACTCAAAAAGCAACATCATCCAGTAAACCATCTTCTAAAACCTCTTGAATGAGGCAGTCAGATTTCATTGATTAATAATGACATGCTGTAATGAGGGGCTTGTCAGTGAGGCCATCACTTGAGATCCTGTTATGACAATGAGGAAGAAACAGCCACATTGATATTAATACCATAAATGACTTTAGAAAGGGAAGTACACAGCTATGTGACTGGATTTGGCCTTGGACCAGAGTGTGTTAGTAGGGGTCTGTGTGCTTGAAAGAGAAGCCATTGTTGGATAAGTGTGTGGTTGGGTCAGGTTTCTTTATTTCTTATTCGCTCACTCCATTTATCCACCAGAGAGGGAGATGAACTGAGCAGCAAGGGGCTGGAATCTGAGACCACCAAACTGTACACACACACACACACACACACACAGACTGATTCATATATACATTGCAGTATGGTAAATATCTCTCATTCATATCAACTCTATCCACTTTGAGAAAACAAAGACAGACCCTATATGGCAAAACTGTGTGTGCATGTGCCTCAACAGTTTAATATCCATGGTTCAAAGCAGGCCATGACAACAAGAGCCAGAAAGTGCAAACACACAGACGCATAGAACAGAACGCTTTGCGTTCACCCCCAAAAATGTGTTCAGCCTCGAGGCTTTGGCAAAACACAGTGCGGTCAAATGAATAGTGCTGAAAACCTCTGTCCATTTCCTGCTCTGTAAGAAACCAATCCCCAGCAATCCATTAAAGCATATCTTAACACTAAATAACTTTTCAAAACCCTGCTGGAGCATCCATGCGCTAGCATGCTAATCTTCATGAGGAAGTCTCATAGGATATCAGCAGACACATTGCTAAATGAGCTATCATACAAAAACATTAAGTAAACAAAGTAAACAACATACAGTAAAGTGTAGCTGATGGTTCACACAAAGCAGATACATGTGCAGTCTGTTCTCTGTTATTAAAAAGACAGTACACCACAAAATTAAAATTCTATCATCATTTACTCATCTCTATTTTCAGACTTATCCAAATCTGCATGTTGACTTCTGCAGAACACACAAACCAAAACAACACTTGACTTGACTTCCATTGTATGGACAAATAGATTATCAAAATATATTTTTATATTCCACAGAAAAAAAGAAAATGAAAAAGTAAATGATTCAATTGTAATATTTAAAATGATTGATTTTGGGTTTTTTTTAATTTTGTTTTTAATTTTGACTTTATTTGGAGAAAATAATGTTGAATTGATATAATAAATAAAGTATTAGTTAAATCATATTATATTATTTCTCGTATATTATAAATATTTATTAAATAATATATAAGTAATAATTTATTGGTTATTAGAAGATAATTATCAGCTTCTGTATCAGACAGAATATTAATATCCGTGCAATGGTGTGTATTTACCCCAAAAATACAGAGATGTCTTAAAATATCTTCCTATATGTTCCAAAGAAAAAAAGAAAGTTATGCAGTTTAATGCTGAACAACATGAGGAAGGTGAGTAAATGATGACAGAATTTTAATTTTTGTGTGAACTTTTCCTTTAAGCTTGCATAAGTTCAGTTGTGAAGAGTGCCCTCTTGTGGCTGAAGAAGCATACACACACACACACACGTTTCTTTGAATGGTATATGGTGGATACCGTAAGCAAATTTGTTTAATATTTAATTTTGCCTGACTCAAAAACAGTCTAATCACACAACGTCCTGATGAAGATTTAATTCAAACAAACACCTTCAGTGACTGCCAGCATCACAGCTTGTTTAGAGGCCTTGTGCTGTCAACAGAACACTCTGCAAGAAATACAAGAAAAGCAAATAAAACTGAGGAACAGAGAGAGATTTGCCTGTCTGTAAGCTTGTAGATGGGATCGACTTTAAACCATAATTACATTGAAAATGCTTTAACACACCTAATGAAGACCTGCTGCGCACACACACACACACACACACACACACACACACACACAGAGTAACATGGGGCAGGGTGATGACAGCAGTGAAGTGAAGCAGTCATTTCCTGAGCACCATGGCCAGATGTCTCACACACTACGTCTCCAAAATCCCGCTCACACACACATACTGGTGTGTAATAAGTCAGACATTTAGTTCTCATTAATACCAATACAAGGGTCACTCAGACAGCTGCTCGGCAAAACTTCATTACGACGTCCTGCTAAAGGGCGAACCTCACTATTGGGGAACAGAGTTGGATAAAATAACACAGAGTGATGTTTTAGTGAGTGTTCTCAGTAATGCGTGTGTGTTTGCATGTGAGGCAGTGTGTGGCTTAATTACTGTGTGCTAATGAAAACCTGTGTGTGAGTTTGTGAGCAACTCATATGGTGGAACTGCCACACTGCGCTCTCAGCTCGTAAATTGCACACCTTCTAAAGGATGTGGGCTGTTGCTTGTGTGTGTGTGTTAAAAAGCCAAAAACACGGATTTTAGGGCCCAGATCAACAGAGTGCAACTGCAGTAAAAATCTCCTTAGAGATTAGTTGGTGTATAGTGGATGTTATTCTGAATTGTTAGAGCGAATGATGTGCTAACGTGGATGTGCTGTACCAGATGTGAAAATGTTACTTAGATAAATGTATCATTAATCATCTAAGAATGTGTGCGGATGTGAGAAATGGAGACTATTCTATTGCATATGGGAAAACTTGCATGAACCCCAGATGTTTCCAGACTCATCCATGTTTTGAGCCATCAGAATGTTTCCCTGTAGTTTCCAGAAGAGGGCACTACAGAGAAACTCATCTTCTTTTTCTCCTTAACACTGGGAGAAAATGAACAACCTTCAAAATACTTGGTAAAGCATAGTAGATATATAACATAGCCTTTTCTGGACTTGTCACTTGTCCTAAAATAAAACTAAGATTAGTATCTCATGGTTTTTAATGTTTAAACAGGTCGAAAATGAATCAAACAGCACAAAAGAGTTTATAAAGAGCACAAAAAAAACATACAAATTCATTGTTGTTTGGATTGGAACTCCACCGTAGTCCAGTAACATAAATCATTTGACACAACTCATTTTGTGGTCACTGTAAAACTCACGCTAAAAAAAGCCATTGCTGAATTAGCTTTTTCTTTAATGATTCACACTCTGAACAACACATAAAAAAGCAGCTTTTAAGTTTCTCTAGGAAGTCATTTCAAAAGGGCAAGCGTAGAACAAGAAAGGGGGTTTTGTTCTGTGCTTTTCATTAATTGCACACGCAAAAAACAGTGTTTATACCCCTGATGCCTTATTCTATGGCCATTCTGTCACTGATTAGCAGCACAAGCATTCTTCATGCAAAAAACCTTCCCAAAAATGACTTCCATCTCTCCATAAACGTCCCCGACTGTAAATTCACAATCCATGGCCAGATGTCTCACACACTACGTCTCCAAAATCCCGCTCACACACACATACTGGTGTGTAATAAGTCAGACATTTAGTTCTCATTAATACCAATACAAGGGTCACTCAGACAGCTGCTCGGCAAAACTTCATTACGACGTCCTGCTAAAGGGCGAACCTCACTATTGGGGAACAGAGTTGGATAAAATAACACAGAGTGATGTTTTAGTGAGTGTTCTCAGTAATGCGTGTGTGTTTGCATGTGAGGCAGTGTGTGGCTTAATTACTGTGTGCTAATGAAAACCTGTGTGTGAGTTTGTGAGCAACTCATATGGTGGAACTGCCACACTGCGCTCTCAGCTCGTAAATTGCACACCTTCTAAAGGATGTGGGCTGTTGCTTGTGTGTGTGTGTTAAAAAGCCAAAAACACGGATTTTAGGGCCCAGATCAACAGAGTGCAACTGCAGTAAAAATCTCCTTAGAGATTAGTTGGTGTATAGTGGATGTTATTCTGAATTGTTAGAGCGAATGATGTGCTAACGTGGATGTGCTGTACCAGATGTGAAAATGTTACTTAGATAAATGTATCATTAATCATCTAAGAATGTGTGCGGATGTGAGAAATGGAGACTATTCTATTGCATATGGGAAAACTTGCATGAACCCCAGATGTTTCCAGACTCATCCATGTTTTGAGCCATCAGAATGTTTCCCTGTAGTTTCCAGAAGAGGGCACTACAGAGAAACTCATCTTCTTTTTCTCCTTAACACTGGGAGAAAATGAACAACCTTCAAAATACTTGGTAAAGCATAGTAGATATATAACATAGCCTTTTCTGGACTTGTCACTTGTCCTAAAATAAAACTAAGATTAGTATCTCATGGTTTTTAATGTTTAAACAGGTCGAAAATGAATCAAACAGCACAAAAGAGTTTATAAAGAGCACAAAAAAAACATACAAATTCATTGTTGTTTGGATTGGAACTCCACCGTAGTCCAGTAACATAAATCATTTGACACAACTCATTTTGTGGTCACTGTAAAACTCACGCTAAAAAAAGCCATTGCTGAATTAGCTTTTTCTTTAATGATTCACACTCTGAACAACACATAAAAAAGCAGCTTTTAAGTTTCTCTAGGAAGTCATTTCAAAAGGGCAAGCGTAGAACAAGAAAGGGGGTTTTGTTCTGTGCTTTTCATTAATTGCACACGCAAAAAACAGTGTTTATACCCCTGATGCCTTATTCTATGGCCATTCTGTCACTGATTAGCAGCACAAGCATTCTTCATGCAAAAAACCTTCCCAAAAATGACTTCCATGACATCCATCTCTCCATAAACGTCCCCGACTGTAAATTCACAATTATTTGACTCTCTCTACCTCAATTTGAACACGCAGATTTGATTTTTTTTCACCACAATACCTGTGATTTCCTGCTCATATGGTCATCCATGCATCCAAAGTCAACAGCAGAGAGACCATACAGCATAATGGATGTGTTTTATGGAAAGGGTGTTATATTAAGTTTAATAGCAGTGTGCGGTGGGCTAATGGCTGCCTTTGGCTTCCCTCCTGAAAATAGAACTGAGGGTGGGTTTGGAGGGATTCCTCTGTATGTGTGTCCGAGTGAGAGAGAGAAATGTATATGGACAGTTCTAGATATAGAACATGCAGACAGATTGAAAAAGTGTGTGTGACGCATGAAAACTGGATGAAAAAAAATATTAAAAGGAAAAAGGCCATTTTAAATGTTTCATTTAGCTGCTTGGGATTTAAGAATAATTTAGATGGGCTAAATAAGGACATAAATGTATGAAAAACATTTTAAATATATGTGTGTGTGTATATATATATTATCCTTCTTGTAACCTGTGATCTGATGTTTACGCGATTTGGGCTTTGGGCTTTGCATGTGTGAATGGTCGATAATGGGCTACAATATATAATTTAGAGGCAGTTTTAAAGGTGCATGAAGGCAAAGCAGTAAAATATTCCCTCTGCACCGTGCTGAGCAACGCCTCTATC
The DNA here is from genome assembly GCF_001515625.1 of Sinocyclocheilus rhinocerous. NCBI lineage: Eukaryota > Metazoa > Chordata > Actinopteri > Cypriniformes > Cyprinidae > Sinocyclocheilus > Sinocyclocheilus rhinocerous. The sequence continues at coordinate 285,108 of NW_015642789.1, forward strand.
AACCTCCGTCCCACCCTCCATTTAGAGAGGCTTGCTTATTTTAAGAAAGAAATGTAAATGCTCTTCTGAATTATTGCCTTTTCTATCTATCTTCATCGGCCCATTTCTCTGTCTCTTTGCCTAGCTCCCTTTGTTTTCTTTCTTTAACTAACTTGCATCATTTTATCAGAAGTGGCCTGAAATGAAGTGCTAAGTGTCGGGTTTTATTGAAAGGAAACAGATTGGAACAACACGTGTGTTTTCTCAGGCCTGTAAAGACTCCTCTGCTCCTCAGGCCAAATTCTTACTTATGAATTACAACCTGTGTACTGATGAGTCCTCACTACAGACTCATACCTGCTGAGAGAGAGTACTAGAGCAAGAGAGACGAGAGATGGGTTGAAATGTACTGTTAATGAGTGTGCGTGCATGCACGTGTGGTTGTGGGTTGCTGAAATCATTAATGCATTGTTTACAAAAATCTGGTCTTAATTTGGCAAGATTTGTGCCATTTTAATGTACATATTAAATGTGTAGCCAAACTTAGCAGTAATTCAAGCGGCTGTCTGCTCCACTGAACAAAAGGTTCCTGCTAATCTGTCATTAACTGTAAATGAGTGTATGAAATCTCGTGAGAATGCCTTTCACTACAGGCACAGAAAAGTGTGTATAAAGATATATTTAGATTCCATATGCAAGCATATAAATACACAGAAAAGAAATATTACGTTTTTATAAAATCATTTGTATTTAATAAGAAAAGGATTGATGAGTGATTAAAATATGGGCATTGTTACTATTTTTGTGTGTAGTTCCTACTATTACTTTTTTTTCACATTTAAATTTAAAACCTAACAAACTTATTTTTTTCTGAAATTCTGTTTGTGCTGTCTTCTAAAATAAGTGCTACTAGGTTTGATATTTTGTAAAATAATACAAATACATTCAAATATTTTTATGCGTGTCCAAATATGTTTTAAAGCCACTATATGGAGCATGTAATATTTAACAATTATGCAGTTGGTAAATGAATATAAATATTAAATGCAACAACTACATAATAATAATAATATTAATAATAATAATAATATCCCACTTATATATTATTATAATATTTTAATTATAATAATACAAAATATTTACATATATTTTACATTTTTTATTGATTTATTTTTCCAGATAAAAAAAATAAATATATATATATATAACGTGCTGCAAAATGTTTGTGTATATTTGTATTTTCACTAAACATGTGTTTAGTATATATTTTTAAATGCAGTATCTGATAAACTCCTCTGTTCCCACTCTTTCCTCTTTTTTGGGCACATGGTTTCAAGATACTGTCTTGCCATGCCACATCAAACCTAAACTCAGCAGCTGGCCGTGTGGTTAAAGAGCCTGTGTGTTGAAGGGGGATGGTTGCCGAGGAACCAGTATTTAATAAAGTCATCGGGTCTAAGATGGGAAAGAAACCGCAGCTCAAGAAGCATGAGAAATTGATGAATGCCACCCCCACATCCGCATTCGCTTTTCTCTCACTTTCACTCGGTGATCACTGTGCTGCTGCTGTAAACACATCTACAAGAGAAGTGTCATAATACTGTACTGCCAGCCTCTGCCAATAATACAGGATGGGAAATACTTCATTTAGAACAATCTTGAGAGATGCATTGATTTAGCTCTGCCTTACAGTTTATGTATGTGTGTGTGAGTGTGTTTTCACTCTCTGATATTTCTGTGTGTTATGCTGTTAATGGCACACCTTATTTGCCAGGCAGAAACAGCCAATTAGAAGCAACTTGTGTTAAACTGGGTCCATTTTCAGTGGTATGCCTCCAGGACCCACAAAAACAATCTTCAGTGTGTGAGTGTGTGTCTGTTTGAGATGGGGATTTACACCTCACTAATGATGTGTGTTTAATACTCTTAGCTGTTTTCAGCTTCACATGCAACAGGTTAACACCTTCAGTGCCACGGTTGGTGAACAGAATGTACACTCTGAATTGAGTTTCTACACTATAACAAAGGGCTTTGTAAATCTGCAAATCATATGGTTATCCGTTAATATGGATCAGCTTCTTATGTGATCTAGTAAAGCATATTATGTAACGAGGAGTCTTGAGACAGGTGCATGATGGGATACAAAATGTAAGTACTCAACTTTTCTAACTCAGTTATCTCTTTTATTTTATTTGCCAAACATCTCATCTTCTTTATGATATAGTTTGATCCTCGCTTTTTACTGTAGGCCTTTATTGACATATTCAGAAATGTAATCCATTTCCGTATATCGATTTATATATAAAAACTTAAAAATAAACTATATTATCGTCAATCTTTAATCTACTAAATGTAACTATAAGGCACGGAGATATTATAAACATTAACATCATGATTTTCTGTAAAGATGCTTTGAAACTATGTGTATTGTAAAAAGCACTATTCAGTACAAATAAACCTAACTTGACTATTAAATACATGACAGAAAGAACAACCATTTAATTACCTGCTGCGGGAATACGAAAAATAACAAAATATATGAAAAATTCTGTAAAGTGGATAAAAGTCAGTATTAATGTATATATATATATAACACTTATTTATAAACACGTACAATGATATATGTTCTGTTTTTAGATTCTGTTTACGAGGAAGGAAGGTAAATTCTGTTATTGGAATCAGGTCACTGATTAAATACAGTGAGGTTAAATGGAGTAAGACTGACTGGGAGGAACATCGTTAGCACATTGGCATGGCGGACTGCAGTAATTAGGGGGTGTGGCTTCACATCACCAATCACCCTGCTGTGTTTGGTGCTTCCTGCTGATTTACAGTGTGCAGACTAAGATGTGGCTGTTTTAGCAGGTCATAACTCGCTACACACACATACATAGACACATTGGCTAAATGAGTGCCAAGTGCACACACACACACACCAGGCTTACGGATGCCAGACACACACACACACACACACACACACTCCACACCGGCTTCACCTGGCTGTTTTTGTTCCCTTTCACACTTTTCCTTCCTTTGCAAATCCCTGATCATCATGAAAACAGAGGCTAGTATACCAAGTTGTCATGAACAGCTGGAAGTGACCCAAGCTGCAAGGAGCTGAGGAGAGAAGGAGAAGACGGGTAATTATGCTAGTTTCATGTGCTGGTGTTATTGTGCTGATCGGTTGTTTTGTTGCTCCAGTAGCAAACTGAGTGAGGGGAGACTTTTAATGAATGAATGAATGTGCTTTAAAGATCATTTAACATGGATTTTTAAAGACCATACATATATACATACATATATATATATATATATATATATATATATATATATATACACACACACACACACCAAACAGACTACTCAAACCGTTACTTCTATACTAGCAAACATATCATGTAAACTAATATCAAGTAAAATAAAGTGTTCTTTAAAAGACATCCAAGAACACATTAAACCATTTAAGCAGGAAAACCCCACTGATGACATAGACATTCCTTAGTTTAAAATGCCAATTTCTTCTTTGTAAATTCTTCTTTCAGTTCCATAGGGCTGATTTTAATTTAGAACTTCCTCCTTTGGGAGACACATGATGGGAGGGTTACTCTTTAAGCGTGAGTGTGTGTCTGTGTCTCATCTACTCATCTAAATAAACCCCAGGGTGAAGAGTCGAACTCACTGCAGGTGCAAGTCTAAGAATCACAGACCACACACACAGAAAAACATATGATGATCAGGCATACTTTGTTCATTCACACAAAAGTTCCTTCTTAACAATTTAAGTGCAGTCCATGACCATAATATGTAAACGGGACAGATCATTATGACAATGAGATCACTTATTTTCCAGCTTAGGCACAAGCTTCTATGCGCACTTGCACACACACACAGAACAGCCCCACCTATCACCATCTCTCTGTGAAGTTCAGACCATCATGCTTGAGTGCTCGGAACAAGTTTGGGTCGAGTCGAGGGGGATCAACAGGGCCCAAGGCCCTTGAAATCCCACTGGAGAGCACATTTAAAATGACTGCTTCAAGAGCTGGTTAAAATTCTTATGTTTTATTACTCCTTTCTCTCACAGAGCTGTTGACAAAAAAGAGAAGAAAGCAGGGAGAAGTGCAATGTTGAAAGCCAGAAGTAATTCCGCATAGACGTTTTACGATGGAAACTTTAATTTCACTCCAGAAAGAAAAATCCCATATTATATGAGAGAGAAAAAGTGTGTGAGCGAGTGAGTGAGAGAGAGAGGAAGATGGGGAGCACTGATAGGTTTTTATTTCTGTGAAGTATTAAGGCAAATAACATCACAAATACACTTTTCTCTTACCTTTCCTTTAATATATTCATTTCATTTTCACCAAGCGTTCAGCTTCGTCCCTCAAAAGCATCTTTTCTGGTGGAGGTTGAGAGTGGCTAGAGTGTCATCTGCTGCATGAACTAGAGAGGCCCTGAGTGGATAAACAGTCGAGAGTGTAAGCGAGTCATAAAGGACAGTCAGGATCAGCTGAACCCTGCTTACTACAGACCAGAGACTAAGTGTCTGACATGATTTATGACTGCTGTATATCCAGAAGAATCTAACATGATTTCACGGGATTGTTAAAATCCAGGGCTTTGTATCATTCTGATAACTATATTTTATTTCATTCTTTTTATGTTTTCACAGTGATGTTCCATTTATTAATATTATTTACACATCGGTATTGGAATAATAACAGTATAATTCTTATATAATAACAATAATAATTAAATAATAATAAATACATAAATAATCTAATAATAATTTAATTATATTTAGAATTATTATAAATAATAATAATAGGCTAATTATAATAATAATTATTATTATTACTATTATTATAATGAAGTGGAATTTATTATTATTAATATATAAAAATTAAAGATTACACTGAATTTTTTTTTGCCCTATTTCAGTATGAAAATAAATAGTATTAGAATTAAATGTAGAATTCTAAAAGATTTTAAACAAATTAAAATGAAACGTTGGTTATTTTTCTTTTTCTTTGTTTTTTTTTTAAAGCAAAAAAGCATAAAATGAAGAAACATTTAATATTCTGCATGATTTTCCAAAGTAAAAACAAACAATGTTTCACTGAAACTGTTATACTAATCATTTGTAATTAAAAAATGGTTTATAAAAACAGAAGCATTTTCACTAGTGGTTTCAGACTTTTGGAGCTCTCTGTATGTTACAATTATTTTAAGAATAAAAAAACGGGCTTTTTTTGAAAACGGGCTGTTTTGACTGTGTGCTGACATTCCACTTAATGTCTGATGATGGCGCCATGCAGCCAGCATGAGGTGATCTGGGAAGGCAGCCATTCTCTGTCTTCAAACATGTCACTAATGTTCTCTTGCTGTTACTCTCTCAGCAAGGTCAGAAGTGACTGCAAGAGTCTTGGTTTTTGACATTAAAATACATTTTTCCCTTTTGCTGGCTCAATCCAGACACAAACAAATGTCACTACACTATCCACCTAACAGCCATCAGATGTGAAGACAAGGGCCAAGAACACATGGAGGTAAACAACAACAGCATATTTTTTTTAACAGCATAGTTTTAACACAGACAGCAAAATGGACATTATGAGTAACAAACGATTCCTCAGCAGTTTGGAACGCCAATGAACAAACCAAACCCAAGCTGTCTGGCAACTTATTTAGATTCATCCATCAAATAAAAGCCACCATACCACCGTCTCCTCACTCCCTGGTTATCCACACAACATTACCTTTCGATGCAAATTAATTTTGTCCACACAGGGCCACCATAGACTTCCTGTAGCCGGTTGAGTTAGCCCTCAGTGTGATATGAATAGAAAGAGAAGAAAGAACCGCAGCTTTTCTATCATATTTCAGCACAGATCCCGAGTCCTCACCATTAGGCCATGTGACGACGAAGGTTGCCTTGTTTTTACAATGCGGCTTCGTTCTTCCAGTGATTTGATTTATGAAATGATTCCCCCCCTCCCCACTGAGAGTCTGTCCACAGGTTCAGCATGAAATGAATTATGCCCAGACCACAGCAGCACAACAGTGTGATAAAGAACAACTACGAGACAGTTATTATCAGAGAATCCACCACATGAAATAATACGCTTCAGCATAAAACATAGTGCCTTTTAAGCAAATAAGAATTAAATGAGAAACATTAAACACTCAGAAGACTACTCTGTCTCATTCAGAACCGTTCAGTCCAACTACTGTGCTTGTCACTGCCAGACAGTGCCAGACGTCTAAATATGGTAGTCTGCGAAATGGCTGGATACTGGCAGCAGAGGCTTAAATCCAAGCAAGGACCAAAACAAAATGTTGATTGACCCTGACACTTCCAAATGGGTCATTTAAACATATGACTAAAGTTTTTTCCTGAATTTAAAAAACTTTCTGCTGCCATGTTTATATATACATTTAAATAATCATTTGTTTTAATGATCCATTTGGATGTGTCAGGCTCAGTTATATAAACACTACTAGTTATATGTACACTACCATTCAAAACATTTTGATGTCAGTAAGATTTTCTAAAGTCTTTTAAGACTCTTATGCTCACCAAAGCTACATTTATTTACACTACAAAAATACAGTAAAACGGTAGTATTGTAAAATATTAATTACAAATCAAAATAACTTTATTTCATTATATTTGTTGAAAATGTAACTAATTTATATGATGGAAAAGCTGTATTTTTAGTGTCACATGATCCTTCAAAAATCATTCTAATATGCTGATCACATGCTCAAGAAACATTTCTTATTATTATCAATGCTTAAAGCAGTTGTGCTGCTTAATATTTTTGTGGAAACCATGATACCTTTGTTTTCAGAATTTTTTGATGGATATAAAGTTCAAAAGAACAGCATTTATTTGAAACAGAAATATAACATAATAAATGTCTTTACTGTCACTTTTGATCAACAATGCATTCTTGCTGAATAAAAGTCTTTAAAAAAAAGAAGAAAAAAGAACATGATATATCCACATTGTCTCAAAATAATTCATGTTGGTTACATGTGGTTACAACGTCTAAACTAAATCGTTTATTACTCCAAGTTTGTCTCAGTTTTGACAGATCTTTTCCCCTTGTAAGAGATTGTGCTGAGGCGTACATAGATTTGGCAGGAACTGAGAGCTGGAAAAAGCCTGCTTTGTGTTTTTTAATGCTGCAGATTAAATTGGTTTAGACAAGCAGCATGCCAAAGGTTCTTAGTGTAATGACAGGGATTTTATTTGGACAAAACTCTGTCACCAATTTGTTGACATAAATATGTATTTAGATGGCCAGTTTTTTTTATTACAAACACACATTTTTGGGGGTTCAGCGCGGCCTGATGATGTTCGAAAAAGTTGCAAATGCAAGTTCTCGCTGCAGTCTGAATTGTAAATGGTGAGCTAAATGGCTGTTTACGAATTGAGTGCAATTACGCTATTATACGTGATGGCCTTGTGAATACATCCAAGAGTGAAATGTGTTGGACAAGCGCAGATGAGCAAATAGTTATTTGGTTGTTTGTCAGAACTTCAAGAGCAACATTTAAAGTAAATTAGTGAGCGCTCACCACAGGCAATTAGAGGTGAATAACAATCTGAACAAGGACACATACGCAAACATAAGCACTAACAAGCAAACGGGTTTACACACAATGCATTCAACTCCCATTCATTTCATCACTTTCGCCACATGCTAACACACACAGTCAGGTAATACAGCGCATCATAAAAACACAAACACGCACGAGGTCTTGTTTTGTCTCATTAATTACAGCTTATTAATCTTCAGCTGTGCTTTTGATAAACACTGCAGAGTTAGCCCATAAAGACTGATCACCTCACATTGTCTGTCTTTTACTCTCATACACCCTAACATCACACATACTTCATCTCTTCCTCTTGCTCTCTCTCGCTTTAGATTAAAACCCAACAACTGAATTTTTGTTGGAAAAATCCAACTGGACTTTTTTAAGTTGTACTCAATGAAAAAAACAAAGTGTAACACTAAAAGTGCTGGATGTTTGCTTTTGTTCTAGAGTCTCACTAATAAAAAATCAAAATGCATTGGTTTGGCTGACAAGAACCCATCATATTTGACCACATGTTGAGATTAATGCATTTGGACTAGTGAGTTCTGGCTGATTAAGTGATGGCATCATTATTGAGAAGAGAAGGTTTAAAGGAGTCGCCATGTGGAGTAAAGTGTTTGTATGTGTATATGCATGTGATTTCTGGGGGTGGGAGTGTTTTGTGACCACATGTGACAGTGAAAGAGCACAAGTGGACTTTGGTGTTTTAAAATGAGCCTGCAGAAATGTGTCGTCTCATGTTGATGACTTCATTCTAACAGAACGCCCAAGTCATACCAGTCCAGCTGGTCTTTACGACGCCATTCCATCCTTGAATGTTCCAAACATTTTTTGCACAGCCCAATAAAAAACAACTCTAAAAATGAGCCTGTTTAAAAATAAAACTGGTGTTGGACTAGCATGAAACAAGAACTGAGATTTTTAGGTTTACGGGCTCTCTTAAAGGTTGTCTGTGATGACAGCTGATTGGCTGAAGGATGATGAAACATGATTGACACTGATAAGGAGTGGAGTGGTACAACTGGAAACAGCATCAGGGTGGCACTGCCAGTGTAATGCCCGTGTTGGGCCAGCCATAAGCCAGTTAAAGGCTCTAATGTGGCAGTGGTTTCATGGTGGTTGGCTTTGAGCAGCAGGAAAGGGAATTAAGGGGCATATAAAACAGGAAGAGAGAAAGAGAGAGAGAGGGAAATGGGTAAACAACTTTGTCTCATTTTCTGTTCATTTTTTCTATTTATTTTAGAATGAGAGCACATACATACACACACACACACATATATATATATATATATATATATATACACACATACATATACACACATGCTATATGACATTTAGCACACAAACATGCAGAGGAAAACCCTGTCTAGTTTTATCTACCCATCTATTTTCTCTCCACACACCCAGAGAGAAGAAAAGAAGAATGAAAACCGCAAGAAATATAAACATGTTCCTTTGCTTCTCCTCACATTTTATTAATTAAAACCTTCTCTATGGAGTTCCTATAGGACTCTTTAAATGTGTGCGTGTACAAGAGAGATAGTGGGTGAACCTACTGTTTTTTTTTGTGTGCATGGGGTGGAATATAGAGAGGAGAAAGATGTTTTTTTTCTCTTGCCATGTTTTAATCTTAGGTTACTCTCTTGTCATGTGTTTCTTTCTTTCTTTGGCACATAGAGAGATATAATGACTCACAATACAGTGCATCTCATACTCACCCACTTAATCACTTCAATACTCACTTTTTCAGTCTCAAAAGCCAATCATAAAAGAAGATCTTATAACATAAACATACAACAACTTAACATACTTGACAACATACTTATTTTGTTCAGAAACACTAATTCATCTTGTCATTTAATGTTTATTTTATATTTTGTTATTGTTAAAAATAAATAAGTAAATATATGCAGTAATATTTTCTCAAAATCCTAAAACATTCTCTGTATTTCCAGAATTAAATTAGATTTTGAATCCCAGATTTTGAACCTCATAGTATGTCAATCTGTGGAATCAAGATCTGATCGCACACTCACTCACTGCCTTGCAGATGCATTGAGTCAGATTCCTCAAAGTGTTTCATATGTGTGCTGTGTGTGAGAGACCTTCTGATGACAACCTGAAGGAAGAGAAAACAAGTTCCCCTTCAGGAACTTGAGCTGCGCCGAGATTCGCTTTGGGAACGCCCCTGCGTGACCGCGTTCTGAAGCACGTGTAAAATCAGTCCAATGGAGCAGCGAGACGTCACAAGCGGGGTGACATGAGCGCCAGGAAGTATAAAAGCACATCCGGCAGAGCGCAAGTTAGCTTCTGCTTTTCAGTAGCGCTCTGTGTATGTGTCAGTCTATTTACTCGTCCCCCCCCCAGAGAGAGCGCCAGACGCTTCATCTATCTTCCTCCTAAAAATAATTATGGGGTGTGATTCGTGCAGTAGCTAAAATAAAATATCGTTTGGCCAGCCGAGAAACAGGGCAACTCCAGGGCATCCGCATACTCAATTACATCGTCGATTGGTTGATACTAGCTCGATCGGAGCTGTTGGCGGCTCGGCATCGAGATGTTGTCCTCGCCCATATGAAAGAGCTGGGGTTACGGCTAAACGTCAAGAAAAGTGTGCTTTCTTCGCTACAGAGAGCCACTTTCTCAGGGGCTGGGGGGGGGTGGTCATGAGTGGCCGCTCTGCCCAGGGTCTGTGGCAAGACCATCATCTCACTTGGCACATTAACTGCCTGGAGATGCTGGCCAGCTCCTCTGGAGGGAATTTGGCCAGGCGGAAGTGGATCTTTTTGCGTTGCAGGAAACGACACACTGCCCGCTCTGGTTCTCCCTCACGCATCCAGCTCCACTGGGGCTGGATGCCATGGTACAGACGTGGCCGAGGCTTCGTCTGTACGCTTTTCCCCCGATCGCTCTGCTCCCGGGAG